>NW_027518683.1:7427500-8027500 GCF_043159265.1 Tasmannia lanceolata
AATAAATTGGGATAAAATTTCAAATTCTTTTAATAAAATTTCATAGTCAACACTATCAAAAGAATTGCAAATTTTGACTACCAATCTTCACAAGTTGGAAGTAAGGAGTTTTTGTGAGTAGGATAAATTCATTACAAAGGATCTGCTTCCAATACAAACATCTGTATGCTTTTTCCTTGTGATTGTAATTTCATATTTGACATCTGTATGCTTTTTCCTTTTATGTGTATATATATGTGTGTGTGTGTCTATAAGGACTCAACATCTTTTATGCTTTTTCCTTGTGATTGTAATTTCATATTTGACATCTGTATGCTTTTTCCTTTTATGTGTATATATATGTGTGTGTGTGTCTATAAGGACTCAACAAGCAAAAAAGTGAAAACGCAAGCCTCTCCACGTACTTAGTCGAAATTTTGATATGTAGACCAAAGTTCTGTAATTTATATAATAAATTGATAAGCATTTCGGTCAACACGACCGAAACGTTACCAAAATCTACATATCGAGTGAAAGATTTCATTTCAGTGGGGATGGAAACACGGTCGTCATTTCATGTCGTTTTGGCCCACATTGAGAACCATGATGCCACCTATATTTTTTGTAGGAAAATGCATGCAGATGTCTCTACAGTTATGTACGTTCAAGATTGTGAGTAACCAATCTTCCCAAATAATAAAACATGAATAATATGATGAAGAGAACCCCAATACAAGAAAATCCCAATCTATAGAATCTGTGGGTAGTTTTCTTTCATCTGAAGGGAAGAATCGACTCCCCTAAGCCGCCAAGGCTCCGAGGTCTGGGCCACCTATGTGACAGTCAGTATGAAATCAGACATTCAGACTATCACTGGGATTCCAAAACAGTACAAACACCTGTGACAACCATAATACCAGCAAATATAGACATGCAAAAACTAATTTGACCTTTATATATGAAAATTTGTATCTAGAAACATCCATTAAGCACGACTGGATCTTAAACAAACTCAAATGCATTAGTATGAAAATGAAGTATGAAAAAAAGTTGAAGTTCACTTACCTTTTCAACTAACTCATCCTTTGGAGGCGAGTGCATAAAGCTTGGAGTCGCTTGCCCTACCAGTTGACCCAGCATAGATAGTCTTGCCACTGTTCACAACAGAAAACAAAATAAAAGGATGTGCCTCAAACTTACCAAACCAGTATTGATAACCTTTTGAACAACATGAAAAAAAATGACAGTATGAGACCACATATGGCCACGTGTGCACACAGAGGATTGTTATCATTCCAAAGCCTACGTATTATAAGAAATAGCAAGCACGATTTTATACTCGGAAGAAATTCATGTAAGTCCGTACAGATTACATCAACAACAACTCATATTTATACTATGATTCAGCCGCCACTTTGAATTTTCAGCATACACGCATGTCAATACATGTCGAAACATATTAATGTTTAATGGCAATGAAAATAGTTAAATTAGTGGGTGTATTACAAAAACATTGATTTTCAACAGTACCAATTTCAAAGTGATGAAACAACAAATAGTAGAAAACTAGTACAGTAAATTTAGAATTTACGAAGCCAAAGGTGGCAATGTTGGGAGTTATAGGAGGTGCTAAAGTCAGAGTTTCTACAGAGATTAACAGTTCAGTGAGTCAAGCATTACACTGAGAACACTGCCTAGCAATAGCTTGTTTCTCCTGTAGTGGAAACCCAGTCTTAGATTTTCAATTGGTTAAGTTGCAGCTCCCACTAGCTCTTGAGAACACTTTCTTTATTATTAGTTCTTGGGTAACTCTTATTTGGCTTGCATTTACTGTACCTTAATCTTAAATCTAAGACTTTCAATTTTTTTGAAGGAAACACTGAGACAACAACCATACCGTAGTAGACACTAGGTTTGGATTAGTTGCTATAGTAGAATCATATGGCCTTGCCAATCTGAAGTTGAAAAGGCAGCTAAATAAAAGAGTTCTAACAATTTCCAAAGTGAAGAGACCATGGATTTCATTATCAAATCCATTCTTAACAAAAAGACGTGGGAAGAAAAATAAAAAAGGCAAAGTGTGTATAAAATCATGGGAGTAATAACATTAGCTATCAAAATAATTGAGCAATGCATGATTAAAACAGTTTGAAAAATACAATTAGTAGATAATTACACTTTGTTCAATAACCATGGCAGTAATAATAACATTAGCTACCTACGCAGATAGATCAGGAAAAGAAAATACTCGAAGATTTCTTCGCATTGGCATCGGACGTATTCTTCAACTTCACTAAGCTATCCCTCAGATCTTTAAACGAGACTCCCGCGATCCTCGACTCAGCCTCTTTCTCTTCAATCACCCTCAACTTTTTCAACCTCTCATTCAACTCATCCAAAGAGAACCAGTTCTTCTCCTTTGCATCAACCTCAGGACGGAGTTTCCTAAGCTTTTCTCCCAACTCTTTATAATTATACATCTTCAAAAACTCCGTCTGTGGTGCCTCAGATTTCGATTCCGATTTCGCCCCCAATTCCTTTCCAAAAATAGACGTAGGGAGCGATTCAGTCCTTCCAATCACAGATGAATTCAAGGGCGAATCTTGCGGCCTACGTTTTAAACTCTCTTTGAAAACAGATAGAGAGAATGGATCTAAGACCTGGCTCCCTCTATCTGATCCTCTCATTGACTGATTTGAAGGGGCTCGGAGCTTTTTTAAGCTCTCGTGGATCTCGTCAAAGGTGAGTTTTCCGCTTTTGCCACTTACTTCATTGGGTTTTTCAATAACATTGCTTTTGTAAATGTCTTGAAATGAGAGAGGGGGAGAGGAAGATACCGGTGGTTTCTCTCCGGCGTCCGGAGCGGCGGATCTCCGGCGGAATTCCGAGAGGTTTTTGTGGATCTCATCGAGGGAAGCGACTTTATAGGGTTTTGAAGAGAGAAAATGAGGTGGATCTGAGGAAGGAGAGCGAGGAATCCTTCGAGGAGGAGGAGAAGAAGATTTTCGGAGGCTTTCTTTAACGTCAGTGAAATAAGAAGAAAATGAAGAAATGGATTCCTTCTGTTTTTCTTCATCATTTGGAGGAGGAGGAGGAGATGGAGGAGAAGATGATGATGAATAGAAGAGGTGAGTGAACCTAGGGTTTTGAAGAGTTCTGCATTTGAACCGGAGCTGAAGTGCCATGGCCGCCATGGGCGAGTTGAGAGAAGAAGAACCCTAGGATTTTGAACCGGTAAGTTTGAAACCGAACGTTACGATTCGTTTGCGATTTGGGTTTGGAATGGTAATTCGAATCGGACGGCTGGAGCGATCAGTTACAAGTGAAGTGAGTTTCAATGCGAAGGATACTTACGTTGTGAAGAGACAGCACAGTTAGAGCTTAGGGTTTACAAGAGAGAAGATGGAAAAAATTGAGAGAAAGAGAGAGACGAGAAACATCATCAAAATGAAAAATAAATGAGGGTTAGGATCACCCACATAATGTAGGCCCTAGGGTTACAAGACTCTGACTGCCTGATGAATGGTTTGGAACTTTGGATCACCCACATAATGTAGGCCCAAAGGTTGCAACTTGGGTCGGGTTGATGGTTTTAACCCCACTGGCATCAACCCAATCCGAAAATAACATGGGTCAGGTTTAGAAATCTAGGATTGTCAATTGGGCCGAGTTTGGGCGGGCCTGAGGTGCTCAAGCTCAGCCCATGTCTATACAACGGGCTTCGGGCTGAATTCGAGCTTGCCCATCACCTCTTATTTTCTGCGCAAGAAAAGACTAGAAGGCAAGCACAGAAAAGCCAATTTCATAGAAAGCCATTAAACTTGCTGGCTTTTGCATGTGAGAAAAGCCACATCGATTGATTTTTTGCCAGATTTTGTCTTATTCATTTAAGAAATCTGAAGTCAAATTATAGCCTATAGGATATGATGATCCAAACCGTTCATATGGAGTGGGCTCAAGAGGGGCCCAATTTGTATACTTCAACGGTTTGGATCATCATATTAAGTGAGCTGAAGAGGGGCAAAATAAATAAAGAAAAAAAAACCTATTTAATATCAAACTATAGCCTATAAGATATTAATGTTTAAGTAACCTATTTAATTAATATCTACTGATTTTTAAGGACATAAAAAATCTTGAAAAATTATATAGTAAATATATTATCGGGCCCCGGCCTATAACAGGCTGGACGACCCTTGATCTAACTCGGCCCAAATTAGAGGTCGGGCTTCAACTTTTGACCAAGCTTGGTTTGGCTTGTTCTTATTTTAATTATGGGCGGGCTTTTAGCAGGCCGAACAGGCAGGCTTCGAGCTTGCCCATCCCGATTGACAGTCCTAAGAAATCATGAGTCCTGTGTATGGTCAAGTTTTAAATTGGAAACCTGACTCAATCTTGGGTAGGGCTGGGTTTAAACAAAAAAAAAACCCAAAACTCGAAACCCTACCCGACTCATATGGATATACTGTGACTTTCTTAAATCTCTCTTGGAAAACATAGAAAATTATTTTCCAGTGAACTGAGACAATTGATTTCATTGAGGTGATCATGTCTGTTATGTCAAAATATAGTGTCATGACATAAATCTAGAGATTTTTTGTGTGAAGAATTTATTTTTATTTTTTTTACAATCTTTAAAATTAGTTACTATCTCATGCTAAAAAAAATGAAAACCCGACCCGACCCTACCCAAGAAACTATCTTGGGTAGGGTTGGGTTTACGAATCTCGGATTTTCCAGTAAAATATTAAGCCCGACCCGAGTTGCACCCCTACTAGGCCCCCTGTTATTTTTGGGCTGCACGTGCATGACCGCCTTGCACCATATAATTTCTCAATGGAAAATGAAAGAACATATGGGGATTTTATATTGTGTAAGCCCTTATAGTACCTTATTTGTGTAAGACCGAATTGGGCTTCGCCGCACCCCGTGAAATACTTCGCACCTTTGGCAACTGCCAATTCAACCCCGTAGTTGGCCCTGTCCTTAGTTGTTTATGCTATATCTAAAGCAGCTCAGACCGATTTTGTCTACTAAGCCTTCGCTTCATTTCTAATGACTCGAGCTAAACTAAACCTGGGAAAGGAACCGTGAGCTTGGCTTGAGCTTGTCTCTGAGAAAGCCCCTTTCGCTTGAACTGTTCGATCTAAAATCGTCGAATCGATCGGTCAGAAACTGACCTGTATGATTTTTTTTTCTTTTCCTAAAAAGACGTTTAAGCTTGCTAAAACCTCCCCACCAAGGATCTAAGGATTTAGTTTCAGTTACGGAACCGAGCCCTGCTTCTACTAATGCACGGACTTGAAGCGAAAGCACGAAAATGGACTTTCCACTCCTTTTCACGCTACGCACTCCGAATCCACTCTATCAGTGCACTCCCTTTCACATTTGCAGAGGGTGCTCCCTTCCGCCTCCCGATTGAAAGACTCAACGTTAACAAGGAAGATTCAATTCCCCGCTTTCCTATGGGTGTATCAATTTGTGGTCCTCGATCTTGTCCTCCAATCGGCATAACAACTTCTTTCTCCCTATGGTCCACCGCTTCCTCAAACACGGATAGGCGAGACTGAAAAGCTCGGGCATCGGATTGCATTCTCGGCTTTCATCCCGCCTTCACCTATGGTAAGCCTGCCATTTCTAAAACAACAGAAGAAAGAAGAGCCCTAGTTACCAAGATTAGCTTCTCCCAGGCCAGCAGTCTTCTCTATCGGAGGGCTAGGATCATCCTGTGGCAATAATTTTTGGGCACAACCTATTTTACCTTACCTTGTGTTCCACCACATGGACGGTTTGGATAATCCTATGATGCCGACCATACAGTACCTTCTGCAAAAAAGTACGGGACTATAAGGGCTTACACCTTATAAAATCTCCTTAATGTGAATGTTTATGTATTTGGACGTTATATATCTGGGTTGTCCAACTAAAGATGGGCATTCTCTATTCCCATCTCCCAATCGAATGTGAATAATTTGACAAAAAAAAAAGAAAAAAAAAACAAGGTTTAGCTTTTACTGGTAGAACACTAAATAAGGCTTGATGGATCAAGGGGCTAGATCATCCAATCGAGGTGAGTCAATGTAAATTTATCAGACTTGTAGTTGCCGACAAGATCAAGGGATCCGATCTTATTCACGTGGCACACTTTACCCAAAAATTGGCTGTTAGTAAAGAGCCCTACAGCACGTCAGCACCGTCATTTTGTCAATTTTATGTGGGAAAATAAAGGCATGGGAAGCTTCTTAGTAACTTGGCAAAATTCGGGTGTAGATTTGTCTTTGGAAAAATTACTTTGTATTTCGGTCGTTTCCAGAAAGTCCAGGCGTGTTTTACAGAGGAGAATATAGATACATAAGGGGATAGATAGAGTCTCCTCCCCTTAGCCCACTAGATTCATATTTCATAACCATCCTCGCCATATCGATTGCCATAAGGTTAGTTTGTTCTGCTTTCCCTCAAAACTCAATCCCTCTTTTTGTTTGTTATTACTTATTAGTTATACTAGCTCTGAAAAATCTATCTCAATCTAGATATGTGAAAACTTCCCATTATTTCATGCTAATATCTCCATTAGAACCCAACACCCTCAACAAATAATCTACGATCTTGAATTCTGTACCCATTTCCTGATCTGGGTTTCTTTTAGATCTGAGGAAAGGTGAATAAATAGAGGTTGTACAACAAAAACTTGTGAAAACATGGGTTATTTTGATAGGTTTAGCATATGGGTCTTGGCTTTTTGCTTGATTCTTCAATATGGAGATGGGTTCTATCTCCCAGGCAGTTACCCTCAGAAATACAAGATAGGTGGTGCTTTATCTGTGAAAGTGAATTCCATAACTTCAATTGATACAGAAATGCCTTTTAGCTACTACAGCCTGCCCTTCTGTAAGCCCCAAGAGGGTGTTAAGGATAGTGCCGAAAACCTAGGTGAGCTTCTCATGGGTGATAGGATTGAGAATTCCCCATATAGATTTAAGATGCACACAAATGAAAGTCAGATCTTCCTTTGCAGTACTGATCCCCTTTCGGCTGACGATTCTAATCTTCTAAAGAAGAGGATTGATGAGATGTATCAGGTTAACTTAATTCTCGATAACCTACCTGCGATCCGGTACACCAAGAAGGACGAATACATTCTCCGATGGACTGGGTACCCAATTGGGATCCATTCTCGGAATGTCTATTATGTGTTCAATCATTTGAAATTCACTGTTTTGGTGCACAAATATGAGGAGACCAATGTCGCCCGGGTCATGGGAACTGGCGATGCAGCCGGGGTGATCCCGACAACTGAGAAGTTGGGATCTGATATTCCTGGTTATATGGTCGTTGGATTCGAAGTTGTCCCTTGTAGTTTTCAACATGATGTCAATGCAGTGAAGGATCTTAAAATGTATGGAAAGTACCCATCTGTGATAACCTGTGATCAAACTACAGCGGGAATGCCTGTGAAGGAAGGTCAGCCTTTGGTCTTCAGCTACGAGGTTTCGTTCGCGGATAGCGATATCAAGTGGCCTTCGAGATGGGATGCTTATTTGAAGATGGAGGGTTCAAAGGTTCACTGGTTCTCGATCCTCAATTCGCTCATGGTCATTACTTTTCTCGCTGGAATAGTTCTCGTGATCTTCTTACGTACAGTCCGTAGAGATCTGACCAGATATGAGGAGCTTGACAAGGAAGCACAGGCACAGATGAACGAGGAGTTGTCGGGTTGGAAACTTGTCGTTGGGGATGTGTTTAGAGCTCCAAGTAATCCAGCATTTCTGTGTATATTAGTTGGTGATGGAGTTCAATTACTTGGGATGGCCGTTGTGACTATCTTGTTCGCGGCACTTGGCTTTATGTCACCGGCTTCGCGAGGTACACTGGTAACAGGTATGCTCTTTTTCTACCTCGTGCTTGGAATAGTGGCTGGCTACGCCGCTGTTAGGCTTTGGAAGACGATCAGATGTGGGGATTTCTCCGGATGGGTGTCGGTTTCTTGGCGTGTTGCTTGTTTCTTTCCTGGTATTGCTTTTCTGATCCTAACCACTCTGAATTTTCTGTTATGGGGTAGCCAGAGCACAGGGGCAATTCCCATCTCGTTGTTTATTGTTCTGCTTTTGCTTTGGTTTTGCATCTCTGTTCCCCTTACTCTAGTGGGTGGGTATTTTGGAGCCAAAGCACCCCATATCGAGTTCCCTATCCGAACTAATCAAATTCCTCGTGAAATCCCAGCACAGAAATATCCGTCATGGCTATTGGTTCTTGGAGCGGGTACCCTACCATTTGGTACACTTTTCATTGAGCTCTTCTTTATAATGTCTAGCATATGGATGGGCCGTGTTTACTATGTTTTTGGGTTCCTCTTTGTTGTCTTGATTTTACTCGTTGTTGTGTGTGCCGAAGTATCTCTAGTCCTCACTTACATGCATCTGTGTGTGGAGGACTGGAAATGGTGGTGGAAATCCTTCTTTGCATCAGGATCCGTTGCCATTTATATCTTTTTGTACTCTGTAAACTACCTCATGTTTGACCTTAAGAATCTTAGTGGTCCTGTCTCTGCTACTCTGTACCTTGGTTACTCACTTTTCATGGTTCTGGCAATTATGCTTGCCACCGGCACAGTTGGGTTCCTTTCTTCTTTCTGGTTTGTGCATTACCTGTTTTCTTCAGTGAAGCTAGATTGAACTTCCACCCTGAGAACCTTCCTTGACGAGGGCAGTGACGGAGTCCTTTGCAAGCAAACAACATGATCCCATCAATGCTGAATGGTTCTTGCTTAGTTTTTATTGGGTAACGCTTGCTGCACAACAGTTTGTTATATGCATTCTGATGAGTTTGTAGGCTTTTACTAGTTAGTATATGCAGTTGTACTTTTTTGTATTGAGTTAATGAGAAAGAAGCTGGAAATAATATGTTTCTAATTTCAAAGGATTACGTACAAATGATGGATGAAATGCTTGTGGACGTCATGATTTGTGGCTTCTTTTGTAGGCCTGTTTCTGACTACTGATCTTGTACGCTTTGAGAATTTAGAGAACAGGCTGAGGTTAATTCCCTTCAGACTTATTCACAAATTCAAGTGGTGGTTACACCCTTTTGTTGAAAATTCTTTAGAACTTTCCTGCTATGATCAGAATGCCACTGTCAATCTTAAATGCAATGAACACACAAAGTGACTTATCCATTTTGAAGTCGTGAGTTGTATTTCTTCCCATCTCAGGATGCTAAACTCTACAAACAGTTGTCATTTCCTAAAAAGAACTCATGTACGTTGTGAAAAATTCTGGTTTGCATCTAGTCAAATCAACTACAGAAGGAAGTATATTAGTCTATGATTTAGCCGACACTTTGAATTTATTGTTGACATGCGTGTCCACATATGTCGACACTCCTTTGGACACTTTTAAGAGTTAATGTGGGCGCATGGTCACTTATTTGTGCAATAATCAATAATTTTATGTGTATGTAGTGTCACCATTTTTAGATTTCTAGATGTTGTAATGTCAGACAACTCATATCCGTGTTGAAACTTGACACACGAATCCGTATCGATAAATTATGATTATATATACTTTCTATTTTAGCCGTGTCCCCGTTTCTAAATTTTGGGAGTTTGCCATGTCCGACACTCCGAGTCAGTGTCGACACGCGACACTCGTGTCCTTGTCCACAAATCATGGATATTAGTTGCTACACCTTAAACTCAACAGGAAATAGCAAAAACATGTTGTCGTGCTCTCCGGAAGCTTAAATGAATCTGAGACATGCTGAATATCTCGGTCTATTCAAATCTGAGTTCCTAGCAATGTGGGTAACCGGTGATAGATCGGCTCACAAATCGTAAGGGTTTCAGATGATCACTCAGTACATACGTAACACCTATAATTTTTTCTGGGTAATCATACTCAAGTTTACAGATGCATGGAAATCCCTAGCTGAAATGACATCTTACCATACTTGGAGTTCTTCTTTGCAACCATGAAATTAAGCTTTTCACAGTGATGAAATTATCCAAAGACATCCTAACATACGGGCTCTGTTCTGTGGTTCTTCAACTGGAGATGCTATGACTCTTTTGTTAACTCTTTATGGCTGTCTGAACTCTAGCTTATTTTAGAGAATGTGCTATATGTGATGCCCTGATGTTGTCATTAACACCGTTGAAAAGGCATTTTATAGGGCCTCTTTGGATCCTCCAAGATTGGTCCTTATTTGCAAGTAAGATTATTTTAACTTAAATCTTATTTGCAAATGAGGCATTAAGGTCACTTTGGAAGCTATCAACTCAGGTAGATATGAATCTCTTATAACCATTTTTTGAGTATAAGATTTTATACAAAGAAGATTACGCATCAGATTATATGTAAATAATTTTTAGAAGTATCCAAAGAGGCCCAAAAATATCAATACAAGCAAGAAATAAATCATTTTTTTAATGACAAGCTTTTATCTTGCCAACAGCAGCAGCAGCTGCAGCTGAACTCAACGTCCAATTGTTAAATTATCTGTTTGCAGGACTCCTCCAGTTCAGATCCTCAAACCGTGCAATTTTTTAATGCCTATACACCATATGGGCCCACCGAAAGGAAGGATATCAGTGGCCGTTAAAAATGAATAGATGGCTTAGGAGGAATTCTTCCTATCCCCTCACAGCCAACAGGCCTAAGTGAATTCCTAACCTTCAATTCTTCTGCGATTTGATTGACTCCTCTTCCACCACACCTCTTCCACCACAATGATCGGTGAAGAGCCTTTCTTGCTATCTTTTTTTTTTGGTGGGCAAGCTGGGGTTTGGCATGACCTCTACCAGTGTATTAAATGAATAGATTTTACATTCTAGTATAGGAAACTCCGGATGAGTCCTGATTTACAATCTCAAGGACAGAAGAAGGTGTAGAATGAGGAGGGACAGAATTTCCTTTGCAAGGGCAGTCAAATTTAGATAAGTCAGCTGCTGTATTCGCTTCTTGCCATTTTCTCCTTTCTCGCTATCCATCTCTATTGTCCACTTCTTACGATCTATCTCTATTGACTTAATTCTGGATCATCTTCTGGAATCATGCAACTGTCAAAAGTGAGTGACTGTTCATTGGAACTGTTATAGTCTGAATATTCGTAAGGTTGAGTTAACTCCCACCTCCCCCAAACATATGTCTCAAGAACCTAATCAGTTATACCACGTATTATCCCCTCTTTCCATAGAGGAGAAAGAAAAAAAAAAACAAAAAACAAAAAACAAAAGATATAGTAATTGTGCCATAGACCTTGTTCATTTGTTGATGGGTGTGAGGCAAAGCAGCAGGTCGGAGCATCCGCAGAGGGAATAATGGAGCAAGCAATAGGAAATGGTGTGGATACTGTACTAGGACTGAATGAATGTGGACAAAAGCGATTACTTTCTTGATTCATTTTTTTGGTTATATACGAAATGAAGTCCATCGTCCTGTTTAGACACTTCTTCGCCTTCAGGCTGAAGCCTTCTGGTTGGGAGTGCAACCTCATTGCAATTACTGACGCAGGGAAAAGTAGTTACATGCGAATGTGGTGGCCTTAATCAAATAAGCAACTAGTGACTGATAAAGTAGCTGAAACAGCTCTCTAATTTCAGAATCCTATCTAAGGAAAGGGCTGGCGGTTGAAGGTATTTTCTCTCAATCGTGGTCAGAATCTCCTCCCAACTTGAGTTTGCTCTAATAAACTTCATCAGTTGAGATAGGAAAGAACTACAGGAAGTTCAACTCAAATTCGAGAGGTTAAGCACCTCTATATATATTACTAAGGCTAGTTTCTGAACCAAATAAATAAATAACTCTCAGGCCTGGTGGAGCCCGGTTGGAAGAGAAATTATCTCCTGTAATGTGATCTGCTAATTCCAATCACATTAATTAGGTCCTCAAGAGTTTCCAGAAAGATAAACGATGGCCAATCCAAAGGTCAGTCCAAAAATGGATGGCCCCATTGCCGACAAGCCATCTTGCATTTGCTAACCATGCTAGCCTGACTGATAATAGTTCTTTCCACATCTTAGAGCTCCCAAGCACAGGCTGAATCAGATTCAAATCTTGGTTCCTACAGTAACTGGATCTCATAAAGCTGCTCCACAGAGAGGTGTTGATGTGTAAATGATGTAGGGCTTTGATTCTGAAAGCAGAACATACTTCAGCCATTGATTTTGCAGCCAGCCCTCCCTCAGATTTAGGTTTAGAGATGCGGTTCCAGGACACCCAGTGAGTTTTTGAACCTATCAAAAGAGCTTTCCATTAACTTCTAAAGCTAAGTGGAAACCATGTCATATGTTACAAGTCTTGAGGCTTTGACTGAACGCTCAGTTAAGGAATTTCTTTTCAAAGCTTAAAACCAAGAGATGTTCTCAATGCCTCTTAGCTTGTAAAGGAGCTCATCTCACCACAGAGACACTTTGAAATGTCACACATGAAACAGCAAATCCATCTAAAATCCTCTGTAGCATTAGTCAGGGCGAAGAATTCCATGGTATTGTACATGTCCCTGCACTGAATTTTTTTCACAACCAGATCCAAGTAGTTTTCGATCCATTTAACTCTGTCCATTCACTTGTAGATCCAGCACTAGCAAAGCACAACTCCAAAAGCAATAAAACTCACACAAGAAGAAAATTCCAAGGGCATTCTAGCGACCAATTAGCATCATCACCCTTCCAAAACAGTAATTGGCACAAATCAATGTGGCAGCATGTAAACTTATCTTCCCTTCATTCTGCCACTGATAATGATGTTTCTGAATACTTCAGCTGAACCAATTCCCCATAGTTATTTTAGGTAGGTTGAAAATATAACTCCAAATACAAACACATGAAAATGAATTCCACTTCAACTGTCTCATGCAAGCTCCATCATACCTTCAGTCTTTAACGAGTTACCTTCAATTAACATCCTAGTTCTAATGACAGAACTTTCAATAGGTACAGATCCACTTAAGATGTAAACCATGAGAAATAAGATGCATTCCATCCACAAGGTTCTCAGCCAAACATGAAAAGTCAAAATTTGTTTCTGCATCTACAACCAAAGATGAATTCATCAAACATGTAACTCATTAAATTTATATTCTATGGAAGCTGAAATTTCTAAGGTTCTTTTATCAGTTCTGGATCTCTGTAGTACATGCCCTACTCAAGCGAAATTTCTATTCAAAAGAGAAATCCAGTTCTACAAAAACACCACAGAAAGTTGAAAGCATAACAGAACCGAGAGCTTAGGTAGTTTCGAGCTGCTTGATGCTTTTGAAAGGTTACAATTCAGATTCTTTCAGGAAGATGAATCTGGATCTGGATCTGGATCAAACATTTTGGGAGCTTCCATGCAAACCAGTTTTCTCATGGATTGAACACAAATTAAAGGTTATTTGTAATTTTATATGAGTTAAGTACAGGATCAACAGTTCAAGAGGAGAATTTCACAGGGCTTTCGAATCTGGAAAGAACTTCCAGCCCTATATCCAAGGCTTGCACAGAATGAGATTTTGGAATTTGCTTTTTCTTTGATGAGATCATGACACAACTCCTGCTAGTCTTTGGCCTGGAGACACCAAAGCATATAGATTTTGATGAGGGTGTTGCAGACAATTCCCAACTGGGCCTGGCATAGTCACAATTTCCAATCTCTTGGTACAACTGAGAAATTCCATGCAATCTACAAGGTAGAATAAGAACTAGGAAGAAAGCTTGGATCTCAAGCTTTGCTCACTTTCTTGCTCATCCGAATTCAACATAAAGGGATTGAAACCCCAAGTTTCAAATGATATTCATCAAAAAACCCCCAACAAAAGAGAGGGATGGGCTTATATAAGATGCCCTTACATTGGAAAAGACTCAATTACCCTTACCCTAGTGAAAATGACCAAAATGGACAAGAAACAAACTCGAAAGACTAAACTACCACTAAGAAACAAAAGAAAGGAAAGTTTTCCAAACTAATGAGCTATTGAGCTGATGTAGTGATTCTAGGGATGCTCCTGCATCACACACCCACTATGACATGGTCCCATCTTAGATTGATCTGAACCTTTCATTTTATAGGCTTTTATTTGGATCACTTATGACCCAAAATTCATGCGAATCATGTAATTTTGTTTAGCTACTTCAACACTTCTCATTCTCTACTTCAATGAGTGAGGAAATGGGAAGAAGTGAATCACTTGGTGCAACTCTGTTTAGCTCCTAGAATTCGTCACAAATCATCACCAAATGCAACTGGAGAGTCAGAAATTATAGATACAGGCGAAATGGGTTGGATCATATGAACACATTCTCCGCTTTTTCTCATTCACAGCAATAAAAGAAGTGCAGAAAGCCAATAACGCTGCAGAAAAGGGTTAAAGAACCATACCCTAATGTTCAATAACTGTTCTTGTGAATATGAACCATTGCCTATATAGGTTTTTTCCATCCATGTTCAACAACCAAAAATACATATTATTGCACATTAATAATGCATTTTGATTAAACACTTGAACCCAAGAACTACAGAGAAATTATAGATTAAAGAGCAAAGCAACGTTCATGTATCCGTCAGAGGGTACAAAGGCAATATAATGGCAAAAGACTTTACAGAAATCTACAGCACAAAGAAATCCAGATACAAAAGTCATTTCTCTAATTTGAAAAGCTCTATTCAAACCAAGCTGCATAACAACATTCAATTCAAATTCAAATCATAACACTCAAAACTAGCCGTCAAGAACCAGACAGCCATGACACAAGAAGAAATCCCTCTGCTTTTGGGTGGGAACAAAACCTGAGGGTGGGATTATCCTCCTCAGAGATGGCATGGAAAACACCAACCAAGCCAAAACATCAGCACCCACATTACAGCAGTTCTTCAAATTCACCTCCCTCAGCCCCTTGCAGCTCTTCTCCGCCATTTCTTTTACCCCCCTCTGTGTCACTCTCAAACACCCTTCCAAATCCAACCGCCGAAGACCACTGCAACTCCACCCACCCATCATCGACAGCCCTTCATCTCCGATGCCCGATCCCGCTGCCCACAAAACTTCCAATCTTGAAAATTCAGTACCCTTTCCAAGATTCCGAACCTTTCCACATCCATTCACCTTCAATTCCCTAATCTCACAGCAGCGCTTGCCTATCTCCCTGATTCCACATTCTGTGATGCTCCAACAATGGCTTACATCGAGCGATCTCAGTTCAGGGCAAACGATCCCTATCCCTTCAAGCGTTTCGTCAGTCAGACGCTTGTTCCATGCCAGTTTCAGAGACTTAATTACGCGGTTTTGAAGTAAAGGCATAGGAAAATCCCCTTTACCAAGACTTGTTCTCTCCATTTGGATTTCTTCTAGAGAAGGGCAGCTTTTTGCGAGGTTGCAGAAGGTTTTATTTGTTAGATTAGAGCATGAACTGATAACGATAGAGACCAGATTGGGGAGATATTGGATTAAATCTCCCATAGAATCGTCAGTGAGGAAATCTGCTCCTTCAAGATCCAAATGATTAACAGACTGATTTAAACGCAGAACCATCAAGATTCCGGTAATCGTATACCCTCGACAACTGGAGAGAGCGAGTTTTTGCAAGGGAAGGTTTGCTTGTCCAATAACAAAGAGGAAGTCATCTGAAATAAACATTTGGGATAGATCTAGACAGCATAAAGCTTTTGCACAAGAGAATAATAAGCTTTGGATGGACGAAAAGGAAGAAGTTGGAAAAGCACAAGAGATATTGGATCCACTTATGGATAGAGAAACAAGATTTGGACTGTGTCTGATCACAAAGGAAATGCCTTTTAGGCTTATAAAGCTGCAATCGCTAGAAAAGAGTTCACTCAACAAGAAGCAGTTCTGTGAAAGTGCAAGGAGAGAATTATCAGAGAGAAAATGGTTTCCTGACAGATTGATTTTCCGGAGATTGGGAAGCTTGGATGACAATTGTACAATCCCTTCATCTGTTACCAACCCTGGAAATGGATTCCAATCTCTAATTGATGGAAAAGAACCATGATCCTGTTCTGGATAACTGATATCGAGTTCTTCCAAGAAGGGGAATGATAAGGCGATCGTGATCAGATCTCTATCCTGCAAGAATCGAAATTCCGAACAGATAAGAGTCCTTAAGCTCTTCATTTTGTTTCCTAATTCTTTCATACTTGCGGCTGGGAATTGGCTCTGTTTTGAGAGGTTCAGAGCTTCTAGTTTTAATCCAGATTGGGAAATTTCATGGAGGACATGATCAAGATTTCCGTGGAAATCGACCAAATCAATCCTTTTGAGATGGTGAAATCTCTGAAAAAATCTAGAGATTCCTCCCGGAGTTCGGACTGTGAGATCGGATACGGTCAGTCCGGACCGGATCCGATTAGAGATGGAGAGAAAGCGTTTGCAGACTAAGGAAAGGGCTTCGAGGTAACGATCTTCTTTAAGGCGATCAAAAACCGATTCCCAGATTTCCTCCGGTAAATCTTCCCATTTCTCCACCATTTGTGACTGTAAAAAACAGAGCTTAAAAATTGCAGAGAGAGAGAGAGAGAGAGAGAGAGAGGAATCAGCTTACCTGAAGAAGAGAGAAAGCAAGAACTTCCGGTTAGGGTTTGCAGAAAAGAGGGGGTGAGAACGGTGGATCCTAGGGCTTTTACAGAAAAGATCAAAAAGAATAGATTTTGGATTTTGTGTATCCAGACCTGGTTTTTGAATTTCAATTTTCAAAATTATCATAGAAAAAAGCCCTTTGTTTTTAGAGAGAATTACGGAAGCACTACTCGAGGTTGAAGTCAAATCACACACGTGGGACTATGACGCCCTTTGCATCTTGCTTGGTGGTGGCCCATCTAAATCAACGGATTCGATCGCAAAACAAGTGTCCTAAATTCCCATTGATCCGATGGGCCCAATCATGAGTCTCATCCATGGCTGCTGCTCCTACCAATACCATGACCTAATGAAATGATCCTTACTTATTGATCAAGGCACTCTTCTGTTTTCAGTTTCAAGAATTTTCAGATGATTGAGGGCCTTATGATCTTGCAAAAGTTTATTACATGAGGCTGTTTCACCTCCACTGCTAAGAATGTCGCACGAAATCAGTCCATTCATTTTTCTGTGAGTGGCTGAGATTAAAAACTTATTTTTCAGTTAGACGAGTCTCATCCATATATTGCCAAAAAAAAAAAAAAAAAAGAACTAAAGGGCGCACCCATTTGTCCATCTCCACTAAGTGGGCATAGAAAATCAACAAAGTGAATTTATTTCATAATTTTCTGCGCCCAATGAATGGAAATGGACCAATGGGGCGCCCTTGCAACTTGTTTTTGCAAGGGCACCCTTCATTCTATCATTTTCCTAAAATATTATTCGGTTGGAGGAATGATAGAGAGACAAGGGAGCCGTTGCATAATGAGCTGGAAAAGGGCCCTTGATTTGATCCACGTCATTTTCGGTTACATTTAAAATCAGTTAGAGAAAGTAAAATCGGTTATACTTAATGACGTGGATCAAATCATTAGCCATTTTACGACTATTTATGCAAGGGCGCTCTTGCTTAAACCATTCCTCGATTGTTTTGAGATTGAAAACAATTTTTAATTCACTTTAAAAATAACATAGGGACCATCTACGAGGTATTCTCATTACATAGAAAGCATAAATAGTTGATTGCAATATTAACATAATTAGTAGTTTGAGACGTGTTAAATTGTAAATTGATTTGTGGGATTAGTGGAGCCTGGCTATTTAATGGAAGGTTATAACAATTTAAAATTTTGTGAGGAGGAGGAGGAGCTCAATTGAGGAAATCTAAATTTATTTAAGGGGTTAATATCATTTGAATGGAAGAGCAAATATAAAGATATCAAGGGTGGATCAAATATAATTGGTACCACCCTTGATATTCGATCCAACAGCAGCGCAGCTTTGTATAGAACCACATGTATTGATGCCCCGAAGAGAGAGAGAGAGATGATTTTTGGATTTTTAGTCGGGGTCCTGCCTAACCCCAGCTTACACACCATAAAAAAAAGGCGGGATTTTTAGTCATTATTCACGTAGATGTTCTAAACAAGTACGAAAGTACAAAGATCTAAGAGTATGAAGAAGCTCTACATGGCAGGTACATGATCTATCTTAAGAGTTAAGAGATAGAGAGAGGAGTACAAAGTATGAAAAATCTTTATAGACCGTGAAAAAGAGAGACTCATTTCTTGAAAGGTGGAGAGGAAGGCTGTGGCGGAGTAAACAAAGGGAGGAAAGCCGGCACTGTTGGCTGATCAACTCGTGGAGGAAGCGGCACTTTCGGCTCATCAACTGGAACGTCCGGTGAAGAGAAAACCGGTGGAGGAAGCGGATCCTCAACAGGCACCAATGGCGGGGATACAAACTCCGGTGAAGGAAGCGGCAGCGTTGGCTCATCGACAGGCACATCTGGTGGAGGCAGTGAAAATACCACCGGCGGAGGAAATGAAAAAGGCTGCTCAGGTGTCAGTGGCACCACCGGAGGCAGAAAATCAGGCGCCGGCGGATTAAATATAGGGAACATGGGAGATTGCGGAAGTGAAGATGGTGGAGACAATGGAAGTACTGGAGGAAGAATTACTAGTGGTGGTGGTGGTGAAGCAACGAGCGGTGGGGGGAAAATTAATGGCGGCGGCAGCACTAATGGTGGAGATGGTGGCGGAGAAGAAGGAACAACAGGTGGCGGAGAAGAAGGAACGACAGGTGGCGGTGGTGATGGTGGTGGAGGAGAAGGCACTACAGGTGGTGGAGGTGATGGCGGAGGAGGAGAAGGGACAGGTGGTGGTGGTGAAAATAACGGTGGTGGTGGTGAAAATAACGGCGGTGGTGGCGAAAATAAAGGCGGTGGTGGTGAAAATAACGGTGGTGGTGGTGAAAATAACGGCGGTGGCGGCGAAAATAAAGGTGGTGGTGGTGAAATTAACGGCGGCGGAGGAGAAGGAAGTGGGGGTGGTGGTGATGATGGGACGATAATTGGTGGAGGAGAAGCAAGGACGGGCGGAGGAGAAAGAAGTGGTGGGGGTAAAGGGAGGATAGGTGGTGAAGGAGATGGAATTGGTAGTGTTGGTGGAGATGGAATGGGAATCAGAGGTTGTGGTGGTGAATAAGGGAATGGGGGCAAGGGGAGTTGAGGCGGTAGTAACGGTGGAGGAGAAGTGGCGGTTGGTGGAGTGGGGAGCGGAATTACTGGTGGAGATGGTGGTGGAAGAACAACTATCGGTGATGGGGGAGGAGAGCGCGGACGAGGGCGAGGTGAGGGCGATGGAGTCAGTGGAAAGGGGTTGTTGCGGGGGAAGGGCCATTGCCCACAGCTTCCAAATAGGTATTGGAAGAGAGGATCACAAGATTGCCTCCTATTGCTTCTTTTTTCTTCTTCTTCTCTTACCTTTTTCTCTTCACGATGGATTATCCTTCCTTCTGTGTTAATAAGACCAAGCAAAATCAGGACCAAAACCATTTTGAAAATGAGTTTCATCTCTGCTTCAAGAACCAGAAAACGTTGTATGTATATATAACAGAACAAAATCATGGATGGATGGATTGATTTGATTAGAGCCTGTCTGCCTTGCTTTCTCTATATCTTTTCCCACATGATTTCTGCTCTGCATCATAAATCTTGTAGGCTTAGACGGAATTTCTTCACCGAAGTAAAATGTGTTTATGGGAGTGGAAATTGGGTGGAGGGTCTTCAATGGTGGTGCGTCTTGTTTTACGTGCCATCGGTGCAGAAAATGGGTTGAATGCATGACTACGAGACTCTAGCGTTTCTCTTATCTGTATGCATTTACTAGAAGTAAACAACACACCCTTCCTGGATTGGGCCAAGTTGTCGATTTAATTGAAAGAATTTTCTTTCTGTTTGCACTTTTGGATTTGATATTTCCACCCCCGCCCCAACACATTATTTTGTCGTTTCAAGAAAAGACAAACAGCAGGGGTGGAAATATTGTTGCCAATACACTTCACATTTGCACCGGCCCTTTGGGGCCCAATTGCGGGCATAAAATGATGTGGGCCATTGATCTGGTGGGCCCTATCTGGAGTCTTTTGTGATGTCAGTAACGTCAGACATAAGCATCCTATTTTAAGGGCAGTGATAAATCGACCCCCAAATATCTTAAATCGACCCCTATGCGTCTTTCTCTCTCCTTTGAGTTAGATAGAGAAAGAGGAGAGAGAGATACACACTGGGATGGCGGTCGATTTATCACTCCCTATTTTAATTAGGGCTGCAACTCGGGTCAGGCGGGTCCGGTTTTGAAGAACCCAACCCAATCCGAGAAATATCTTGGGTCGGGTTTTTTCCGGAAAATCCACAATTTCCAAACCCGGTCTTACGGGGTCGGGTCGGATTTTTTTACGTTGACGCAATTTTTTAAGGTAAACTGTTGTTTGGCAAGGCAACTCAACTCATAGAAGTAGAAAAACTCAAGCATGGCAAACTCTTTAGTGCATTAATAATAACTAGTCCAAAGAGAATAAATTGATGCATTACCAAATTCAAATGATTATACTCATATGAGATAAACAACAAACTATTTAGTGCATTAACTATTTAGTTGAAACTTGAAACCCTAGAGCTAAAGGGGGAAACGAACAGAAGATGGAAAGAGTCCCTGTGATTGCATGCGTGCGTGAGTTTTACTTTTAAGTTTTCACTTTTAAAGTAACAAAGTTTTAGGAAAAAAAATACATATACTATAACTTAAGTAACTAGGGTCGGGTTGGGTCAGATCCCTTCAAACCCGGCTCGACCCGAAACCCGAGAAACATGAACCCAACCCAAGCTATTTTCGGGTCGGGTTTTACCCGACCCAAGTTGCAGCCCTAATTTTAATTGCTCCTTAGATATGAAAACACGCAATTATTTTGTTCAATCGTTACAGCCATCAATATGTTATCTGGAATGTTCATCTTATTGGCCAATCGATGGGTGGGTAGGCCCCAAAAATCTCTTGCACACAATCGGGCGCTCTTATAGTTTAGAGATTTGTTAGCGTCTATCACAAAAGACATTTTGCGGATGGCCAATTGCATGTGAGACCAGTCACATAGGCTCACTTTTCAGCAGATTTTGTCTTCATTCACGAGGTGGCTGCCCTCACATGCAACAGCCAGCCATGAAATGCCTGCTGCAATGGACGCTAGCAAATCCCTATATTTTATATTGGGAATTGCCGGCGCCCATCACAAAAGGCATTTCGTGGCTGGTCTGTCGCATGTCAGACCACCAACCTCGTGAATGGAGACAACAACTTTTGTCTTCATTCACGCGGTGACTGGTCTGACATGCAACAGACCAGACCAACTGCAAAATGCCTTTTCCGATGGACCCTAGCAAATTCCTTTTATATTTTGTTGGCATCTTTTTATATAAAATATTAGAGAATTAGAAAGTAAGTCTATCATCCTCGCCCTTTTTTTTGTCTTGAAAACACTTAATTTCCCTTGTAATTGCGTATAAAGAGATATTTCCTTTTGATTGTTTCTAACGAAGTTATTTTATCACTGTTTCGAATAATCGGGCCCAAGAAGAGATGGATAGATTTAACCAGTCTTCTTGACTATAATATTTATGAAAATTTTCATCATTTGAAATTCTTTACAAATAAGGAAGCAGAAAGTTATAGTTAATTCGCTTCAATATGCTTGTGCTTGTTACAATGGCGAAGGCTTGACTCGAAAATAAGATCATCTGCAACAGTTTTGGATATATGATAATGATGTGCAAAACTAGAACTATTTCTAACCATTCAAACTCCAGTCATAAGGTCGATATATCACTTTAGACTGGATGAACGCCAACTTTTGGTAAATGAGATGCTTGGTTCCACATGTGAAAATGAATTATTATTGGCCATGATGAAAGATCAGTGTGCAAACTATGTTATGCAAAAGGCTTTTCAGACATCTGATGATCAAAGTCTTGTTAGTGTTAGAAAATGCAATTGATGCAAAAGGACATCAAATACTTTTGGTTAGAAACATACTGTATATATATACCATCCAATGTTGTCATAATATTAGTGGTATGAAATGCGATAAGGATCTGAGAATTTTAACTCATGTTTTCTTTATCCTATGTTACCTAAGTATGTATATGTACTTTGAATAGCATTTTCTAAGACAGTACTCTCTTATCTAGTTTTTATATGGTGGCCGACTATAACACAAGAAGGTCAGAGAGAGAAAAAACCCTTCCCCTTGATTTTTGATCCAGGTCAAATTCTGTTTTTTGACTTTTACCTTTATCAAAAACCAACGTGGTTGATTTTTTCCCTCTCCACCCTTTATATATGTAAAGGGCGGCCACCATATAATTTCTCTACTCTTATATCTTTTATCACTAGATTTTGCTCTTAAGAGATAACATATTTTAAATTGAGAACTTATATGATGCCCAACAGTGATATTATAAAGGGCGGAGAGAGAAAACCATCTCTCCCTTGATTTTTAATCCAAGAGAAAGCCATTTTTCTGACTTTTCCTTGGTTCGCAGCAGGTTTTGTCTCTACCTGCCCTTTACATTCTTACGGTCGGGCCTCATATAATTTCTCTTAATTTAATAGCAACAATGCAAGTTCCTTGGCTAAGCATAGGATATGTGAGATTATAAATTTATACAGCATTAATTATCAGAGCTCCAACTGTAAGTGGAGAGAGAGAGAGATCCCTTTTAGTAAACACAGGAAACTGTTCACGACCAGAACTCTTTGATGGAAAGGCTGCAAGAGATGCAAACAGAAATCGAGAAGAGATGCGGCATCAGACAATTGGCAAAGAAAATGTAAATGTAGTGCTTGAAGTGGCTTACCCTAAAACAGGAAAGGAATTGAGTTAATGGAAGGAGATGATAGAATACAACACCTCCGTTGCCATTTCTCACACCAAAGTTGGTAGATTCTTCACAGAGATGACAAGTAAAATCTACTATAAAATGGGTGTATCGCTAAACATAATAGAATAAGAGAGAGTTCCATTTCGAATTTTCGATGGAGTGAGAGAGTTGAGAGGGTGCTTCGGAGGCACGCAGCGTGGCACGATCATAGCCAACTCTCAGGCCTCAGATCGTTCCACGCTGCGTGCCTCTGAAGCCCCTCTCTTTGTTTCCATGGCTTTAACAATTGACCCTGGGACCCCTTTTATATAGACAGCTACGCCAAGGCTGAAAAAGGTTGAAGGTGATGATGTCACACGCACAATAGAGAATTCCCATGGGGGAATGTTCTACAGCTCTACAATTACGTACAAGGCTTTCTTTTTTTTGATGGGTAAGCTGGGGTTAGGCGGGACCCATACCAGACATATTAATAAAAAGAGAGATACACATGAAGCTTAAAAAGCAAACCCTCTTCAATCTTCATGCAGAGGGGCCCAAGGAAAGGATTCAACAAACGCAAAAAGGAACAAAAAGAGGGCAGCGGCCGTTAAGCTATCGGGAACCCAACAACAAAATAAGAGGAGCTAAACCAGATGACCATATCCCAAGGCTTTGTAACGGTGAGTGACGTTTTTGACTTTTTGAGGGAATCAGACGTCGGTGGATTTGAGAATTTCAATGGCTTTTCGGGTTTCGGGACAGTCTACAGAGAGAGAGAGGGGATTTGAGCCTGCATGTCCTATCAAGAGATTGGATTTTAGCGGGCATGTACGAGAGAGGGGAGAGAGATATTGGATTTTAGCGTGCACGTGCCATGTATGTGTTTTTTGCGGCGGGTTGGTATGAGACTCTTCGTCTCGTTGTCCAGAAAATTAATATTTTTTTTTCCATGACAACTTTTTTTAATTTAATTCACATTCTTCAATTTGTAAGAATATTAAACTCTATTGTTTGGATGAATGTTAATAGGCATTTTCATGACAAATTATGTGGAGGAGTGATGAACTGAAAGACATTTAGCAGGAGCGCACCCACATGAATCCACGTTTCACACCCCGGGCGCTAGATTATTACCTCCTCAAAAATGGCTCAAATACGTCTATAGAGTAGACAATAACCAGTGGACCCCTGTTTTAGGCTTTTAGCTAGGGTTGAATGAAAGGAGATTGTAATTTAGTCATTTTATGAGACTGGTGTATTCTGGGTATATTGATACTGAGATATTTTGGTCATTTGTTATGAATAAGATCCACTTGAAGAACATTTTGAATAAGATCCTATTGGTAAGGCCCTGGCCCAATAATCAGTTTTGTATTCGTTTGCAAAATCCAAGGTCCCGTTTGTTTCAGATTGTGATAAATAACCGACTGTTAGCCCCCAAACTGATTATTGGACTCAAAATTAAGGGCTTGTTCGTTTAATCCCTTAATTTTGAGTCCAATAATAAGTTTTGAGCCCACAATCGGTTGTCACAATCTCAAACGATTATCTTGAGTCCAATAATAATCTTTAAGGCCTAAACAATAATCTTGAGTCCTGGGCCTAATAATCAGTGGCCACAATCTGAAAGGAGCTGGGCCTTAAGATTTTGACAACTGATTGTGAGTGCCAAACCTATTATTGAACTCACAATTACATTTAAATTTGAGTCCAATAATCGATTTGGCACAGACAATCGGTTGTAATAATCTTAAACGAACAAGGTCGAACAAACAGGGCCTTTAAAGAGATCGTGACCCAGACATAGGTGAATATGATCTGAATTATGTCTCGTGACACCCCTAGGCAAAACCATACACAAAGTCTGATCTAAGCTTGATGTATGAAGGGCCAATGAATATCTTACCAAAGCATTCACATTATAATTTGGCTAGCGCTATGGTTACAGCAAAGATTAATGGATCTGATTACATTAACAAGACAGAACTGAGCCCCATAAAAAAAAAAAAAAAAAAAAAAAGCAGAAGTGAGCCCCTAAAGGTGCCTATGAGGAAAGAGCATAAAAGTAACTCTGTTGTAACCATTTTCCAAAGGCTACTGATATTGGCACTACCGCATTTTTACGAGGGGCCGATCTCACCTAGTTTCTATCTTAATTGGCTGCTTTAAGTGTTTTGGGAGTTGTAATAACTTATGAGAGCTGGTTAAATAATAAAAAAAGGTGAGTTCCGCCCATTATCAAAACATGATAGTGCTAATATCAGTAGCCTAACTTTCACTTATTCACTAGTATCTTTGGTGCAGTCATTTTCAGAATATTTGTGAAAAAAGTAGTCGGTGAGTGGTGACTTTTATTAGTGGCCTTTTTCCTAACTTTGAGATAAATTGTTGTGGGTAACTTCTATTGACTTCCTTGTAATAATTTTTCCAAAATATGAGAGGAAAACGTAGGCGCTTACTTCGATTGAAAGGTGTCGCGAACCAAAATCTTTCGCCTCAGAGGCTCTGTACTCTGTAGCAACCCACGCCTACGCAACGTGTACAGACAGTGTCACTTACCTTATTTTGTATTTTTTTTCCACGCCAGGCATACGCTGAACTGAGATAGTTCGGCACCATCGGATGATCCAGACCGTCCATTTTCCAGCCGCATGGTGACAAATTCTGTTCAGGCCACCTCAGTTCGGTGTACACCAAATGCGACACAACTATCATAGGGAAATGATATGCCCACCCCTTTTGTTTGTCTTTTTCTTAAAACGAATTCCTTTTCTTGAAGAGTCGAACTAAGATGGGGTGGAAATGCTGGAAGAGGGGGTGGAAATATCATTCACATGTAGAGAAACGATCATTATTGTTGGATGTTGTTTGAGGCAGATATTATTAGATGTCTCGTACCCGGGCTGAGACGAAAAAATCTAATATGGATGAGATTGGATCGTGGTAGATTTTTTTTCCTATGTTAAGGAGCCGTTTGGATACGCGGATTTTAGAATTTGGATTTCCTCCAAATCATAGTTGGGAGACGAGAGAAGGAGAAGACCCGTCGTTCTATTTTCCCACCCTTCTTTTCTTCAGCAAGAGAGCAGAAGATCATCCCATGTTTCCGGGTTTTAGAAATCTAAGGATGCGGGTGAGATTTCTAAAACCTAGATTTCTTACTTTAAAATCTAAGATTCTAAAGAAAAATGAAGCAGTCGGTTTCCTTCTTCTCTCGTCTCCCAACTACGATTTTCAGGAAATCCAAGATTCTAAAATCCGCTTATCCAAGATGCCAAGAAGATTTTGATTTGGAATTCTCACATTTGAAGCCCTTTTTGCGTTGACATTTGGATCCGGATCAAATCCTTGATTTTCCAATTCAGCCACTGACAGTGAAAAAAAATCAGATTTCCAAATAAGCTGTGGAAATAAGTAATTGGAAATCCTCTGGCAGTTTCCTTCATGCTCTTGGCTCCTCAACCTCTCCCCTGGAGTAGGAAGTACCCCCTCACCTCTCTGTCTCCCTCAACATGAGCTGGCAGATCTATTAATTTTGTACTCAAAACTCAATTCCAATTCCGAATACAAAATATGAGGGATCCAAATGGGCACTTTCGAATTTTAGAAGAGAAATATGGGCTAACAATTAATCAAATAAATGGGAATATCAGCAAGAAGAATTCCACACCCGTCCCTGACACGGACGTGTCTTCCTAGCAGCTCTCTTCAAACATTAGGCAAGCTGTTTATACTTTCAATAGCAAAAATTCTAATAGGGTTAGGATCTTCACATTCAATTCTTTTAGCCCATGGCCCATCAACAATGGGGCTGTTTTCCACGAGGATAGAAAAGCCTGGATAAGCTGTTTAAGGAATTGGCTAACCTCGTTGGATATGCATAATTTTATCTTGAATAAACCAGAAAGTGGCTACCTTGTATAACGTCCCCTATCCATTGGAATTGTTCTCGATGTAAACCGAGGACAGCAAGCCTAATCCATGGATAAAATAAATCCCAGTTCCCTATCCCCACCGAGAACAGGGCCAATAGAGCATCCCACCTAAAACATGATTTGGCCAACTCAAGATTAAACTCATATTTTAACAAGGTTCCACCAACGGTTAACTTGATAATAAAAAAAGACATGACCTCTGGGTGGGTAAAGAAGGGACATATATATGTGCCTGCAATATAGAGGTATGACTCATGTTAGGTTTGAGTCGGGTTGAATTCGACCACCTGAGCCAAACCTTTAGTCAGTCTGGTATTTAGAATATAAACCATGTTGAAAATTAAGATGAAATTTGGGTTAGTTTAGTTAAACGATAATGACTGGCCAAATAATTACCATAACAATCAATGCTTTGCGTCTGACACGTGAACATGTATGTGCAATCGAGACTACCGTTGATCATGTAGAAAATGAAAATCATCATGCAACTCAAATGGTCTTGATCCAAGCCGAATAGATTCCACGGGTTAGGTACGTATTCTCCATATAGGAGATCTTCCAATTGAGAAGATCAATCTATCTGAGACGAAGAGAAAGGTCTATCTATTTGTTAGATAAAAGAGTACGGATTTCAATGACTTAGCTTTTCTTAGCGAAACCCTTAAAACTAAGCTCACGGTGTTCTCAATGTCATTTGGCCAGAATTGTGATTGATTGTCCTATCAACTGCATATTGACACAAGTAGGGCCAATCATAGTATGCTATTTAACATTTTTCTCATTAAGACAAGCATACTTGAAAACTAGACTTGGGTAAAGTCATACATTTCATACACAAAAGATGACATCAAAATGGCTACGTCTATTTAGATAAAAATTAGCTATCACTATATTGAATCTTCTCTCCATTGAAATCAAACAAAATGTCTATCTCTGTTTGGATAAAGGTCAGCTGTCTTTATATTGAATCTTCATTCTCCACTGAGATTAGAAACTCCACCAACCATTACGCAAAATGATGCAGTAGCTTCGATCAGACCAAAAAACCCGAGCACGTGAAAGTTATTTCTCATTTCCCTGTTTGAAAATAATATATATATATATATATATATATATATATATATATATATATATATATAGAGAGAGAGAGAGAGAGAGAGAATACAGTTCCTGCGGGTGCCCTCATATAAGCTTACCTGCGGTGGCTCTTTCAAAACATAGGGGGCCCACATTGTTAGGATGATCTGAAGCATTCATTTGAAAGGCCACATCATAAATAGGGTGTGTACAAAAAATCAGCTCCATTGGATCATCCTAACCCCTCCAAAAGTGGGGGCAAAAATGGGCAGATTTGTGGACAAAATGTGTCTATCCATTTTTGCCCCTACTTTTGGAGGTGTTAGGATGATATATATATATATATATATATATATATATATATATATATATATATATATATATATATATAGAGAGAGAGAGAGAGAGAGAGAGAGAGAGAGGAATAAGAGTGTGCGCTCGACCGCACGAAGCTTAGCTGCGGTCAAGGGCCAAAAACTCATGTGGGCCCACATTGTTAGGATGGCCCAAGCATTCATTTGCAAGACTCCATCATAGATAGGGTGTGTACAAAAAATCACCTCCATAAGTTCATCCTAACCCATCCAAAAGTGGAGGGCAAAATGGACAGACACCGTTTGCCACAAATCTGCCAATTTTTGCCGTACACTTTTAGAGGGGTTAGGATGATCCAATGGAGCTGATTTTTTGTACACACCCTATCTATGATAAGGCCTTGCAAATGAATGGTTTTGATCACTACAAAAAATGTGGGACCTATGTGTTTAGGCCCTCGACCATATATATATATATATAGGAAAATGATTGTGAACTTGAAGCTCATATAGCTTATATGAGCTTGAGGGCCCAAACACATGTGGGCCCACATTGTTAGGATGATCCAAAGCATTCATTTGAAAGGCCCTTACATAGATAGGGTGTGTACAAAGCACCCTTACATAGCTTATATGAGCTTGAGGGCCCAAACACATGTGGGCCCACATTGTTAGGATGATCCAAAGCATTCATTTGAAAGGCCCTTACATAGATAGGGTGTGTACAAAAAATCAGCTCCATAGGATCATCCTAACCCATCAAAAAATGAAGGGCAAAATGGACATATACCGTTTGCCACAAATCTGCCCATTTTTGCCCTCTACTTTTGGAGGGGTTAGGATGATCCAATGGAGCTGATTTTTGGTACACACCTTATCTATGATGAAGGCTTGCAAATGAATGGCTTGGATCACCACAAAAAATGTGGGACCCATGTGTTTGAGCCCCAGCTTTAAGCTCATATAAGCTATATGAGCTTCAAGCTCACAATCATTTTCCTCATATATATATATATATATATATAGAGAGAGAGAGAGAGAGAGAGAGAGAGAGAGAGAGGAAAATGATTGAAAGCTTGAGCGCACAAGCTTAGGTGAGGTTGAGGGCCCAAAACTCATGGGTCTCACATAATTTAATCGGGATACAGACCATTCATTTGCAAGGCCTCATCATAGATAGGGTGTGTACCAAAAATCAGCTCAATTGGATCATCATAACCCCTCCAAAAGCGGAGGGGAAAATGGGCAGATTTGTGGCAAACGGTGTCTGTCCATTTTGCCCTCTACTTTTGGATGGGTTAGGATAATCCTATGGAGCTGATTTTTTGTACACACCCTATCTATGTAAGGGCCTTTCAAATGAATGCTTTGGATCATCCTAACAATGTGGGCTTTTGATTAGGAGTACTTTCTTTTTGACCTGATGAACAACAAAAGTGTCTCATTCGGAAGTCTGAAATAACACTGGATCATTCATCGGGGTTGGCGTCGGGGTTTCTTGCCTGCATCATATGGGACAACCTGAGTAAAGTTTGCCTTGTCGTATCTAATGCACTCTAAGTATAGGAATGAATTAAAGTTATTTAATAGAAGGAAAATGATATCAAACACATTGAGAAGGAGATTTAGTGACTTGTCAATAATAATAAGATAACCAAGTAAGTAGGAATGAATTAGAGTTCTTTAACAAAAGAAAAAAAATATGGTGTCAATCAAGAAACATTGAGGGGATTCATTGACTTGTCCATAATAATTAACATCCCCAGGTAGTAGGAATGGATTATTCTTTAATAGAAGGAAAACGACGTGAAGGTACAGTAAAAAGGAGATTCGTTGACCTCTTGATAACAAATAAATAACATCAGCGAGACCAAAACATATTTGGAAAAATTATTAAAAAAATGCAAAGTTTTGTCTAAATTGTGAATAAGGGTAGTGATTTGAAATTTATAAAACAGATGCTGTGAGGTGAGAGATGGTGGCTTTTAGGACAAATATACCCCTCCTACCTCTTTTATCCCTCCACATTTTTGCACCTATCCCTATGCACTTATTACCTTCTCACCTATCACCTTCTTCTTCCTCAAGGCTTTTCTAACGTGGAAAACTCCATGGAAGGGTTTTGAAGGTTGCCATTTACAAACCACCATATTCTTCCTCAAAGCTTCAAAAACGTGGGAATCTTCATGCAAGGTTTTTGAAGCTTGCCATTGCCATTGTAGTTTTGAAAAAAAACTCAATTGCCAACGTTTTCAAGCTCCATTGTCAAAGTTTCCAAGCTCCATTGCCATTGTAGTGTTGAAAAAAAAAACTCCAATTGCAACGTGATAAAGCTCCATTGCCATTGTAGTTTTGAAAAAACACTCCACTGCCAACGTGATAAAGCTCCATTTCTGCTGGTTTTCGTCGGATTTCCGACTTTTGTTTCGGACTTCTGACTCGGAAGTCCGACCCAACCTTCGGATTTCCCGACGGAAACGAGTGGATTTGCCATTTCTACTAACTTCCATTCGGAAGTCCGAACCTAACTTCGGATTTCCGAAGGAATTCCAGTATGACACCAATTTACTGGTTCCACTCGGAAGTCCGACGGTTGGTTCGGACTTCCGACTCGGAGTTTAAGGTAAGGTTCCCGAGTGGTTCCGGGGTATAAAATGTGGTTCCCTAGGAGTCCCGGTGTATAAAATGTGGTTCCCTAGTAGTTCCGGGGTAGAAAATGTGGTTCCCTAGTGGTTCCTGGGTATAAAAGGTGGTTCCCTAGTGGTTCCGAGGTATAAAATGGGGTTCCCTAGTAGTTCCGGGGTATAAAATGTGGTTCCCTAGTGGTTTCGGGGTAGAAAATGTGGTTCCCTAGTGGTTCCGGGGTATACAATGTTGTTCCCTAGTGGTTCCGAGGTATAAAATGTGGATCCGTAGTGGTTCCGGGGTATAAAATGTGGTTCCCTAGTGGTTCCAGGGTAGAAAATGTGGTTCTCTAGTGGTTCCGGGGTATAAAATGTGGTTCCCTAGTGGTTCCGGGGTATAAAATGTGGTTTCCTAATGGTTCCGGGGTATAAAATGTGGTTCCCTAGTGTTTCTGGTGTAGAAAATGTGGTTCTCTAGTGGTTTCGAGATATAAAATATGTGGTTCCCTAGCGGTTCCGGAGAAGAAAATATGGTTCCCTAGTGGTACAAATAGTGGTTTTAAGACTGTAAATTATGGTTCCGAAGTGGTTGGTACATTGTAATATTATTTTATTAGTCTTCGAAGGGATAATGACTGTATCATTGGTGTTTTGAACATATTGAAACCATTATGTAGGCCTCGGAACCACTAAATTGTGGTTCCGAGAGGTTACATAGTGGTTCCAACACTCTAAATTGTGGTTCCAAGAGTCAAACTTGTGTTTGATACATTATAATAGTATTTTAGTGGTTTTAAAAGTCATCATTGCTCTATCATTGGTGTTTAACCCTATTGGAACCATTAAGTAGGCCTCGGAACCACTATTTAGTGGTTAAATAGTGGTTCCAAGACTGTAAATTATGGTTCCGAAGTAGTTAGTACATTGTAATACTACTTTATTAGTCTTCAAATGGATAATGACTGTATCATTAGTGTTTGGAACATATTGGAACCATTATGTAGGCCTCGGAACCACTAACCACAGTTTAGTGGTTCCGAGAGGTTACATAATGGTTACAAGACTCAAAATTGTGGTTCCAAGAGTCCAAGTAGTGTTTGGTACATTATAATAGTATTTTAGTGGTTTTAAAACTCTTCATGACTATATCATTGGTGTTTAAAACCTATTGGAACCATTACCCAGGCCTCGAAACCACAATTTAGTAGTTCCGAGGAGGTTAAATAGTGGTTCCAATACTGTAATTTATGGTTCCTAAGTGGTTGATACATTGTAATTCTACTTTATTGGTTTTCAAAACGATCATGACTGTATCATTGGTTTTTGGAATATATTGGAACCATTACATAGGCCTCAGAACCACAATTTAGTGGTTCCGAGAGGTTACATAGTGGTTCAAAGACTCTAAATTATTATTCCAAGAGTGCAAGTTGTGGTTGGGACATTGTAACAGTATTAAATTGGTTGTACAACTGATCACAAGTGTATCATTGGTGTTTTAAACATGTAAGAACCATTACGTAGGCCTCGAAACCAGTAAAAATAGTGGTTCCAAGAGTGAGCCTACTAGTGTTTGGTACATTTTAATAGTATTGTATTGGTTGTAAAAGTGATCATGAGTGTATCATTGGTATTGTAAACATGCTGGAACCATTATGTATGCCTCGGAACCATAATTTAGTACTTCCGAGGGGTTAAATATTGGTTCCACGAGTGTAAAGTATGGTTCCAAGAGTCCAAGTAGTGGTTGGTACATTGTAATGGTGATCATGAGTATATCATTGGTGTTGTAAACATCTTGGAACCATTATGTATGCCTCGGAACCATAATTTAGTGGTTCCGATGGGTTAAATATTGGTTCCATGAATGTAAAATAGGGTTCCAAGAGTCCAACTAGTGGTTACATTGTAATAGTGATCATGAGTGTATCATTGCCGTGTTAAACCCCTCCAAATCCCATACCTGAATCCAAACACTACCAAAACACAGTGGGCCCACATTGTTTGGATCATCCAAGGCGTTCATTTGATGGGCCCTCATATATATATATATGGTGTTTGCCGAGAAAATCAGCTCCATCGGATCATCCTAACCCTTCAATCTGAGGACGTACCATCAGCTCCTAGCCCTACTCGGAAGTCCGAACAAATTTTCGAACTTCCGAATGGAGTCCAGTAGAATGGGCATTCTATATATGTGAGGGCCCATCAAATGAACGCTTTGGATGATCCAAACAATGTGGGCCCATTGTGTTTTTGGTAGTGTTTGGATTCGGGTATGGGGTTTGGAGGGTTGTATGGGGTCTTCATTAGCATTGACAATGTTTCAAAAGAGGGGCCCTACCTTATACAGATTGAACCACAGGGGGTTTACTTGTAACTTTTTAAACATTAGGGGTTAAGTTGGATTTGTACAGTCCTTGTACAAAATGGAGGGTTAGGATCTTCATATGGAGATATGCGGGTACATCCTATATATATCATGGGCCAACAAATGAACGGTTTGGATCATCCTTTGAAGTGAGCCCCACTGTTTGCAGCATATAAAATTTCTGCAGAGAGAGAGAGAGAGGGAGAGATGGGTAAAAAGAAGGTTTGTAAAAGACAAGGGTGTTCTTGTCATTTTCCGTCCCTGACAAGACCTGATAGCAGAGATAGATGGGTAAAAAGAAGGTTTTTAAAAGAGAAGGGTATTCTTGTCATTTTCCGTCCCTGACAAGACCTAACAACCCATCTTTCATTGTTTTGAAATGTCTACCCTTCATTCACAATTTAACAAAAACTTTGCATTTTTTAATAAATTTCCCAACATATTTTGTTAGAAACCTTAACCATCCACATGGGGCACTCCAAATGGGTATTCATCTAGCAGATTACCCTTCCACATTTGCCTTAAAACTTTTGAAAAAGCAACCATTACATGCATGTTATGGCTGAGACACCGTTCAACTTTATTATACCATTTGTAATTTTCTAGTTATAACTTATAACAACTGCAATCCCACAACGTCTGTTACAACTTACAAGTCCAAAGCCAAAAAATAGAGGGTGCCATTATGAAATAAGGGAGGCCTACAAGAATGAAGAGTAGGACAAATCCCTTAAAAACAGTGAAAAAATCTGTTTTGGGGGCTTTTCATCCTCTCCTGCCGTGTTTCACAACTTGCTCAGCTAATATTCCAAGGAATATTTTTTCATGGTTACCAAACTTGCCCTAAAGAGTGTCTGCCCCTTTCAGTTACCATTTTAGGGTTTTCCAACGTTTTGGATAAGAGAAGATTCACTAAAATCACCAAAGACTCATTCATGGTAACAATGGAAGGGACATTATCATCTCCCTGCTATAACATTTATCATGAGAGAGCAGCAACGTAGGATGAATTAAATGAATAAGACAAAAATTGAGCCTATGTGGCTGCTCTCTCAATCAACAGCCACAAAATGCCTTCTGCAATGGCCCCTAGCAAATCCCTTTTTTTACATTCTAATCTGAGAAAGAGATATGGAGGATCACCATCATTCACCATCTCTCATTGCTCAACAGATAAGGACGGCCACATGCAGCAAAGAATTAGAGATTTTCTAGGTGGCCTGCATATCAGTGTAAATACAAGCCCACAAAAAAAAAAAAAAACAAAGTAACCCCCAGAAATCAGATGATCTAAGCCGTTCAATGTAGTTTATGTAAAATGGATGGCTGAGAAAGTTTAAAGAAGCAACGGTTTTGAAACCACTGCAATTTGAAGGGCTTGGATCATCTCATAGATAAGATTTTTAGGGCACATGGCCTATCTATATAGGGACTACCAAATGAATGGTTTAGATCATCCATACAAGTAGGCCCCATTGCACTTTTTTGGAGTCAATGTTCTCCTGCACTCCATGCAGATTATATAAGATCACACCGTTGGACCGTTTGAGTGGTAGATTAAGCAACTTAGCCCTTCTAGATGTGACCAAGACAGTGTTTCATGTAAAATCTTCAAAAATTAATTCCTTACTATAAAAAAAAACCAACCTCATCCATATCATTACTTCTAAAACTGCACTAGAAATTGTAGAGGGTTACTCATGAAAATGATCCCCACTAGAAGGAAATCTGCAGGCTCGATTTCACGTTTTGGTCTTCAGGTTTCACATAGAAGACCTTGAACAGTTTCCTTGTGTTTAAAATACGATTATAAAATTGCACGTGGTTAACGAATCAAGATTAGTTTGACCCTAATTAAAAGGTGGGTTTTCAGTGCGCAGAGAGCATTAGTTGGATCGAAAGTTTTTGGGGGTTTCTCAGAGGAAATGCCAGGTGGGTCTTTTGCTCCGACTGGGGTGGCCAAAGAGAGAGCACAACAGTATGAAGGAAGAGTCACAGTATTTGTGGTCATGGCTTGCATGGTTGCCGCCGTAGGTGGCTCAATCTTTGGCTATGACATAGGAATTTCAGGTATATATGTCTCTCAGTTTTTCAACCTGTTTCAGTCATTATTTGAAACCAAGGAGTTAAATTTCGGTTTCTGTTTCGATTTTGGTCACAGTGGAAATCGAAATATTTCAGTTTCGGTGGAAATTTTGGCTAAAATCTTGTAAATTTCATGGAAAAATTTCGGAGAAATCATGTAAAAAAACAATTCCATGTGAATTTTGTTTTTCTAATTTAAAACCCTGATCAAAACCAACTTGATTACTTTTTTTTTGTGGAATTTTATAGGCGGAGTTACGTCTATGGATCCATTCCTAGAGAAATTTTTCCCAGTGGTGTTCCGGAAAAAGAATAGTTCATCAAAGAACCACTATTGTGCGTATAACAATCAAGGGCTTTCTGCATTTACATCGTCTTTGTATTTGGCCGGCCTAGTAGCATCTCTAGTGGCATCGCCCATAACTAGAAAATATGGGCGGCGTGCTAGCATCACTCTCGGAGGAATCAGTTTCCTCATCGGAGCTACTCTCAATGCCAGCGCTGTCAACTTAGGGATGCTGCTCGCGGGTCGGATCATGCTGGGTGTTGGGATTGGTTTTGGAAACCAGGTAACATTTTTCCTCTAATCTCTTTCTTTTTAACAACTTTAGTATTTAAGCGTAGTCTCAATTTCGCATCATTAACTAAGGTTTTCATATTAAGTCTCAAACAGAATGATCAGTGGATTGATGATTCTCTCAAAAGGTAGACATAATTTGTAACCAGAATCTCCCTCAAAGGATTTCAATATCTGGTCACAGAAGGCTTTTTAGATTATTCAGATAAAAAAACTCATGGGTATTTATTATAAGTCACATCATACCAATGTTAATTACAGGAAACAGCAAATCTTTTGCAACCTCAATTTTTGAGAGCCCCACCGTGGGTCCTTTGAATGACATGAGCTGTTCATTTGATAGGCCTTTAGATCTCTAATTACCCAAAAATCACACTAATAATTCAATTCTAAATGATAATTCTGAGCATCATGTTCTTCCTCTTCCTCTCTCAAGAGATGTTAGGAAAAGGCAAATACAAACACACAGAAAGGGCCAAGTATTTTTCCTAATAATTATCACCCTATGAACGTGCCAACTTAACTCCGACAAATAATAAAAGGCCAGCGATGGAATTACGACCAAATCCAAATCCACTTTTCTCCATTGTTACTGTTCATTTCTTCTGCTAGGTAGCTTTCCTCCCTTACGAAAGCAGAGCTTCAGCAAGAAGAGACACTTACTAGGTAGCTTTCCTCCCTTACGAAAAGCAGAGCTTCAACAAGAAGAGACACTTAATAGATCATGTGACAATTTCATTCTACCACATCTTCCAATGACAGTTAGATATTTTGAAAGCAAACTTACAAACAAGGGGCCTCTCTTCTCTTTTGGAAAATGATATTTCCCTACCCCCTTTCCTAACATTTCCAGCCCTTTTGTTTCTCTTTTCCTGACAACGACTTTACCTTCGAAAGTGGGGCCCACTTTGAGAAATTGGTCATGTGGAACCCACAACCCATTACTGTACATACTTGATCGGAGTGTTTGAACGCACACAAAAACCAGATTGATTTTGAATAATGATAGTGTAACTATACACTGAAATTCAGTGTATATCCCATCCTACCGGCTTCTAAACGTAATACGGTAATACCCCTTTTTTGGATGAACAAAATGGAGACTTTTCCCAAATATGAAATAAAAATCCATGAACAACTGAAGTTCTTGAAAATTTTATATATTGCCAGAGATGGGCGTGTACGGTGGGAGTGAGGGGACCATAAAAGCCCCTGAAAATAGTTTAAAAAACTTATTTATAGACTGCAGTGTTTTTTTCCCATTATTTTTAGGGATTTCTCATGTAGATTGCAGAGTGTGTGTGTCTTGTTCACTATTTTTAGTGCCAATTCAAAGGAACTACAAAGTCCTTTTTCCTTTAAGGAAAAATTGTCAACTGGTGACAGAAAAATACGAAAATAGTGAATGGGTGACACCCTTTTGAAAGTTGGTGAACGGAGGTCGAAACACCTTTTTCTGACATGGCCTTTTACCCAAATACCCCTCATGGCAAAAAGAACACGTTATACTAGATTTTTCTCTCTGTTACTTTTCACCGACCAAAGTTTACCGCCTACCTCTTGCAAATTTCTCCATTAACACCTGAAACCCACGAAGTGTAAGTGAAGGTTAGTAGCTTATCTACTCTCTTAGGATTAGTGCTTCCATTAATGCGTTTGAACCCTGTCTGTATTGTGTGTGATAACCCTATCTTTATTGTGATTGATAACCCTATCTTATAACCCTTTTAAAATGGTGACTTAGGGCTTCTGCTTCTATTATCTCTGAAACTGTTCTTATAGAGTTGGTACCCTACTAATACAGTTGGTATTAGTGTTTGATGACCCGAATATAGATGGTTTATGAAAACCCTTTTGTACATGAATCATAATTTTTTGCACTTGATAATCCCTTATTTGCTGTTGGTAAGTCCCATATATTTACCTGATAAACTTGTTTTGACACTTGATACACCTCGGAGAGGCTTGGTAACCCCCTTAGAGAGTGTTGAAAAGCCCTTGTACATTGTTGGTAACTCCCCTTCTATGTACTTGGTAATCCCTTTAGAAACTTAAAAACCCCCTTGTGTAGAGAGTTGAAAACCCCTAATTTGCAACTTGATTACCCTTTACAGAAGCCTCCGTACGGACTTGAATCCCCCATTAGGTAGCTGATAATCTCTTAGAACACCTTGTGGACTGACTTTCAAATCCCCATTGAGGTAGTAAAACCCCATTTAGAGTCCATAACCCCACTTATGAACTTGGTAACCCATTGTGTACACTTGAATACCCCTCAAGAAGATATGAAGATCCCCTTTTAGTAACAACTCTGTTTAGAACCCCTATTTAGAATTTTATAAAAATGTCCGAAACAATGGTTTCTCTTCTTTTACACTATGATGGAGATTTGAAGGATGATGTTTCTTGGGAATACGTCGGAAGGAAGAAGACATTGTTATCTGTCAGCCGCGGAATCAATTTCGACGAATTTGAAGCTGCAATCCGAAGAAGGATTGGTGTTATAGAAAGGCAGGTTTTACTATTGATAAAATGTCGATATGTTGTGGATCCATATATAGTCACTTTAATCGACGTCGATGATGATGATGTCCTCCAAACAATGTTAAGGATGTTTGACAGATACATGTTCAATTCTGTGATGATATACATAACTAAGAGCATAAATGACAAATGTATTAATTCCTTGAATTCGTCAATGCTTCCCCCAAACAAACTCTGCACTAGGAGACCCTCTCTTAATCGTAGCATTCCTTCTACTTCGATTCCGTCCCAAAAAACGTCTTCGTTTTGAAGTGGACTTGCAAAAAGACTACGAAAGTGAATTTGATGGGAGATATGTTAGTGAAGAGATCAGAGGTGCTCCAGCAGAACCTGTCATAAGGTATTGTAGTTCTTTGGCAATGTTTGAATACTTCCATATTTCAATTTATAATTCATATGGATCCAACTTGATTATATATTGCCGAACTATGCAGGTCTGAAATTGACTTAAATGAAACATTGGCAAGTGATTTGTATGGCAACCATGTTTGTGGAGGTATTGATGACTTCCAAAATGTGGGAGAGCTTGAAGTGGACTTCAGTAATGTTTTTGAAGACGGTTTCTGTGTGAGGGGTTTAGATTTAGAAGAAGAAAGAAATGATGATGATAATGACGATGGTAGTGATGATGATGATGAGGAGGAGGAGGATGATGATGATGACGATTATGGAAATATCGGTGTTAGTCCATGCGCTCAGCCTTTCAGTGCGGATTCTCCTATCAGAGGGGGTTCTCCTATCAGAGAGGGATCTCAACCGGTTCCGACTAACAGTAGTCGGCCAATGAAAGCAGATGGGATGTTTGTTGGGGCCCATGATGTAGATACTAATAATCTTCAGTTTGAGCAGTTAACGGTTGGGGCAATATTTTCTAATATGCAACACTTCAAAAAGGTTGTCAAAGAGTACGCTATTCAGCAGAGGTTTATGTTCGTGACGTCAAAGTCAACACCGAAGAAGTATGCCGTTCGATGCAAGGTAGAGGGTTGCAAATGGTGTATAACGGGTACTAATCATATGACCTGTGTTTTAGTGAAGTTGTTTGTCCCCGACCATACGTGTAGAACAAAATTAAGGGGCAATGATCACCCTCTTGTCACAGCAGCTTGGGTTGCTCAGACATGTTTACGCTTATTTGCTTGCCCAGATGATGTGAGGACGAGAATCATACGAAAATATATCAAGATGCATTGGGGTATAATTATAAGCTATTGGAAAGCGTACAACGCGATGAACATCATACTTGAGATTAAGTGTGGGAATGTGGAGGACTCTTATTGAATATTGCCTGCACTTACAGTTCAGATGATGAAAAGAAATTCCGGCAGCTATATGCGTGTTTTCAGAGCCAGAGATTTACGACCTAGGGGAGATGATAGATTTGTTCGCTTATTTTGGACATTTGGTCCTAGCATACGGTCTTTTCATCGAACACTCAGGCCTATAATTTTGGTTGATGTGATACATCTGCGAGGGAAGTATCTAGGAATCTTATTGATTGCAATCGGGGTAGATGGTAACAACGGTTTATATCCATTAGCATTTGGGGTTGTTGAGACGGAGAACGAAGATAATTGGAGGTGGTTTTTTATGTTGCTGAGGCAGTACGTATTGGCAGCGGAGATGAACATATTCACCATATGCTCCGATCGACAGAAGGGGTTGTTGCAGGCAGTGCCTAATATATTTCCCAATTCTCATCATAGTTATTGCATGCGTCACCTCGCCGCCAATTTGCGATCCGAGTTCAAAGATGTTCTACTTGAGAGATTGTTTTGGAAAGCCGCACGGACTTTGAGAGAGAGTGTGTTCAGAGAAACAATGGAGAAGATTAAGGTGAGGAATGAACGTGCACACAAGTGGATAAGTGACATTGCGAACGAACACTGGGCTTGTTTTTATTTTAAGGGGGATAGGTATGATGTATTGACTACAAATAGATCGGAGTGTTTCAATGCTGTCCTGAAGGATGCGAGAAGATTGCCGATTGCATCATTGGTAGAGCACAGTAGACATCAGACTACAGACTTCATTCAAAAGCGTCAGAAATTGGGTCATAGTTGGCAAACAAAGTTGACTCATTACGCAGAAGAACGTATAACATTAGCGAGGGAAAAGAGCCACCAGTATACAGCTTATCGAGTTGGGGTTCATGAATATGAAGTACGGTCGCTTGAACATACAGATGGCGTAAACTTGGAACTTCGCACGTGCAGTTGTCGTGCATTCCAAACATTTGGACTCCCGTGTGGACATGCGATGGTAGCCATTGGCATCACAGATTTTGATGCATACGATTACTGCGATAAATGGTTTCATGTAGAGAGATATCGGGATACGTACGCTGAAGTTTTGCACCCGACACTAGACAGGACCCAATGGGAATTAAATCCCGAATCCTTGATGACAATATTACCGCCGATTGCAAAGCGACCACCGGGAAGGCCGCGTACGAGAAGAACTGATCGCGAATTGAAAGGTGGATTACATTACAAATGCACCCGATGTCGACAACTTGGCCACAATAGAAGAAGTTGCAAAGAACCACCCGTGGTAAGACAACAAGTTGACCAAACTGCTATTGGGCCTTCTGCACCCATACTCAGTAGATCGGGCGTACCTTGCCAAGCTCCCTTCTTTGTGTAAGGGTGTAATTGAATTTTTTGAATGTTCTCAGATATTGTGATGACTTCTTTTTTGTTATTTTGTAAAAAATGGTTGTAATTGGAACATCAATACATAAACAATTTTTTTGGATATAGATATGCTATTTGTTCTCTATTTAGTTGTCGCTCTCCTACATTTAAACCATGAAAAGGGACTTATCAACAGTCAGAATTGGATTACCAGCACAAACAATAGGATTATCAACTAATTCCCTAGGTTATCAACCAAAATCTAGGTTATCGACTCCCCCAAAATAGGTCATCAACCAATCGGAAGTGAGGTTATCAACACTCAAAATTGGATCATCAACCCATTCCCTTGGTTGATAAAGCTATTGGAATTCAAAATTCAGGCTATCGACTCCCTCAAAACGAGGTTACCAACATTCGAAAGTGGGTGATCGACCGAAAAATTAAGGTTACCAACCTCCCATTTTTTGGGTCATTGACCTTGGAATGTGGGTTACCAACCCGGAAAGAGGGTCACCAACCATTTTTCCAGCAGAGTAAAGCTGCTGGAATTGGAACTTAAAGTTACCAACCTCCCTTTTTTTGGGTTATTGACCTTCGAATGTGGGTTATCAACCCAGAAAGAGGGTCACCAACCATTTTTCCAGCCGAGTAAAGCTGCTGGAATTGGAACTTAAGGTTACCAACCTCCCTTTTTTGGGGTTATTAACCTTGGAATGTGGGTTATCAACGCAGAAAGAGGGTCACCAACCATTTTTCCAGCCGAGTAAAGCTGCTGGAATTGGAACTTAAGGTTACCAACCTCCCTTTTTTGGGTTATTAACCTTGGAATGTGGGTTATAAACCCAGAAAGAGGGTCACCAACCCAGAAAAATTTGGGTTATTAACCTTGGAATGTGGGTTATCAACCCAGAAAAAGGGGGGTGTCAGCTTTTCCAGGGGAGTAAAGCTGCTGGAATTGAAAATGTCTAAAACCTGTTTAAACACAAACACAAACACACTTCATATTCTGTTCACAAACACAAACACACATCATATTATGTTTTAATTTATAACTTTCCTACTCATTCAGAAACACAAACACACATGTCTAAAACCTGTTTAAATTTACAAGTTCCAATATTCAAATTGAAACACAAACACAAATACACTTCCATAAAACCTGCTTACATTTACAACTTCTCCACATTCATAAACAAGTTCACAATTCCATAAAACCTGCTTACATTTACAACTTCTCCACATTCATAAACAAGTTCACAATTCCATAAAACCTGCTTACATTTACAACTTCTCCACATTGTGGACCCCGATCCGAGGACGGCGCCGAGGGACGCGAGATCCCTCCTGCAATCCTCAAAGATCTCCACAAAGTGAAGGAGAGCTCTACCAAGGAACTCTCGAAACGGATGGCACCCTCACAGCATAGCATGAGTGGCGATATAAAAAAGAAAGAGATACATCATGATCCGGAGCCAGGGCTCGAAACCGAGATATATCTAGAAATAACTCAGAGTCGCCATCCATGGACACGCCATGGAACCAAAACAAATGCTCTGTTTGCAATGGATAACCAGAGATACAAAAGGTCCGTGCCTGATGACGAATGGAGAAGGTCCGAAGAGCCCCCCCAATTCGCCCGAGTGCGAACACTTGGTCTCTTATGCCATTTATTTATTAACTTCGAAGAATTTTGGGTAAAAATCATGTGAAATGGGAACAAAATATCCCCGAGTGAACGTCTACCTAATCATGCATGACTCGGGGATGAAATAATAAACACACATAAAGTAAGATAAAAGATGTGTCACATAATGACAACTAGGTTATGAGTGACATACCTAACTGGTGTCTAAGTTCTGATGGACAAACACATACAAGCTACAGCTAAAGGTATAGGATCAGTACAAGAAAGTAAGAGAACATAACAAAACACACAACATAACAAATCCTAAGACTCTAAACGATTTAGCCTGAGTCTTCGGATGGTCTGGTGTTCATCCAAAGAAGCCTACGTATCCCCGCCTCCACGAGAATCAAGGCAACGTAGTTCTTCGCACCTATTCTAAGCTATGATGCCTAAGACCTCTATCCTAGACTCGATCTAAAAGACTGGACTAGTTCTTAAAGCTTCTTGTGTGATTATTTAAATTCCAGTGAATTGTAGATTTTAGGACCCTATATGCCCTAACTAAATGCATGTTAGCCCTAAGCTAATGCAGGTGATTCCTACAACCTATGTGTAACTAGGCTGTATTTCCTAAGGAAAACAAATGGTTGACTAACGCATCATATTCTAGTCATCAGTCGGCGATGTGGATCGCCAACTGACCGGACGGAGGCGCTCCTATAACTCTAGGACAAACCCCTAACTCTAAAACAAGCACATAACAAACAAACAAATAAACAACCTATCAAAAGAAACTCCAAACTCTAAAACTCTCTATCTAGGAGAAACTCCTAACACTAGGGGAAGAGCTTTTTGAAAACACGGTTTTAAAGAAAAATGGTTAAAGTAGATTTATTTACAAAGTTTGGCTGGACTTGGGATGAAAATCCCAAGCTGCACTACGTACCTCGTGGAAGAGGATCAAGCCAACGTAGTTCGAAATGAACTTTCCAACTACGCTACTAAAAACACTCAACACTTTAGATTTTTCAAAGGTTTTTTTATACTTTGAAATGTTTTTTACGTTTTAAATTTCTAATGTTTTTTGAGTTTTCAAATATTCCAATACTTTTGGACCTTAAAATATTTTCACTCTTAAAGGGAACACGCAAGCAGCACCACAAACTAGGGCAAAGCCCTAAATCTAAAGGGGAGACCCCGAACAAACAACAAGCAATTAGCGTCTCAAAGAGACGGACCACAACAAGAAAGATAGTGTCCCAAGAACAGAGAAAACAATCTAAGATCCCAAGCAGGGAAAGCTCTAATAAGACTGAGTTAGTCTCTAATCAAAGCGAAGTAATCAACAACTCTAAAGGAGAAACTCCTAACTAAAAACACTAAAGAGGGGGAATAAATGAGTCAGAGACTCTTTAATAACACTACCAAGTCTAAGACTCGCTCTAAAAGAGGAGGCCACCCTAACATGAGGCTAGGTAAGCCTCCTAAAGGGGAAACTCTCTATATGAGACAAGGCTTGTCTCCGAGACACAAATGACGTAAACAATGGTTCTGATGAGACTGGGCAAGTCTCCTATATACAAAGGAGGGGTATGCTACTTGGACTGAGCAAGTCCCCTAAGGATGGGCTTGGGCTAGCGCCTTCATCGCCCTAAGATAGCAGTACACCTGAGGTTTCAACTCACATTCCTTAAACTCAATCACCAATTTAACTGTGTCCATATAGTCTCCATCTGACATCATCTTCCAAGCAAGATACCCAGTTGGGCCTCCTCTATTGTCGTCACCATCATCGACCGTATAATCAACACCCCGCTTCAAAATCTCCTTAACAAAAAGCACCGCTTCCGCCTTCTTACTCATCTTCCAATACAAAGAAATCACCTTCTCAATCATACTAAACCTGGGTTTCAACCCAACACAATCCATATCCTTAAGCAAATCAATTACATCTTCCACAACATGCTCTCCTCTAACAAGTTTCTCCACCCAAACACACATTATCGAAACCATAAGCTCCATGGTCTCCCCATCCACTCGGTTCTCCCTCTGAAGCCAATCAAAAACTTCCAATGCACACCATGAATCCCTCCCTTCTTGAGAAAAGTAGACCAACACAAGCTGAATCTCGCGACCCGAGAGCCGTCCGTTCATTTCCTCTAAAATATCCGACGGCTCTCGTTCCATCAGCTCTAATTCCTCAATTGCCTCAAAGAATTGATCACTCATTTCATCCTCCTCAGCCGAGAGGAACCGGTACCGGTCCAATCCGACGGACCCAAATGACCGGAACCCCCCAATTCGGACTATTGGGTCAGACCCAGATGACCGAAATTCCCCAATTCGGACTATTGGGTTTCGATGATTGAAGGCTTTGAGACAAACCCTAGAACAAGTTTCAATCAAAATATTGGAATTGAACTGTAGAGCTAAGAATCGAAAACGAGTGAAAGATGAAGAAACAGGGAAACCCAGTTCCGTAACAGGGGAACTGAATCGATGGAGTGCTTCCATTTGTTCTTGGAAAATGTAGGGCTACTTGCTTGTCATATCATCAGTTAGAAAGAGATTATAGGGTTTAAGATGAGAGTTTATAGAGCAAGAATTTGATTAGGGTTTAACATGAGAGAGAGAAAAAGAAGAAGAAAAAGTCCAAACCTTGGTCTTTTTGGATTGCTTGGTTCTTGATTTTGGGTCCGAATTCTGGATTTTGGGTTTTGGATTAAATGGGGTTTGGTGATAAAAATGGGGAGGTGAAGAAGAGGTGAGATGGGGTGGTAACAGAGGAGGTTGAAATGGGAAAAATGGAGGTTGTGGAGGTGGCTGGCCGGAGATAGTGGTCGGAGGTGGAGGTGGAAGTGGCTGATGATGGTGATTTTGGCTGGAGATGGTGGTGGAGGATTTGAGGAAGAAGAACAAGGTGGAGGTGGCCGAGCGGAGCTCCGGCTGGAGATGGTGGTGGGGGCCAATCGGATTTCCGGTGAGAATGATGCTGGATTCCGTGGAGGTTGTGGTTGGAATGGGGTGGAGATGGGTTTAAGAGATAGAAATGGGTTTCTACGGAGGTGGAAGGATGGAGGTTGTCGGATTTGGGTCGGAGAGGGCCGGATTCCGGTGGTAATGGTCGGGGGTTTGGTGGTTTGGGTGATGGAAGAAGGTGGTGGGAATATTGGTGGGGATTGATGGAGGTGGCTGATGGTGGTGGGAATATTGATGGAGGTGGAAGAGTAATCGCCGGCGGCTCCCTCTTCTCCTCTACCTCTCTCTCAGCTTCTCCCTTATGCGGCTGCAGAAATCCCTCCCTTTAAAATGAGGCTCTCCCCTGGTGTTTTATATCTAGGGCTTTTTCTCCTTCTAATCCTAGCCATCCATCTCTCCTTTTTTTTCTAGAAAAATGAGGCACACCCCCATCTGCCCTAATTCGGTTGTCCCTTTATAAGGGGAATGATAAATTCGACCCCCCCCCCCCCCCCCCGCTTTTTTTTGCATTTCTTTGTATTATGGACAACTTGAACCCAATACATGGGTTGGGGTGCGACCTGAGTCAATTTATGGGGTTCGGATCCTTCAGAAATTTGGGCTTCGATTCTTGGATTTTCCCAGTCAGGGCACAGTTTCAGGGTTCAAGAATTGATTTCGGGGCTTCGACTCAACTTTGGGACTATGCTCAATTTCAAAATTTTATTTGATTTTGCGGAGAAGGGTCCGGTCAAAATGGGGTGTCTACACACATTCATAAACAAGTTGACAATTCCATAAAACCTGTTTCACCAACCAAGTTCTCCACCCATTCACAAACACAAACACACTTCCATTAAACCTATTTCAATTTACAAGTTCTCCACCCATTCACAAACAAAAACACAGACCATAACAACTTCCCTTGCCATTTAACAAATCCCCTGCCAATCTCCATTAAAAAATAAAGTTTGATCATCAGAAAAAATAAACATCCATCAACATTAGAAGGTGTTCCTATATAAGTGTGCAGTCCCCAAACTCTCATCGTAAAAATCTCTCACAAAGTTGTAGCCGAAATTCAGGAATGTCTGTGGGCCCAAAGTTCAGTGGTTGACCATGGTAGAGATGCTCAATCGCTTTTAGGACAAAAGCGTCGCAATCAACCCTGTATAAAAGCATGCATTGAATGGAGTTACTTTTAAGCTAACTACGAATGAGATAGGAATACTAACAAAAATTTGAAAGTTTTAAGTTTGAACCCACCCATTGTTCTGCTTTCGGAAGCCATCCATCTGTGAATATGGAAAGTTATCGATGTTGCAACCCCGGCCCTTCAAATATTCCTTCATTAATGCTACCTGAATTTAAGACAACGAAGGAATATTGAGTGTTATACATATGGAAGTAACTTTAAATGTTACGGAAGATGTTAATTTACTTACAGTGGGAGATGCTCGCTCCTGAAATAAGTCCCCTTCCATTGAGTTGAACTCGACCATCTTTTTATTCACCATATCAACAAGCACAAGAGCCCAATGAAAGTCTTGACAGCATGGGATTAAAAGCATCCCAATATCTTCTGACGGGATATGGTCAAGTGTACGATGCAATAGCTCGTTCGCCAACCGATCGGAGTCCAACTTATTTTTGTCATCCATTGAATCACGCCCTGTAGTCTTATATCCCTGTACAATGAAATGAATTTTCTGGGAACACTAAATCATGGATAAGTTGTAAAGTAACATGTATAGCTACAAAAAAGCCTCTTACATGTACTGATGAAGGAATATATACAATCCGTCCAATTAAGGCATTGCTGGAGGCGCACAAATACTTCCCATATACATCCAACACCTACAACTCAAAAAAATTTCTTAATTACCTCAACAATGGATACTGAAGACAACACTTAATTTAAAAAATGACACTTACTTGGCCACTGAGGACTCCTTTCAGGTTCCACAACGTTTCGAGATCCTCGGCCAAGACTTTTACCCCGTCAACGGTCATGAGAATACGACTGCAAAAATATACAAAGGTTAGAGGAAGCAAGTATCTAACTTTGAATAATGGTTAATTGAAAACAAGTGTACTTGCCTTTGCTCTTGTTTTTTCAACTTCTCAATGAGATCAGTTTGCCTCCGTGTTACTTTCTTCGTTGCCCTCTCACTTTTTTTCTTTGTTCCTGGAGGTACTGTATAGGGGCTACTCTTGGCGTAGCTTGGTTCCTATCCCTTCTCTGATTTTTCACTCTCCTCTGAATGCTCCCTAATTTTTCCGTCATCTTCCTCTTCTCTTTACCCTCAGGGCTATCGAGAATGGTAACAACATCTGACGCTCATGTTACAATTGCTTCATTTACGAAGCCAACATCTTCAGCTTGACTCATCACATTTATGACCTCCATATCTTCCTCCTCTCTTCTTTTTTCCCCATCTTTTCTCAATTCTTCCTTCTCCATTTCAGCTTCGTCTCCCTCCTGTCTTCTCATCGCTTCCCACTCCTTATGTATAATTTCTCTCTCAGCTGCAATCTGTATTCGTAAATTCTCCTTCTCCGCCTCCATCTCCACCCTGACTCTTCTTAACCTCTCCTTCTCCTCTTCATTCTGTCCCCTCTCTTTTTTTATATTGTCCCATGCCTCTCCTATCTTCTCCCACTCTCTTTTAATCCTCCTATCCTCACTGGCCTCCTCAGCACCCTCCTGACCACCCTCCTCAACTACAGTATCCCTTCCTTCAAACGCAGGTGTGCCGCTCAATGCTGGGACAGTAGGTGACTGCCCTAATGGTTCTCCCTGCCCAATGATTCCTTCTTCATCGGCTTCCTAATATACAAATAAGGGATACAACACACAAAATTTGTAAACATTACCAAGTTAAATAAAACATAATATAAAAAGATTTGAGAAAGTACCTGCTCAGGAATGTACCGCAGTTCGTCCTCTCGTGGCGTCAATGTCACCACTACCTAACGATTTGAGAAAGTTGTTAGATCAGAAAATATTACAGACTATCTATAATGGTATCTAGTAGATAGGGTCTCACCTCAGATTTGTCTATCTTCCCATGCTCAATCATATAGTACTTATTCGCTTCATTTCCTTTCGACTTCCACTTCAGAATACGTGGACATGCATCTGGATTTTTTGGTATCCACAACTTCATGTGCTCGAAAAGCCACACCTGCACACACAAGACAGACTTTGTTAATATTTTATTAATAGGAAGATAAATAAAAAGGCAAACTATTGCAGAGGCCATGATACCTGCAATGTGAGGGAGCAACCTTCAAGATATTTTTCCCCTGCGACGGATGCGTTTAAACACTCGAGTAACCAATTGTATACTGCTTCCTCCCAGTTATAGTCGCACATCTTCTCTAAATCATCGATATAGGGCCAAAACAGCTGGTCGGCCCGATGTGCAGCCTGAGTGAATAACACAGTAGCGAATAGGTGTAGCACGACATATTTCACACAAGTCTCTATGGAGGGTTGGTCCTCTAGACCAACTAAGGCCTTGATTTGCACAGAAAGGTCAGATGCCAGAACAGATCCTCTACGAAATGGCCACCCAGGCAGTAAAGGAGTGGGTTTACTCTTGTCCGTCCACGGAACCCTCGCCAAAATAATTTTTTCCCCTCTAAGGGGAAGGCCTAAAGCCAATGCAACATCGGTAGCCCTAAATGGAACTGCGATACCTCCTAGCATGAATGTCTTCGTCGCCGGATCCCACTTACTGTGTAGTGCTCTAATTAGAGGATTATGCATGACAGCCTCTTCTAGTGGATTCTGTTCTAGGCGGATGAAGTCCTTGAAAGGGGTCTTGCCTATAGCATCATAGTGAGACTGCCGGAACTGTGTACTCCGCATCTCCTTAATAAAGCACGATGGAGAACATCGTGCAGGGACATATGGATCCTGTAAAACAACATACATAATCAGAGCTTCAACTTTTATCAAGTAACTTAGATTAAAACTGTAAAGATCAAATACACTTACATGTTTCGCCTTCACTTCACTCTTCTGACCTTTCACGTTGCTTTTCATCTTCTCACTTTTCACATCGCTTTTCATCTTCTGACCTTTCACTTTGGTTTTCATCTTCTGACCTTTCACTTCAACTATCTTCTTCTCACCTCTATTTTTCATTTTTGCCTTCTCACCTTTCAATTTCGTATTTCCCTTACCACCTTTCATTTTAATCTCCTCATTCTTTAAACCCATTGCGGGCTTCCTATTAGACTTTCGACTATGGCTCTCATTTGCCTATTAACACAATTAGAGAATAAAAGAGCATTCTATTGACTAACAATCTAAAACGAGAACAAAAAAGACTACACTTACACGCGTCTTCATTGTAGACTTTGCCTTCTCCCAATCCAACTATATAACTGTCACAAAAAAAGAACATAATTAATTGTAATGTAAGTCATGTTTCTCAAGTGTAGCAACTATACCAAAAATTACTATATGAACAATGATCCAAAAGAGGATTGGCAACAATCTGAAAATGGGGATTATCAACCTCCCTTGAGGGGTTTTCAACACTGGAGAAGGGGGATTATCAACCTCAACAGGGAGTTCTCAACACTACAAATATTAATTATCAACCTCAACCGGGATTCACAATACTGGAAATGGGTATTATAAACTCCCTGAGGGGGTTTTCAACACTAGAGAAGGGGGATTATCAACCTCAATAGGGAGTTTTAACACTGGAGTAGGGGATTATCAACCTCAACAGGGGGTTCTCAACACAGGAAATGGGGATTATCAACCTCCCTTGAGGGGGGTTTTCAACACTGGAGAAGGGGGCTTATCAACCTCAGGAGGGGGTTCTCAACACTGGACAATGAGAATTATCAACCTCAACAGGGGGTTCTCAACAGAAGAGAAGGGGGATTATCAGCCACAGGAGGTTCTCAACACACGAGAATGGGGATTATCAACCTCAACATAAGGTTCCCAACACTGGCAATAGGGATTATCAACCTCCCTTCAAGGGTTTTCAACACTGGAGAAGGGGGATTATCAACCTCAATAGGGGGTTTTTAACAGTGGAGAAGGGGGATTATCAATGTACCTAGAAAGGATTCTCAACACTGAAAGTGGGGGATTATCAGCCTGAAAAGGGGTTCCCAACACTGCAAATGGGACATTATGAACTAACTAGAGGGGGTTCTCAACACTGGCAATGGGGGATTATCAACATCCTAGAGAGGGTTACTAACACTGGAAATGAGTGGATTCTCAACACTGGCAATGAGGGATTATCAATCTACCTGGAGGGGATCCTCAACACTTAAATTGAGGGATTATGAACCACAAAAGGAGGTCCCAACACTGGATATAAAGCATCCCAACACTGGAAAAGGGGGGTCCCGGAAATGGGTTCTCAACACTGAAAAAGGGATATTATGAATCTCAAAAGGGGATTCTCAACACCGAGAATGAGAGATTATCAAAAGGGGGTTCTCCATAGTCAAAATCAAACAAAATAGGGAACCAAAAAAAAAATTTTAAACCCTAGACGTATAAAGACTTCCAAATACTGACAATGAAACAATACACCACGAAGGTAACTTAATAGAACGAAAAAAAAAGTAAAAAAATATGAAATACGACACCCTAACATACCTGCACGATGGGGATGGGGGAAAAATGAAGCCCACGCAGGAAAAAATGAATCCCTCGCCGGAAAAATGAAGCCCTCGCCGGAAAAATGAAGCCCTCGCCGGAGAAAAATGAAGCCCTCGCCGGAATACACTTGATAACAGAGGAGAGAGGTTCGGAATAATGCAGGCAACCGCCCCACTCCAGAGAAAAATGAGAGATCTTCACGCCGATCACACCTCACGCCGGAGAAGATGGGTTTCAGGTGGTTCAAATGAAAATGGAATAAAAGTTAAAAAAAAAAACCCTCTGTACAGTTAAAAACGAAGAGAAAAAAGCCTCTCTACAGTTAAAAAAAGAAGCCTCTGTACATTTTCGTTCTCAAGGGTATTTACGTAAAAGGCCATGTCAGAAAACGTGTTTCGACCTCCGTTCACCAACTTTCAAAAGGGTGTCACCCATTCACTATTTTCGTATTTTTCTGTCACCGGTTCACAATTTTTCCTTCCTTTAAAAATCAGTTAGTTGGTCAATCAATACAAAGGGAGGGAGGCTACTAACTAAAGCACCCACTTTTTGAGTCAACTAAGGTAGGTGGGCTTTGCCAACCTACAACAAGAGGGTTAAGTAGGGCTTTTTCTCCCTCGACTCTATGGTATCAGCTCCTGCTACTTCACAATTGTACCGATGAATATTCTGTGCAATAATATTTCACGGTTGTCAAACATGCCCAAAACATAAGGAAAAAAATGTAAATCAAATTTTACCTTCATTGCCAAGAGATGTGTAACTGTGGCAAAAACCAAAGATATAATGAACCTACCTTTCACTTGAAAATTCAAGATTCTGACATACTTTCCCGGATGTCCAAAGGCCGTCCCTCTCTATTTATCAGAGATGGCACCGGCCCATCTCCGAGGTGGCCTGAACATGATGTTCCAATTGGCAACAACACTTGGGATCTTCACGGCGAACATGATCAATTACAGAACAGAGAAGATCAAGCCATGGGGATGGCGCCTCTCACTGGGCCTCGCTGCAGTACCTGCTCTTCTAATGACAATAGGAGGATTTCTCCTTCCAGAGACACCCAACAGCCTAATTGAGCAGGGAAAAAGAGACGAAGGAAGGAGAGTACTTGAGAGGATCCGAGGAACCCATAATGTAAATGCCGAGCTCCAAGACATGATCGAAGCGAGCGAGTTGGCGAACTCCATTAAACATCCATTCAGAAATATCCTAGAGAGGAGGAACAGGCCACAGTTGGTAATGGCAATTTTCATGCCGACATTTCAGATACTTACAGGCATAAACTCTATACTCTTCTATGCACCAGTTCTGTTCCAGAGCATGGGTTTTGGAGGCAATGCTTCTCTATACTCCTCAGTTATGACTGGAGCAGTTCTTGCTCTCTCTACGCTTGTTTCAATCGCACTTGTTGATAAATTGGGTCGGCGACCTCTACTAATTGGAGGTGGAATACAGATGATTGTGTGCCAGGTAAAGGATTCAAATACTCAAAAACATTTTTCAGAATCCAGAACTTTTTTTTTCCTTACAACTCAACTTTTTTATCCTAATTAGAATCCCCCTTGTGATTTTCTCACTTGTGGTGGTAAACAGATAGCTGTAGCCATAATCCTGGGTCTAAAATTTGGCAATGATAAGGAGCTCTCCAGAGGCTTCTCCATACTGGTGGTTATTGTCATCTGCCTGTTTGTCGCGGCTTTCGGGTGGTCGTGGGGGCCGCTTGGGTGGACGGTGCCAAGCGAGATATTTCCATTGGAAACCCGATCCGCGGGTCAGAGCATAACGGTGTCTGTCAACCTCTTTTTCACTTTTGCAATCGCGCAATCTTTCCTTTCACTCCTCTGCTCCTTCAAATTTGGGATCTTCCTCTTCTTTGCTGGCTGGATTACTATAATGACCATCTTTGTGTACATTTTCCTGCCTGAGACAAAGGGAGTCCCAATTGAAGAGATGATACTGCTTTGGCGAAAACACTGGTTCTGGAAGAAAATCATGCCCCCACTTAAAGAGTCTGATGAGAGCAGCCTCGGAAAAAAGTCACCAGAGTTGGGATCAACATAAAATATTTCAGTGTTTACTATGATTTCCAAATCAAACATAAAATGTTTCAGTCCTTAGACGGTGATTTCCATTCAAACACCCTTTATTGCATATGTAAATATGTAATGAAAGAATATAGAAGGATGATCACAGCGATTTCCAAATCAAACATAAAATGTTTCAGTCAGACGGTGATTTCCATTCAAACACCCTTTATTGCATATGTAAATATGTAATGAAAGAATATAGAAGGATCATCACAGCGATTTCCAAATCAAACATAAAATGTTTCAGTCAGACGGTGATTTCCATTCAAACACCCTTTATTGCATATGTAAATATGTAATGAAAGAATATAGAAGGATGATCACAGCTATTTCCAAATCAAACATAAAATGTTTCAGTCCTTATACTATGATTTCCATTCAAACTCCCTTTATTGCATAGGTAATGAAAAAATATAGAAGGATGATCACACAATTGAGAATAATGAGAAACAAGGGTGCCCACTGAATGTGGGAGATCATCCTTTCTAGCCAAATCTCCCCTCATCACCATTGAAGCAAAACAATCAATTTTCCAGATTATCATGAGATTTTTAACCGGGTCAGATGCCGCCCATTGAATTCTGAATCAATCATACACCTCAGTCCAAATCAGATAACGAGTCTTCGCAACGTATAAAGATGTGGTTAATTGACTCTTCCTCCATTGAGAAAAGAATAACATGTTCGCCAGATTGATGCTTCGCCTCTTTTTTTTCAAAGGTAACAATTTTATTTTATTTAATGATAAAACGAGTACAAAGGTAGAACACAAGGGACAAGATGTCCCTGTGTAGTACAATTAGAGTAGTGTGCTAGAGTAGCACTCCCAGTAAACCAGTAATGATTAACGTGGTGTCTATTCTACTCTCCCTCCTTTGCAAGCTATTTCACAAATATCCTTCTCGGGAATTTCTCGGCAAGGGAAAATCTCAGGATATATTAAATTTTTTTTATTTTTTTCGGTTTATATCGGGAGAAAACAATAAAAAATAAAAGTATTTAAAATATATATAAATACATAAAAATAAAAAAACATAAAATAAAACATCATAAAAATAACGGGATAATATCGTGATAAAAACGCTATATTTTACAAATATCGGAGATTGTGACATAGTTTGCAAGACGATCGCCACAGAGTTAGCCGATCTCCGTCTATGCTCCAACAATGGTCAAATGACTGATTAAATCATGAACCTCATCCACCAAATTGCCAGGCGCCACGGTCCAGCACATCAATCCCTTCAACTATCAACAGTCCCATATTATGCTCATGATACCAGCATAATCCAAAAGGTAAAGCTCTACTATCAACAGTCCCATATTATGCTCATTATACCAGCATAATCCAAAAAGTAAAGCTCTAGCCTCTGCTTCATTTGCGTCACATATCCCCACAGGACGTCACATATCCCCACAGGACCTGAGTACGACATTCAGATTTCTCCTTTAGATGCTTCGCCCCTTGATTCTATCTTGTGTATTGTTTTGTTCAACATGAACGTCCAGCAAAAGGCTTGGATTCTGGTGGGCACCAAGTCGTCTCAAACCTTATGCCAGAGGAAAAATATAACTGAAGAGCAACAAAGCAAACTGAAGAGTGACAGGATCTAGCAACAGGCTATCTCCTACTCGGGAAAACATAGGATAAAGAACTGATCCCTAACCAAACATCACTCCGGAAACACGCTCTCCTGTCGTCCCCCATCGCTAAACCTAATCCCTTGGTTAACGCAATCAGACTCCATACTCCTTAGCTTCAACCTCTACCTATTCTTTTTTTAATGGTTTAAACCTTTACCTATGCCACCCACCATCCCCTAGAATTCTGATATTTATTGGAAAAATCCTTAGCTTCTCACCAAAGTGCCATAGGCACTTCCCTGAGAGAGCTTTGTTTTTTCTGATTTCAAGTCAGCATTCAAATCGTGGGAGGAAACTTGTCTCCCAATAACCAAGTGCCTAAGGGAGCACTGTTGTTACAATCATCTTAGAGAAGAAGTTAATGGAAGGAATAGAAAATTAGTATTCAACACACATCTAGAACTTAAAATCTATTCATGGAAAATGAATTAATTGTAACGAAGAGGGAGGAGGAGGAATAAATATGGGGGAGAAATTCTCGATCAATATAAAGTTCACTTTTTATTTTTATTTTGAAAAATGACAATTTATTATAATCAGGATGGGAAAAGATTTTCTCCCCCCACCCAAAAAAAAAAGATTACAAGATAATATTTAGAACCGTCAAACCTTATAGGAGTTACAAATGTGACACAACTAACATCTCATCCCTTTGCACTGCCGCCTTAGCTAGGCTATCAGCCATTTCGTTTGCCGATCTCCTACAGTGTTCGATCCTAGGATCCAAAGATCTCACTAAATCAATTACTTCCGCAATGAAATTTTGTAATTTCCATGATACCTTTGAATCCCCTGAAGCCCACACCACTACATTCGTTGAATCACCTTCGACAATTAACGGCTAAGCCCATCTCAAACCAAACAGTAGAGCCCTGATTTCTACCTCATTTGCATCACATATTCTGGCTTCTTGATATTCTCTCTGTCTTTTCTAATGACGACCCCAATTCCAGCTTTCCCAGGATTACCTAAGGAGCTCCCATCAAAGTTAAATTTCGGCCAGCCACTCGGCGGGTCTCTCCATTTCGGCTTCGACTTTGTTCTGATCGCCCTATCCAATATGATTGACCACCAGCTCATCCACCCCATATGGGATTCTCTTTTTTACCTTGGCCCATGAAATTATTTCCACCTTGATGTCCGTCTTTAGTCGCCCAGATGACTAACTCTTTTCTTCAAAGATCCATCTATTTCGTTCTTTCCAAATATTAGATACAATGGCCAAGGGGAAAGTGGACCAAAGTATCCGACCGGTATCACCGAAGGGCCCTCTCTGCCTATATATATGGGCAATAAAATATCATAGAAAATAAATGCCAAAAAAACTTAAAATTTGGAAATAAAAATCCTAGAAACTAAATAACATAAAAATAAATCCCTAAAAGTCCTAATGGGCAAATATGCCCCTTATTTAGCATACATTGATCATGAGTGACTGGATTCTATTGCTTCTCGTCACACACTAGCCAAACCATGGAAGTCAGCAGTATTTTTATCACCCTCTTTTAGCCATTTTGCCCTAGATTTTTGTTTCCAAAACATTTCTTCTAGGGCAAACAAATTATAAGTGAAAATGCATATTCTTGAGGGTTGTAAAAACAACCCCCAATTTTAGGCACTTCTCTCATGACTGACTCAGAAGTTCCACACATTGTTGGTAAAAAAAAAAAGAACAGGCACTAAACATGTTAAACAAAAAATACCCTGCTTAGGAATATACTTAAAATAATAGTTATACCAAATGGATAAAAGATTCAATGCAACTGCAGTGCATTAGTAGCTGTTCACAATAAAATATTCTCCCACAATCTCTGCTCTCTACAGTCATCAAGAAACACTGCAAAATTGTTTAAAATTGACTAAATATAGCCTAAAGATGATTGTGCAAGAGTAGAGAAACAGATAGAATCAAATCAAAACTTCAAAGGACGATAGTAATGCAGCGGTAGGAAGCTAAACAGATTAATTGAGAACACTAGCTAGCATGCACAACTGAACCAAGTTTTTATTAGTGCAAACTTCAGGGGCTAACCACCAAAAAAATATAGGGCACGCAATAAAGAAAAAGATAGGTCCTCCTATTGTACAAAGTTTAGGTAGAAGAAGACAGAAAATAAGTAGATTTCACCATGACACTAATCTTCCATAGTTATTCCTATAAAAGAACAATTGTAGGACCCACCATAACATTATCAACCTCTGCTGATTATTCAATAGACAATTATAACATGAACACATGCCATCAGTTCCCTCAAAGTCAACTGATGCTAAAACCACATCAGTAACCAATCAACCTATCCTTCATGTCATCATATTGAGCTCATCGGCTTTGGGCATGCACATCTTTCTAATTCTATCATGAATAATTTGACGAACATCCAATTAGTAAAATTTGCATTAAAATACTTCAATTATAAACCAATTAAGTGCATAAGGAAAATAATACCCCTTTTTTGAATGGTAGCAGGTTTCATTAAAAAGGCAAGGAGGAGACCTAGAAGGTCCACCCAACAATTACAAAAAATTGAAACTAAAAGAGAAAAACAAGAGCAAAAATACAACCATGACGACCTCTTAAGGAGGCAAGAAATCAAACATATCTAACTACAGCCTGTTAACTCCAACCCTGGCTAGTTTGCCAGCTACTCCATTTGCAGACCTTCTCACATGAACAAAAGTAATAGAGGAGCCTTCTGTTCCATCTTTTATCTCATCAAACAAGGGAGCAAATCTCCACGGGGGAACCGATGAACCACCTAATGACATTGAGGGGATCTCCCTCCACAATTAATCGACCTAAGGAAGCTATATCCACGTTGATTAAACCTTTGTGGACCGCCTTTACCTCTGCTTCACTAGCATCCGCCAACCCGATAGGCCTTGAGAAGTCCCAAGATACCCCCTTCCCCCAAAAGAACACCCCCAATGCCTGCAGGCCCAGGATTTCCAAAGCTCGACCCATCAAAATTGAATTTCAGCAACCTATTGGGAGGGGACTGCCAAGAAAGCAATAACGCGGGACGATTTTCCTTACTATGGCAAACCACTTCCACTCTTCCCATAGCTCATACACCGATACAAAGCGAAAAAGAGGAAGGGATTTGAACCAAGCGGTTAAAGCAACCTCTTACTTCGGGTATGAGAGAACCTTTGGATGACCTTGTTGTCTATTGAGGACTTATAGGCTGACTTTGTTTACTTATAAACAACAAGACTTGCCATACACAATGAGATCTGTCAACTGGTCTATACTGAAGCCCACATTTACAGCTAGAACAGCTAAAGCACTATATGCTACTTAATATTCAAAAAAAAGCACTATATGCTACTCATGGGTTTAATACTTTATGTTGATGTTATTATTCTTATAGAAGTCAATACCAAATCTAATCAAAGAACTGACGTATCAACAATGTAAGTATGTAACTACCTTGGATATTGAAGTAGTCCATCCCATAGTGAAGCTTCATTTCACAACAATATATCCCCTTCATCACCATCATCTTATTTCATAAATAGGAGACCTAGCTGCCCATTGAAGACTAGCAGATGAACGTATATATGCACACAATGGGGTTGGTCAAGTTGTTTATACTCTATTAGAGGCACACATCTAGAACAGACAAGATTCTTGGAGCAGCTTGAGCACTAAAATCTACAGTGAGATGGACGACTTTCATAGGCAACTTTTGAGGTCGAAGGAGAACAAATTGGTCTGTCCGGCAAGGAAACTCCTCATGGATGTCTACATTTATGAGCCTTCTCTAATGCAAACAAGGTTCTTTCACTAGAGATAAATGATCTACAATGAGATACTATGCTTCTTCTAGCTAAAATATGGTTGACATGGAAGAAAGCAACCTGTTGGCAACATATTGTGGAGAGGCAAAGCATGGCAACGTTACATACAGCATGTAAGTCCACAATAGATTGAGGGCTCCCATGATTGATATTGGCTTGAAACCGAAGCTCTTGAGTACAAACTTCAAAATACATCAAGAAAGCTAGGCATGATTTTGCTCCCCAACTTAAAGGGGGTGTGAGGCAAACATCAAATGAGATGCATCAAAAGGGATACAATGGTCATATAATGTCACACTGACTAGGAAACACCAATAAGCAACAACAAGTTGGAGCAACCAACATTCTGCTAAGGGATTCCAGATGCACAAGCAACTCTTACCAATACAAAATTGATGGACAAGCTTTTTACTAGTCCAAAACGGACTCGCAAGTCAAAGCCACAAACCATCTCAACAAGTCTTACTGGATTTCCATCGAATTGGTGCATAATTACAAACCATCTCAACAAGTCTTATCAGATTTCCATCGAATTGGTGCATAATTACCTTGTTTTCATTGAAAAGCATAAGATTTAGATACTGAGATATTCTCTGCCCATCAGATCTCCATCCATCTTTCCTCTCTTACATCACGACATCAAGATCCCAGTACCGAGGCTAAGCAGCAACGTGATCATATTCTCTGTCTAATGTGAAATGTTAAATTTAAATTATGATCATTAATCTCAATAATATCAAGGACTGGAGGGGTAAAAAAATGGTAAGTGGCAGTCGATTTAAGGCCCAATAGTTTGACAGGCACCACTATATAAGAAATATATCAGCTCCAGGAAAATCTTGGCCTTGCCTCTCGGATGGGCAAATAAGAGAGTAAAGTCCCTAGGATTCCTAAAAAAATAACCTCTAAAGGCCAAGGCCCTAAAGCCCATAAGGACATGACCCACAAGTCAGATCAATTCAAATGAGAGCTAGACTTCCCCCCTCAAAGTCGAACTGGCGATAATTCATCTACAATCGGTAGTGATAGCAAATAGATCCCTTCAACAGCAATCTACATTCACTATGACCATAGAAAATGCTCAAGCAATGCCATTGTAAATAAATATGCATCCCTAGAAGAAATTCTTAAGGATACAACAGAATGAACTTATCAATTACTTTCTTCATTATTCGACCTGCCTCAATGAGCATATGTCAGGAACCAACCTTCAATCCATCAAATATATCACTATGCACAACAATTAAACGAGTAATATATAATGATCCACCATTAAAAATCATGAATAGATTTATTAATTAAAAAACAAGTCCAGACAAAAAATGAAGAAAATAATATCATAATTTAACAAACAAATAAGCACACATAGAACTAGGTTCAGGAATGTCAACTACCGTATATAAAAGGACATGTACAAAGGACGAAAATATCACGAAGAAACATAAATAAGGAACATAAACATGCATTTTTAATGGTTTATTACATTTTAAGCCCAAAAGCATGCTTGGATCAACACATAAATACATGAGCGAAGCTCAAGGAAATACCTATAACAAAAAAAAAGCTCAAAGATACGTAAATTTGCTAAATGAAAGTTATACAATAAAAGAGAGTGCAAAATTATTATAGAAAGTATAAAATTAAAAACAATTAAACAAAAATGTAAAGAATCAAACAATGAAATTAAAACCCATAAATACATTACAAAAATGATAAATTATACAAAATAACAAACTGTCATCAAATCTTACAAAATCAAGTGTGAATCTGCTAAATGAAAATTAAACATGATCCACCATTAACCAACATGAATAGATCTAGTAAATAAAAACAAATCCATACAAAAAATGAAGAAAATAATTGGAACTTGATCCTCTAGCATCTTTGGACCTCTTCTGATATGTTTTTAGCGCCTTGACTCCTTTTTTTTTTTTTTTGAAAGGTAATCAGAGCAAATATATTAAGACGGGAAGACCAAGGAAGTCACCTTAGGAAGAAACAAGAGAAAGAGAAAGAGAAATTACAAGGGCCTCAAGGAAGGAAGAACTCAAAAAACTCCAATACATCCTTATTAACACCCTCCCGAGCAAAAGCATCTGCCTCGCCATTCGCAGATCGTCGCACATGATTGAAAGCTATGGAAGAGCCACGAACGATATCGTGAATCTCATCGAGGATTGACCAAAATCTCCATGGAGGCGACGCAGATCCCAGATCCCCAAAGCCATCTGATGACATTGAGAGAGTCTCCTTCCACAATAAACGAGTTCAAAGAACCCCTATCGATGTGTTTGAGCCCTTCAAACGCCGCAAGAACCTCATCTTCACTAGAATCACAGACCCTAGGGGACTAGAATAAGACCAAATGGGCTCACCAGTAGAAGAACGGCATAAGCCCCCCACCCCAGCCGGCCCCGGATTACCAATGCTAGAACCATCAAAATTAATTTTCAGATACCCAGAAGGGGGAGGACTCCACTTTTGAATCACCTTGGGGCAATGGGACCCTTCCATACAAATCACGCTCCACCCTTCTCATAAATCAAATGCAGAGACGAAAAGGAAAGAGGGAAGACATCGAGCCCTTTCTATCACAAAAGCAATGATATTGATGAAAACCCTCTAAGCAGATTTATGCACACCCTAAAAAATTCTCGCATTCCTCTCCTTCCAGATTTGCCAAAATGTATAAAATAAGCACATCTTCCAAAGCATTCTCCCTTTTTTCTTCCAAGGCACTCCCTCCCAGCACTTCAACGAATCCAAAATAGAACTAGGGAACACCCAGCAAAGACCAAATCTCGACAAGATTAAACCCCAAACAACTGACACAAGGCTGTAATGGATAAAGAGGTGATTGGCCGACTCACCGACCTTAAAGCAGAGAGGGCAATAATCAACTAGAATCATTCCCCTCTTCCTAAGAAAATTAATGGTCTGAATCCTATCCCTGCAAACTGCCCACCCGAAAAAACACACCCGATGAGAGCATGAAGAATTCCACACCTTAGCCAAAATAGGATGAGGCGAGCCAGGGATAAGATGAGAATAGAAAGACCTAACAGAGAAGAATCCAGATTTATCCCAAATCCATACTCTCTTATCAGCTCCGGACATCTTAATATAGCAAGATTCTAACAGCTGAAAGAGACTAGCCAAAACATCCAACTCTCTCTCTCAAAGAAATTCCTGCGAAAAGCTGGCATCCACAACACTCCCACTTTCCCGAACGAAGTAATCTTTAACCAACACTGCCTTATCAGGAGCTATCTGAAATAACGCAGGGAACAAAACACTCAAAGGCTCAGAAGCACACCAGGCATCCAACTAGAATCTGATACGATCACCTGAATAGACTTTAAACCTGGTTCCCAAAGCAAATTTTGATCTGACTTTCAAAATATCTCTCCAAACAGTAATCCCTTTAGACGAGAATAAGTCATCCGACTCCCACTTTCCTAACTTAGACCCATATTTACTAACCACCACTTTCGCCCACATCTGGTCTTGCTCACTACCAAACCTCCACAGCCATTTTCCTAACAACGCAATATTAAATTCCCTAATTCTCCTAATCCCCAAACCCCCAGAATTAAACGGAGTACAAACCTCCTTCCATTTCACCAAAGGAACCCCAGAAGAATCCCCGGAACCTCCCCATAAAAATCTCCGTTGAATTTGTTCGATCCTCAGCGAAACACTAACCGAGCATTTAAAAAGAGAGAGGAAATATGTAGGGATGCTGGCTAGGTCTCTCTAAACTAGGCAGCATCTGCTGTACCAATGGTCTAAACTAACCGGGCCTTGATTCCTATCACGAAGATTCGGTACTAAACTAAAAAAATCTCAGCAAACACCACTTTAAGCAAATGCATCTGCTATCATTCAAAAAAAAAGAAAAGAGCCAATTCATCTACTGTACCAATGGTCTCTAAAAACATGTACAAAAGAAATATCCTTTCACCTTGGAAAATTGGCAATGTCATTGATGATGTATCCCAGACACCAAGCTCCCCTGCTCTTTTCTGGCCCCCAATCCACTGCATTTTGAGAATCCCCTACCACCATGAGAAGGCAGTCAAACTTGAAAAAAATCCGCAGCCTCCAACACCTGCTAAACATGGGTTTTAGCTTTATGGTACTGAAAGGAGGAACCAAAAAACAACCATCATAATTTAGCTTTATGGTACTGAAAGGAGGAACCAAAGATGGACCTCCTTTTTCTCCATACAAGCCAGCTACGTTCTCTTTCCACTTCTAAAAAAGAGTCAAGAGTGGAAATCGCTAGAATTTATCTTTCCCAAGAGCCCAACTCGGTTAGCAAGAATTAGATATCCTATATAATTTGCATGAGAGACCACCAAATCCCATCAAATATCATAAAGTGTCATCAATCTTATAAAATCTTACATAAATCTACTAAATGAAAATTAAACATCAACATACAATATATAAAAATGCAAAATTATTGTAGAAAGTATACAATTAAAAAATAAATAAAGATTCAATAAATGAACATGCAAAATTATTACATACAGTATAAAATTAAAACCAAGTAAAATACAAATGTAAATAATCAAACAATGAAGTAAAAAACCCATAAATACATAACAAAATGAAAAAAAAAAGTACAAAATCAAAACGTCACTAAATCTTACATAAATCTGCTAAATGAAAATTAAATATCAAAACCAAATAAGTGAAAGTGCACAATTAATACAAAGAGTATAAAAATTAAAATCAAATCAAATTCAAATGTGAGGTATCAAAAAATGAGGAAAAAAACACATAAATAAATTACAAAATGGTAAAAAAAAAAAAAACAGAATCAGAAACTGAGTGCAAAATCATTAGAGAAAGTATAAAATTAAATTAAAGTAAAACACAAATGTACAAATGTTATGAATCAAACAATGTAATAAAAAAAGCCCATAAACACATTACAAAATGGAAAAATGTACAAAATCAGAAACTGTCATCAAATCTTACGTAAATCTGTCAAATGAAAATTAAACATCAACATACAACAAATGAAAGTATAAAGATCAAAACTGAGGCTTTGGTTCTTCGGCATAAAGTCACGGGTTTGCTCCCTGTTGACGAGTGTTTGAATCCCGCCCCCGACTTACCTGCTACACGTGGTGAGTGGGTCGATACGTGCATCCGTAGGGACTAGTCCTACTCCGAAGGGGGTGGGGACATCCTACGTCATCAACCAAAAAAAAAAGATCAAAACCAAATGTAAAGAATTAAACAATGAAGTAAAACACCCATAAATACATTACAAAATGAAAAAAATGTAAAAAAAATAAATTGTATGCAAAATCATTACTGAGAGTATAAAATTAAAACCAAGTAAAATACCAATGAAAAGAATCAAACAATGTATTAAGAAATCCCATAAACACATTACAAAATGAAAAAAATGTACAAAATCAGAAACTGTCATCAAATCTTGCAAAATCTTATGTAAATCTGCCAAATGAAAACTAAACATCAACATAAAATAAATGAAGGGAAATGATATTAGAAAACCATGTTTTAACCATGCACAAATCCAGCTTGTCTTTTCTTTTTTAATTGGCTTGTGACAGATTTTTGGGAAGTGTATGAACCTTTGATAGCTCTTTAAATAATAAAAGACAAGATGATTTAGTGCAAATATCAAAAACATTATTGTGCTGATATTATTTCCCTAAATGAAAGTGCAAAATTATTAGAGAAAGTATAAATAAAAATTAAAACCAAACAAAATACAAATGTAAAGAATCAAACAAGGAAATAAAAAAACCCATAAATACATTACAAAATAAAAAAACGTACAAAATCAGAAACTTTCATCAAATTTTACAAAAACCAAGCATGTGCAATGTTTTAATGCCCTGCAACTAATTTCCAAAAAAGTGAAAAAAAAAATAGATAGCTTCCGTCAAACAAAGGCCAACTAATCGGGCTGCGATCCACCTATTCACACTTCATTTCCTATTTTTTTATGCAATTGGAGTGCATATTAGACGGATTGGTGGCATGGCACTTTTTTTTTTTGAATGGCAACATATTTATTAAGAGCTAAAGGGATCGAGATGGTCAATACAAAGAGAGAATAGGAAAGCTAAAACAAAGATGGACAACAGAGAGAGAAATAGAATAAAAATCAAAGAGGCAAGGAATCAAAAATTTCTAATGACTCCTTATCCACCCCCTCTCTGGCTTGTTGATCTTCTAACATGCTGAAAGACTATAGGTGAGGATCCCGTCCAATTCATAAATTCATCAAAGAAATGGTCAGATCTCCATGTATGATGATGGGACCCCATAATCCACCAGATAACATTTAGGGCATCCCCTTCTACCACTACTTTATCCCAGCTTTCTTAGGCTTTCTTTATCTAGCAATTGGATGTCTTGATGCATGAAACTTATTCCAAAAATAAATAATGAAAAACAACAAAAAAGAGTAAAAGTACAAAAAAAAATATGATTTAAGAACTAGAGCAGATTCACTCATCCACGTCACTGATGACGACGGCTGATAACAAGATATTGCATCGAATAGTTTGATGAAGGGATTCGATGAGTAATGAAACTTATTCCAAAAATAAATAATGAAAAACAACAAAAAAGAGTAAAAGTACAAAAAAGAAATATGATTTAAGAACTAGAGCAGATTCACCCATCCACGTCACTGATGACGACGGCTGATAACAAGATATTGCATCGAGTAGTTTGATGAAGGGATTCGATGAGTACCCTAAACAAAATTATTATAGAAAAAAATTCTCTTTCCAATGACTTGTCCATCCTTCTCAGATTTACAAGTTCTACATTATCCTTTTTGAATTTCAATAAAAAAACGTCAATAAATGGTCAATGCAGACCGCTCCAATTCCAATATGTATCAACCAGTGAACATTGTATCAAACTAATAATATCAATGCAGACCGCTCCAATTCCTCTAGCATCTTTGGACCTCTTCTGATATGTTTTAGCACCTTGATTCCTATCACCGAGATTTGGTGCTAAACTAAAAAACTCTCAGCAAATACCACTTTAAGCCAATGCATCTGCTATCATTAAAAAAAAAGCGCTAATTCATCTGCTATACCCTATGAAGCACGGATACAAGTATAGGGTGCGGGTACGACACGACATGGGTACGTGGGTACGTGATTTTCCAAAAAAACCGGGTGCGGATACGCCGAATTTAATAATATATTTAAATATTTTATTATATATTTATAAAAAAATTTAAAAAAATAATTGGAGAGCAATCAAATAACAATAACATCACTAAAATGGAAAATTCTAATATTACTCTTCATTTCATAAGTGATTAAGTTCCATATTTTTCATAACATGAGGCATCAATACATCATTCATTAGAAAAAAGTGTTGATCGGTGTACCGGTGTATTGACCACTGACCAGTGCCTGACAAGATGAATAATTTTTAGAGACCAAATTATGAGATTTTTTATACCGGACTTTTAGGATTTAATAATGTTTGGACATGATAGATTTTATGAATTTTTAAAATTTGAAAAATACCCCACCCTCTTTGGAAGTTAAGAAAGTTAAAATTTTGACCCGATCATTTTTCTTCGAATTTTGTACTAGAACAAGAGAGTTGACTTTTTTCCTTTTAGATTTGGGTCTTAAAACTATTTTTAATAAATCCAAATGGGGGGTATTATGTTATTTACATGTAAATCTTAAGTAAATGGACAACATTTACTTAAATGGTTTGCATGTAAATACTAAGTACATGAGAGGAGAGAGAAGAAGCACAGGAGGGATTGACACCAGATAAGAGAAGCAGGAGGTGTTGGGTACGCGTGGGTGCGCACTCGACACGCACCCAGCAACCAAAATGGGGGTTTTTTAAAAAAAAAAAAAAATGGGGTACGTACCCAGGACGTACCCGCACCCCATATGTGTCGGGTAGGGGTACGTGAGCCCCGGGAGAGTACCCGTGCTTCCTAGGCTATACCAATGGTCTCTCTAAAAACATGTACAAAAGAAATATCCTTTCACCTTGGAAAATTGGCGATCTCATTGATGATGTATCCCAGACACCACGCTCCCTGCTCTTTTCTGCCCCGCAATCCACTGCATTTTGGGAATCCCCTACTACGACCATGAGAAGGCAGTCAAACTTGAAAAAAGAAATCCGCAGACTCCAACACCCGCCGAACATTGGTTTCCCAAAAAACAACCATCATAAATTAGCTTTATGGTGCCGAGTGGAGGAACCAAAGATGGTCCTCCCTTTTCTCCATACAAGCAGCTATGATCTCTTTCCACTTCCTAAAAAGGTCAAGAGTGGAAATCCCTCAGAATTAATCTTTCCCAAGAGCCAAACCCGGAACAAGAATTAGATATCTCATAAAATTTGCTTGAGAGACCACCAAATCCCATCAAATATCAGAAACTGTCATCAAATCTTACATAAATCTGCTAAATGAAAATTAAACATCAGCATAAAATAAATAAAAGTGCAAAATTATTGTAGAATGTATAAGATTAAAAAATAAATAAACATTCAATAAATGAACATGCAAAATCATTACAGAAAGCATAAAAATTAAAACCCAATAAAATACACAAAAAGCATAAAAATTAAAACCAAATAAAATACGAATGTAAGGAATCAAATAATAAATTAAAAAAGCCCATAAATAATTGGGAGATGATAAATTCGCACCATCTGTAGGATAATTTGTACCCCTTCAACGTGAATTGACGTTAAAAAGCGTTAAAGTCTGCCACATACCCTCTTTTAAAGGGGTGCGAATTACCCTCCTATACATGTTCTGCTAAATGAAAATTAAACATCGGCATAAAATAAATAAAAGTGCAAAATTATTGTAGAATGTATAAAATTAAAAAATAAATGAACATTCAAAATCATTACAGAAAGCATAAAACTTAAAACGAAATAAAATACGAACGTAAAGAATCAAACACTGAAATAAAAAAGCCCATAAATAATTGAGCGATGATAAATTCGCACCCCCTGTAGGATAATTCGTACCCCTTCAACGTGAATTGACTTCAAAAAGCGTCAAAGTCTGCCACATACCCTCCTTTAAAGGGGTGCGAATTACATGGGGTGCGAATTTAGCATCGCCCAAATAATTTGCAAAAATGATAAAAATGTACAAAATCAGAAAATGTCATCAAATCTTACAAAATCTTACGTAAATCTGCCAAATGAAAATTAAACATCAACATACAACAAATGAAAGTGCAAAATTATTACAAAAAGTAAAAATATCAAAACCAAATAAAATACTAATGTAAAGAATCAAACAATGAAGTAAAAAAACCCATAAATACATTACAAATTTACAAATGAAAAAAAGATGTATAAAATCATAAACGGGGTGCAAAATCATTACAGAAAGTATAAAATTAAAACCAAATAAAATACAAATGAAAAGAACCAAACAATGTAATAAAAAATCCCACAAATACACTGCAAAATGAAAAAAAATGTACAATATCAGTAACTGTCATCAAATCTTACAAAATCTTATGTAAATCTACTAAATGAAAATCAAACATCGACATAAAATAAATGAAGGGAAATTATATTAGCACAACCATGTTTTAACAGTTGCACAAATCCAGCCTGTCTTTCTTTTTTAATTGGCTTGTGACAGTAGCACAAATCCAGCTTGAAATAACCTTCGATAGCTCTTTAAATAATAAAAGACAAGATGAGTTAGTGCAAATATCAAAAACATTGTTGTGCTGATATCATTTCCCTAAATGAAAGTGCAAAATTACTACAGAAAGTATAAATATCAAAAACATTGTTGTGCTGATATCATTTCCCTAAAGGAAAGTGCAAAATTATTACAGAAAGTATAAATAAAAATTAAAACCAAACAAAAATACAAATGTAAAGAATCAAACAATGAAATAAAAAAAACCATAAAATACATTACAAAATGAAAAAAAAAATGTACAAAATCAGAAACAGTCATCAAATCTTACAAAAACCATGCATGTGAAATGTTTTTAATGCCCTGCAACTAATTTCCCAAAAAAATGTAAAAAAATAGATAAATTCCCCCTCAAACAAAGACCAACCAATCAGGCCTACAATCCACCTATTCACACATCATTTCCAATTTTTATGCAATTGGAGTACATAATAGATATATTGGTGGCTTGGAGAACTTATTCCAAAAATATATAATGGAAAACAACAACAAAAAAGAGTAAAAGCACAAAAAAAGGATTTAAGAAGTAGAGCAGATTCACACGTCCACGTCAATGATAACTGCGTTGATAACAAGATATTGCATCGAATACCCCCTGAACCAAATTCTTATGGAAAAAAAAATCTCTTTCCAATGACTTGTCGATCCTTTTTTTTTTTTTGAATGGTAACAGAATTCATTAAAAGAAGACTGAGAAGGTCCCCCAACAAGTACAAAGATACAAACCAAGAAAGGCAGAGACAACCCCGCAATTATACAATTAAGGCGGTAAAAAATCAAAAAGCTCTAAAACCTGCTTAGAAACTCCATCTTTTGCCAACTTATCTGCCATAGCATTTGCAGATCTTCTCGCATGTTGATATAACACCGAAAGCCCTTCCGATATGTCTTTTATCTCATCAAAGAAACGAAGAAATCTCCATGGCGGAATCAAAGAGCGCCTAAGCCATCGTATAACATTAAGCGAATCACCCTCTACAATGCAACTACCTAACCTATTCCTTTCCATAAACAAAAAGTCTTGATGAACTGCCCTTACCTCTGCTTCACTCGAATCTGCTGTTCTGATCGGACCAGAATAAGCCTTAACGACCTCTCCGGCGCAGTCTCTCAGGACACCTCCTATTCCAGCTGGGCCAGGATTACCCAAACTAGAGCCATCGAAATTTAACTTGAAGAGCCCATCAGGGGGAGGACGCCAGGCCTGAATAATAACCTCAACATTTTCCTTACTATTACAGATTTCTCTCCAACCCTCCCACAGATCGAAATCCGAGACAAATTGGAAAAGCGGTAGAGCCCTAGCCCATGAGATAGTTAACGCAATAGCCTTGATAAACAAAAAATAAGAATATTTAGCTATACCTTCGAAAACTCTATTATTCCTTTCGATCCACAAAACCCACAATGTGGCCATCAATGAAAGCCACCACCATAAAGCCTTTCCTTTTTTCCTCCATGGATTACAGGGCCAGCCTTCAAATAAATCTTTAAGAGTGGAAGGAAAAACCCATTCCATTCCAAATCTTGCTAAAATCCGGCCCCATACCTCACGAGCAACTTTGCAGTGAATGAAAATGTGATCCACCGTCTCCCTTGATGCGGTACACAAAGCACAATGATCAATAATTAGCATTTTTCTCTTTCTCAGAAAGTCCACCGTTTGGATCCGATCGCATATCGCTAACCAGCCGAAGAAGCAAACTCTTGGAGGAGCCTCGATTTTCCACACCCTTGCTGCCATTGGATTTTCCTGATAAGGAATCAGGCTCTTATAAAAAGACTTGACTGAAAATACACCGGAAGAATCTAAGACCCAAAGCCTTTTATCCACCCCTGATAAACTGATGTAAGTCTGTTCTAGGACCTGGAAGAAACTGAGCACCGAAGGCATTTCTCTCTCAAAGAAATTCCTCCTAAACAGAGGTTTCCAAATGACTTTACCAGCTATTCTCTCAAAACAATCTTTTACTAATGCTGACTTATCACCAGCAACTAAAAAAAGATCAGGGAATAAAACTTTTAAAGGGGAAATAGAACACCATCGCATGGACCAAAAAGAAATCATGTCGCCAGAATACTATCTATAATTGACACCGCGATCGAAACTAGAGCTTAATCGGAGAATATCCCTCCAAATTGTCACTCCAGGTTTACAAAAACTGTTTAAAGAAACCCAGTTACCTGGTGCAACACCATATTTTCCTGATATCACTTTAGCCCATAGTCTCGATTGCTCCTCCCCGAACCTCCACAACCATTTTCCCATTAAAGCTTGATTAACCTGCTTTATCCTTCTAATACCGAGGCCTCCTCCTTTGACTGGCTTGCAAACATTTTCCCAACTGACTAAAGCCAAAGACCTCTTCGACTACGACCCCCCCCCCCCCCCCCACAAAAATCTTCTCTGAATCTGTTCAATACGCTTAACAACATTCACAGGACATTTAAATAAAGATAGCTGATAAATGGGAATATTAGACAAAACAGCCTTAATCAAGGTTAACCTTCCTCCTTTAGAGACCAAATTCCTTTTTCAAGTATCAAGTCTTCTTTCAATTCTTTCCACAATGGGATCCCATGCACATTTGAGAGGCCTTCCCATCCCTAAAGGAAGGCCCAAATAAGAAGAAGGAAGCCTTTCCAATGGGCAACCCATGAGATTGGCTAGGCTAGAGGCTTCTGCCTCTTCGACATTCACAGCATACAACCTTGATTTTGAGAAATTTGATCTTTGCCCTGCCACTACTTCATAACATCGGAGAATCGCCTTAAGGTTGAGAATCTTCGAGACTTGAGGGGGGCTAAAAAGTAAAGTATCGTCCGCGAATTGTAAATGCGACACCTCGATCCCATTCTGGCTACACTTAACCCCGGATACCAGACCCAACGATCTTCCTTTCATCATTAGCAGACTCAAAGCTTCAGCTACAATCACAAATAGAAAGGGAGATAAAGGATCCCCTTGGCGTAAACCTCGCGAAGATTTGAAAAAACCTTTCGGAGAGCCATTAATAAGAATGGAGAACCAAGCCGAAGATAAACAACTTCTAATCCAACCCCTCCACTTCATACCAAAACCCATCATTTCAAGAAAATAATCTAAACAGCGCCATTCCACTCTGTCATAAGCTTTTTCCATATCCAACTTGCAAATAACACCTTCCTTACCTGATTTTGCCATCCAATCCACCATCTCATTTGCCACCAACGAGCAATACAAAATTTGTCTCTGACTAACAAAAGCACATTGATTCTCGGAGATAATAAGAGGAAGGACCACCTTTATACGATCTGCCAAAACTTTTGACAACACCTTATAAAGACAACCCACAAGACTGATAGGCCTGAAGTCAGAGACTTTCACAGCACCTTTAACTTTTGGCAAAAGAGCAAGAAAAGTGGCGCCAGTACTTCGTTCCAACTCTATGCCATCGAAAAATTCTCGAAAAAATAACATAATATCTCCCTTCACACTCTCCCAACAAGCCTGGAAGAAAGCGAGGCAAAAACCATCCGGCCCCGGAGCTTTATCCCGATTCATCGAAAAAACCCCTCTCTTCACCTCCCCATCCGAAAATGGCCTTTCCAACACCGAAATAGAATTCTCATTAAGAGTTTTAAAAACCACCTCATCTAGCCTAGGCCTAACTAATTCTTCTGAAGAATATAACGATCTGAAATAGTCCACAATTTCCTTGGAAATCACATCTTTGCTGAAAGATAAAGTTCCCTGAACCTCCAATGCCTCGATTCTATTGTTCCGCCTCCTAGCACTTGCAATGTTGTGAAAGTAGGCAGTGTTTTTATCACCTTCTTTTAACCAATTTACTCTGGACTTCTGCGTCCAAGATATTTCTTCCTGTAATAGAAGAACTCTGTGTTCCTCCTTTACTTTTCCCAGATCTTTCAAATCCTCCTCTGAAGCTAACCTTCCCTCGTCAGCCAAAGAAATGCCCCTGATTCGATTTTGTAACCATAATTTTCGCTCATAGATTGCCCCTAACCGGAGGGAATTCCACTCTTTGAGTCTCTTTTTCACATATCTGAGTTTCTCCCCTATGATAAAATCCGCCGCCCCTTCAACCTTGCAGGATGCCCACCATTCCCCAACATCACATCAAATTTCAGAATTTCTAACCACGCTAAATCGAACCTGAACGGAGAAGGCCCCCACGAATCCGGTCTTGGATCCAACACAAGCGGGCAATGATCAGAAACAGAATGAACGAGCGCCTTCTGGCATACATCCGGGAAGAGGGATATCCAATCGGAGCAAAACAAAAAACGATCTAATCGACTTTTACTGAAATTTCTGGACCAAGAAAATTTAGCCCCCATCATTGAAATATCAAACAATTCATTCTCAGCAATGAAATCTGAGAAATCAACCATATTCTGAGTATTTCTCCTACACCCCTGCCTTTCTTCGATACATCTAATTTCATTAAAATCTCCCCCCAAACACCAAGGATTCACCTATTTACTTCTAACTATAGTAAGTTCTTCCCACAGCTTTTTCTTCTCCCCCTACCTGTTGGACCATAAATACCGGAGAAAGTAATCACAACCGCTTCCCCCACCTTTCTGAGAACTATTGAGACGGAAAATTGGCCTAGCCAAGAATCTTGGATCTCCCATTTTGATTGATCTCACATAACTAATATGCCTCCTGCTGCTCCAACAGCATCCAAAGATAAGCAATCCCAATTCGCATTTCCGCCTAAACTTTTGACTATAGCTCTGTTGACCACCCCCATCTTTGTTTCTTGGAGACAAACTAAGACCGGCTTATTAATTTTTACTATTTCTTTGACCTGGGCCTTTTTTTCTAAAGACCCCAAACTATTTACATTCCATGATATTATCTTCATGTAAAACCAGATGACAGAGGTACACTTCCCCTAGGGCAATTTCTTCTGTGACCCCTCGCATTTCGAACATCCTGCGTACTAGCAGCAAAGTCTCCATAATTCACATCCGATTTTAGTTTTGCTAACTCCCGTAGCAACTTCCTGACCCCTTCAACATTTGAAGGATCTGAACAAGACCGCTGATCCATTTCCCTTCCCTCCGCAACTCTGAACATAGACCTCAGCTGATCTTCAGGTCCTGAATAGGACAAACCCAAAACTCTGCTAGTGGAAATGATATGGTTTACAAAAATCTCTAAAATTTTGGATTTAGGGTCAACCCAGGAAATGGGTCTGAGATTTTCCTCCACTCCTATAACTAAAGCTAGGCTATCCTTCTCTGAAGCAGCTTGGGTGGATGACTCACAACCTCTATATGCTTCCTCATCCAAATTCTCCCAAGTATCGATCTGAGCAATACCAACCGTCGGATGACTGGAACAAAGAGAATTTAGGCCCTGCTCTGCCGATTCCAACCATAATTGACCATGACATACACCCTTGAATGAATCAAAACCTCTGCGGACCTCCTCGGAGATTTGTATCGATTCATTTGAAACTAGAGAAAGATTACCCTGTTTTGAAGATTCCATCCAAAATTGACCCTGGCACACCCCCTGTAATGGAACAAAACCCCCTTGATCATCTCCTAAACTTGGCCCATCATGGGAAACATCAGTAAAATCGTCGAACAGGTTGACGGATAGACAAGAGTTTCCAAAAATGCCCTCAACACCGTGTAACACAATACTAGATTCTGGATGCTTGAGAAGAGGCTCGACAGATACTGACATCCGAATCAATGGTGACGATGGACTGCATTCACTGCCATTTAAAAAACCATAATGGACTTCACCCCTTTTCGATGACCCCGCCATCAGAAAAGGCAAAAGCCCATGAAGATAATTTTCAGGAAGGCCCATTACATTTCGCGGGCTCCGGGAATCCCACGAAGCAAGATTAAAAGAATCGGACGGAGGGGGGACTCTCCAATCGGATCAACGGAGATGCAACATCATAGAGAATTGAACAGAGAAAAGCTGTTTTCCGCCGAATGGGAGAGCATTCTCCGCGCGACACGTCACCCAAACACTGTAGCCCAGAGACCATGTACCTATCTCTTGTCACATTTTTCAAATTTCTCACGCTATCGCTGTCAAGAGGATACACGTAGCCGGGTTGGTGAAAAGACGAAGAGGCGCCTGTTAGCCCCACTCTTCCTTGATTGCTACCGAACGCCGCCATCTTCTCCGACGGACCCATTCCATAACAACTGAGAGAACCCGACCAAGGTTGCTGAAATAGAGCTGTTGTTTCCTTCGATTGTCGCACATTGTATACAGATGGGCGAGTGAAGTTTCTTGACGCCATCACCCAATATACTGTTTCATCGATGCATACCGGAAGCTTGATAAATCTGGGGCGGATAATGAAGTCATAAGCAGGATCAAAGCTTTCTCGTAGCCGCCACCTTCATCACAGGAACCATCTGTTGCTAAGACTCTTCCAATTCGACATCCTATTTTTCTGAAATTTTCTACTAACCATGCATGGGGAGGAAGACTTGCTATTGACCACCATGAAGAAGTAAAAGTCCCTGAAAATGATCCTTCCATTCACGTAATTCTTCAAAAGGGTTATCCTCTGCATTAGACCATCGGAACCTGCAGTCCACATATAAAGCATCCGGAGAGGAAGTTATAGTGAACTCCCCGTTGGCAATCTGCAGGACCTCGAATTCTCCTGAAATCCCCGAAGATTTCTCTAACCACCTCTTCAACTCCATAGAGTCTTTATCTGCTCCATTTTTAGTTTTACCCCATATGGTTCTCTGGATGCCAAATCTAGAGCCCAACTTTATGGATTCAGCCCATATTTCTTCAGGGCACATAGTGGAAGTGTCAATTGATTCCGGAGTTAATGCGACAGCTTCCGCCACAGGCTGACTACCAACTACCTCTACTGGATCCTTTGAGACCACCTCCACCGTTCTTCTATCCATAATATCTCTGGGCAGCTTCTTCTTGTGGGTTCTAATAGAGCTTGGCATAGGAAAATTCTTGTGGACGCCGACGGGGAAATTGAAATCAAAACCAGACCACACATTCCTGCATCTGTAACATTCTGTTCGTCTTTTGAAATTAACGAACTTGCACTTTGAGTACCTCCAGTCCCCCGGGTTACTTACTTTTCTTCTTACTGCTACCCTTTGCAAACGCTCCTCCCTACGACTTCGTTTCACGTTCCATCCTTCACTTGAGCTTTCCCCTCCATTGAAGTATTTTTTGGTTTGGGCTCCATTGTTACGTTTTCCAAAACCGGGCTGGAAAGCAATTCGACTATTCTCCAAAGCAGTCTATCTCATATTCTTCATAAACTCCTCCATAAGATCTTGCAAGCCAATCCTAGCAAAACAGTCTCACAATGTGCAGACCGATCTCACCTCACCCACCGGGAGATGAGACAGAAACAGAAAAAGATAACGAGATGGGAACCGAATCAGAGACAGATAGTGAATATGATGAACCAAAAGTATATACAGTGGGGGAGTCAGACTCAGAAACCGAGAGTACTTCCACAAATACAGAGGAAGATGAAGATGAAGAGGAAGAAGAAGAAACAACCGAAGAAACCGATACCGCAAGAACGAATGAAGAAGCAGAGACAGCAGAAATGGGAGGAGATATTCCGATACCAAACAGGAGACACCACAACAGAACGGCTGGGATGCGCCGGAGAAGACGCTCCACACCAGATACCCACAACCCAGAGACTTTTTGAGCAACCTATCGAGACCCACCTGCTCCCCAAAGGATTAGTCCAAACCGACGCAGTAGAAGTCCGAGCCCCATGTTCTACTTAGCTTCGACGACGGACAACGAGTCCCTCTCACCGGACTAAAATCACATCGGCCGGCGGTGTGCTCTCTGGATCTATCACAGCTCACAATATAGACACAATTCTGTAAACAATTATATGAACGAATGAATCAGATTTTTGACCCATACGTCTCCAATTTTCCAATGATGACTTGTCGATCCTTCTCAGATTTACAAGTTCTACATCATCCTTTTCAATACGACCATGATACACCGCGCTTTCTAATCAAGATTCAATAAATGGTAGATGCAGACCGCTCCAATTCCAATATGTATCAAGTATCAACCAGTGAACATTGTATCAAACTATCAATTATCCAACATGAAGACGATCCAGAAATTCATTGTATGTGTTTTTCCATGTTCAAGACAACACAGGCCTCATCAAACACCATAACAATATGTATACTCTTTAGAACAAATGCAGCAAATAAGAATTAGAGGAGCAATTCTATACAATATCATTGACATTTAAACTGAAGTTGAATAACAACAAATGCTTTAGCAACATCCGCCCATAGAAAGGAATCAAAGACCACCAAAAGAAAGTGAAAAGGAAAACATTGACATCAACCATCCACAATTCCCAGACTGTGATGGAGATACAAGCAATTACTCTCTAAACCGAAGAGTTCAACCAAACAACATAAATCCCCTGGTTACAACCTCGGAATCATTTGTGAAGCAGCCGCGATAAACCTTGAGTATGTACATATGTAATAGAAACAAAACCCTAGCTTTTAACCTAGAAACGCAGACAAATTAAAAGACTAAACCAATTAGGGAAAAAACAACTACATAAAGCCTTTCAAGGTAGCAAAAGATCATATATCGCATCTGTTTCCTTGTTTCACTGTCCTGATCATCCAGTTGAAAAAATATAGGAAGATCCAGAGAAGGAGAAACCGAGAGTGAAAGAGTGACCGATATCAGATCGCCCTACGGACCTTTGTGAATTTCATGTATATCGCCAAAGTTACCGTAGATCAAAGCCAATTTACAGCAAACCGAGTCAAAATTAGGGTAAATCCAGCCTCAACAGACGCAGTAAATCCTTAGTCGCCAAATCCTTGTCACCGCTCTTGTTTATAGCCCCTTTTTTTGCGAAAAAAGCAGGAATAGGCAGAGAACTTGGAGATGGAGAGGCAACGAACGCAGATCCGAAGTAATCACCATCAAAAGATTTCAGATCTGTTATCCGGATCTGCTTCCTAACCATCTCCGAGTCCGATCCTAACCGATCCGTCAAAAACAGATCCGAATCCTCGTTATCATCGACTTTCACCTTCTTTTCTTCGTCGATTTTTGCCTTCTTTTCTTCGTCGAGTTTCGAAAGTTTTTCCAATTCCTCTCCGCGTTTCAAGATCTTCACCTGTCCCATGACTAGATTACATGACGGAAATTTCTCAACCGTCCGGCACCGGCCGTAGCGATCTCCGTTCAGTTTCCCGGCAGATACAGCCGGGAAACTGCGTTTCTTCCGGCCAGATCGTGACTGTTTTCGAGGGCAATTTTGGTATTTCTGGGGAGAAAATTTGCCTTCCAGAAAGTCTGGGGAATGGAGTACTGAGATCCCCATAGCATATACTGTACGGAAGGGAGACACTCAGACAAGACAAAAACGAAGGTGAAAACACAAGTGTTTTTTAATGGGATTCTTTGAAGTGGGGAGAGTCTCTTTTTATAAGGCAAGAAAGCTATTTATATGCATCTTTTCTCGCTTCATGTTTAGGAAACCTCCTTTTGACGTGGAGAGCAAGCAACCCGATGAGTTAACTATATTACATAACTGCCACAGGGGTTCGCCTTCTATTTTCAGGACCCGCGTATGAGTGAGTGAGTGAGACAGTGAGAGGTTTTATATGGTGTAAGACCTTATAGTCCCGTATTTTTTAAAAGTGATGATTCAAACCGTCCATGTGATTGGCCACAACTTAAATAGGTTGTGGAGGAACTGAATGTTATGGAAACGTTACAGATCGGAGAGCTAACGATTGTCCTATGGAAATGAATTTTTTTGGGGCACAACCTATTGTTACTGTCACCTATGATCGCTCTGTCACATGGACGGTTTGAATAATCATATGATGTGGTCTCCTATGAGTGCCTTGTTACTTGTTAGAAAGGCTCAGCCATTGATTGTCATGGCATCAAGACTATGTGCGTTACTTGCATTGCGTTCAAAAAGGTCGACGGTCTTGCGTGTTAACATTGAAAGTCCGTTTTAGAAGTCTTAACTCACAATAATTTTCTTTTGTTTGGAGCGTCATTTCAGCGCGTCCTCTCTAGAGTGATCGAGACATCTTAACTATTGAGCGTACCTTTACATAGCCGGATTCATGCTGGAATCGCCATCCTATTCCGATTGTAACTGACTCTCTGGCATTCGATTCAGGAAAAAATGAAAGGAATAAAGGGGGTGGTAATGACACGGGGATAGGGGTGCAACTCGGGTGGGGTTCAAGCCGAAAAAATCACAGGTTGTGCTTGCGTCGGGACAATAAAAACCTAAAGGGGAAAGATATTACCATAACCGGGTCAACCCGACCCGAATTGGGAACTCGAGTCAGGTTCGGGTTGGGTTCGAGTTGACATATTAATTTTTCAGGTTGGGTCGGGATAGCTTTCATCGGGTTGAGAGTCTGGTCGGGTCGAGTTCACGATGACAGTTTAGAGTTTCGGGTTGGGTTCGGATCGGCTTCAACCTGACCCAAGTCACACCCCTACACGGGGGCGGGAGAAAATTGTCAGATATTCTTTCCCGCCCCGAGAGGTGGTACTCTGTTTCCACCTGATTAGGAATGAAATTTTTACTAAAAAATTTTAAAGTTCATTTTTTTATTTTAATGATTTTCATTCTGTTTCCAGGGGAATTTGAATTAGAACTGGAATAGGATGCCGATTCCGATTCCTGATGACCATCCAAACACAGTATGACTGTTTCATTTGCCAAAAATGGGTGATGTATTTCAGTGTTATTGTGTTAACCCACAAAGAATAAATTACAAATAGGGGTGGCAACGGTTCGGTTTCGGTTCGGTTTGACCCCCAAACCGAACCGAACCGAACCGAAATTTGAATCGGTTTGGTTAATTTTCGGTTCAGGTCGGCCAATTTTGCCACCCCTTACTCATAATCATTGGAAATCGGGGGCAACAATTCGGGTTCGAGAACCGAAATTTGAATCGGTTTGGTTCTACCAAACCAAAACTGAATTTCCAGTTCGGTTTCGGTTCAGTTCGGCCAATTTTGCCTCCCCTAATTACAAAGCTCCCACCAAACGGAAATACTCTTAAGACGACACATATCACCACAAATTTTTAGAATACAAACTAACTCCACTCTTGCAAAAATTTGTCGTTCGGCGGTGATAAGATGTTGATACATAACTGGATATAAACACCATGCAATCTTCTTCCACAAAATCATGGACCCAAGCTAGGAAAGTTTTTCATGAAATATCCTTTTCCATGCAATTTTCTTTTATTTCTTATGTAGAGGACCAAATGATAATAAAAGAAGGGCGTGATATATTTGCACCCTCTGTAGGATTATTCGCACCCCTATTGACGTGAATTGAAGTTAAAAAGTGTAAAAGTCTGCCTCAATCCACGTTAACAGGGGTGTGAATCATCCTACATGGGTTGCAAATTTATCATTGCCCTAATACACCCCCACTTACCACTAATCATTAGTCTACTAGTGAGGCTAAGATGGAAGGCCAGAGAACTAAAAGAAAATAAGGCTGCATTTATAATAAAGAGAAGAGTGTTCCTGTGCTGCAGTGCAAGGAGCTCCCCCGCGCTTTAGTAGCTTATAAAGCCTCCCATTGGTTCGTATAGCGGGTTCACCTTTTTTTATAGACCCGCAAAGGTGGACCCCTTATACAAACCAATGGGAGGCTTTATAGGCCACTAAAGCGCAGGAACACTTTCCTCAATAAATAATGAGATAGAGATTAGTGGGCCCATTTAGAAGGCCTAATGGAAATAATAATAATATAACCCACATGCCTACTGTTCAATGAGATGATCAAACGACAGTAAGTATTAAAAATATGAAAAAGATATTTCCTTTCCATGACTTCCCAGTCTTTTCTTGCTACCAAAACGCCACTCCAGGCAAAGGAATTCGTTGTGGACGCTTTGGCCATGCTTTTTAAGAAAGAATGGTAGTCTTTACGAAAACAGGGCAAACTCCTTTTTACCCATAGTGCAAGTGGAAGACCGCACTATAGATGCGAAAATAAAAGGAAATGATACCTCCCCTTGCTTTTCCAGCTTTACTACCTTTGTTTTTGTCTTTCATCCCCAAAAATGATTTTTTTCAAGAAAAAGCCAAACAAAAGAGGTGGAAATGCAATCATTTTAAATAAAGGGCAAACAGAAGAGCGTGGAAATGATGCGATAGGAGGTATATATATATATATAGAAAAGTGAAGCTACACCGCCGGCTTAAAATACAATGGGCCCATATTGTTTTGGTGATCCAAACCATTCATTTGATTGGCCCTCACATAGATAGGGTGTTCACCATAAATCAGCTCCATAGGATCATCCCAACCCTTCAAACTGTGGAGGCAAAAATGGACCAATTTGTGAAGGTTTTTACACGTTCATTTTTACCTCCACAAATCGTAGGGTTGGGATGATCCTATGGAGCTGATTTTTGGTGGACACCCTATCTATATGAGGGCCAATCAAATGAATTCTTTGGATCACCAAAACAATGTGAGCCCATTGTATTTTAAGCCGGCGGTGTAGCTTCACTTTCCTCATATATATATATATATATATATATATAAGGAAACTGTTGATGAGCTTAAGCTCACCAAACTTATGGTGAGCTAGCTTGCCCAATCACATGGGGGCCCACTTTGTTAGGATGATCCAAAGCATTCATTTGAAAGTCCCTTACATAGATGGGGGGTGTACCAAAAATCAGCTCCATATGATCATCCTAATTCCTCCATTTGTGGAGGACAAAAATGGGGCAGATTTGTGTCTGTCCATTTTTGTCCTCCACAAATGGAGGGGTTAGGATGATCCTATGGAGCTGATTTTTGGTACACCCCCATCTATGTAAGGGACTTTCAAATGAATGCTTTAGATCATCCTAACAAAGTGGGCCCCCATGTGATTGGGCAAGCTAGCTCACCATAAGTTTGGTGAGCTTAAGCTCACCAACAGTTTCCTCTCTCTCTCTCTCTCTCTCTCTCTCTCTCTATATATATATATATATATATATATATATATATATATATATATACTAGTTAAAAACCCCAACAAAGAACTGTACGGAGTACATCACGAGTTGATCCAAACCGTCCATGTGATGGAACACTACATAAATAGGTTGTGCCCCAAAAATCATTTCCATAGGTTGATCCTAGCCCTCCAATCTATAGAGGTTTCCATAATATGTTGTTCCTCTTAAATCGGATGGTTAAGATCACCCTATAGATTTTTTATTAAAAAAGCATAAAGGAGGGCGGGTAGGATTGAAATTATTTGGCCTTAATGGGTGCCTTTGTTAAAAAGCATAAAGGAGGGGGTAGGATTGAAAATATGTGTGTTGAATGGGTGCCTTTGTTAAAAAAAGTCAAAAAGGGTCATGTGTAATTCTACAAAAAAATTATCTTATTTTATCTTCTACTATATATATATATATATATATATATATATATATATATATATATATATATAGATATAGATAGAGGAAACTGTTGGTGAGCTTAACCAAATTTATGGTGAGCTAGCTTGCCCAATCACATGGGGGCCCACTTTGTTAGGATGATCCAAACCATTCATTTGAAAGTCCCTTACATAGATGGGGGGTGTACCAAAAATCAGCTCCATAGGATCATCCTAACCCCTCCATTTGTGGAGGACAAAAATGGGCAGACACCCCCTATCTATGATAAGGCCTTGCAAATGAATGGTTTGGATCACTCCCCAAAATGTGGGACCCATGTGATTGGGCAAGCTAGCTCACCATAAGTTTGGTGAGCTTAAGCTCACCAACAGTTTCCACATATATATATATATATATAGAGAGAGAGAGAGAGAGAAAACGGTTCCTACACATATGCGTAGATAAATTATCTACACACTAGCTTAAAATACAGTGGAGGCCACATTATTTGGGTGATCCAAACCATTCATTTTTAAGGCCCTCACATAGATAGGGTGTCCACAAAAAATCAGATCCATAGGATCATCCTAACCATTTGAATTGTAGAGGCAAAAAATAGACTAATTTGTAAAGGTTTAAAGACATCCACTTTACCTCCACAAATCGTAGGGTTGGGATGATCCTATGGATCTGATTTTTTGTAGACACCCTATCTATGTGAGGGCCTTTAAAATGGATGGCTTGGATCACCCAAATAATGTGGGCCCCCACTGTATTTTATGCTAGTGTGTAGAGAACTCTCTACACACATGTGTAGGAACCGTTTTCTCATATATATATATATATATATATATATATATATATATATATATATATATATATATGAGGAAACTGTTGGTGAGCTTAAGCTCACCAAACTTATGGTGAGCTAGCTTGCCCAATCACATGGGGGCCCACTTTGTTAGGATGATCCAAACCATTCATTTGCAAGGCCTTATCATAGATAGGGAGTGTACCAAAAATCAACTCCATAGGTTCATCCTAACCCCTCCATTTGTGGAGGACAAAAATGGGGCAGATTTGTGTCTGTCCATTTTTGTCCTCCACAAATGGTGGGGTTAGGATGATCCTATGGAGTTGACTTTTGGTACACCCCCCATCTATGTAAGGGACTTTCAAATGAATGGTTTGGATCATCCTAACAAAGTGGGCCCCCATGTGATTGGGCAAGCTAGCTCACCATAAGTTTGGTGAGCTTAAGCTCACCAACAGTTTCCTCTATATATATATATATATATATATATGAGAAAACGGTTCCTACACATATGTGTAGCACACTAGCTTAAAATACAGTGGGGACCACATTATTTGGGTGATCCAAACCATTCATTTTTAAGGCCCTCTCATAGATAGGGTGTCCACAAAAAATCAGATCCATAAGATCATCCTAACCATTCGAACTTTGGAGGCAAAAAATGAACTAATTTGTGAAGGTTTAAAGACATCCATTTTACCTCCACAAATCGTATGGTTGGGATGATCCTATGGATCTGATTTTTTGTAAACACCCTATCTATGTGAGGGCCTTTAAAATGGATGGCTTGGATCACCCAAACAATGTGGGCCCCCACTGTATTTTAAGCTAGTGTGTAGAGAACTCTCTACACACACACACACACACACATATATATATATATATATAGAGAGAGAGAGAGAGAGAAAACGGTTCCTACACATATGTGTAGAGAGTTCTCTACACACTAGCTTAAAATACAGTGGGGGCCCACATTATTTGGGTGATCGAAGCCATCCATTTTAAAGGCTCTCACATAAATAGGGTGTCTACAAAAAATCAGATCCATAGGATCACCCTAACCCTACGATTTGTGGAGGTAAAATGGATGTCTTTAAACCTTTACAAATTAGTCCATTTTTTGCCTCCACAGTTCGAATGGTTAGGATGATCCTATGGATCTGATTTTTTGTGGACACCCTATCTATGTGAGGGCCTTAAAAATGAATGGTCTGGATCACCCAAATAATGTGCCCCCCACTGTATTTTAAGCTAGTGTGTAGATAACTTATTTACACATATGTGTAGGAATCGTTTTCTCATATATATATCCCTAAAACAAAGGTAAGTGATTGCTTTTATGGAGCTTTTATATGGTGTGTCGATTTTTTTCCCTTTTGAACTGATGAAGATTTATAAAAAGAAAGCACACAACTGGGAAAGTTGAGGCTACTAGAAATCATGGTTTTAAATTTCGATTGAAATCCAAAATTTAGTAACGAAATTTTGGATTTCGGTGGGGACCGAAATGAAAAAGGTAATGAAACCAAAATTCCCGAAATTTTGAATTTCGGGAATTTCGACGAAATTTATAATAAAATAACATTTTTTAATTACGTTAAAGAATTTGGAACGAAACTACCGAAATTTCGTCCTAAAAATCTGGGATTTCATCCGCAACTACCAAATTTCGCCTATTTCGATCGAAATTACCTAAATTTCGGGATTTCGGCTAAAATTTCGGAGTTCGGTTTCAGATAACTCCGAAATTTTAGCCGAAACAAAAATTTAAAACCATGCTAGAAATACAAGGGAGAAGAAGATAGAACAATATCAATCCTACATTAACATAGCTCGTGCTACTATGGAGGGAGAAGGTAAAAAATCCCTAATGCTGCACAGGACGCCCCCTCCTGGGCTAAGCAATCCACGTCTCCATTCACCGATCGCCTGATATGAGGATCTCTATTAACTCTAGAAATCTCCAATGATGGGTAGATCTCCCATCTAGCCACCTGATTACGTTGAGGAAATCCCCTTCAACCATCAGATTATCCATCTCTCTTACTTTCAACAGTCCAATTCTCTGAAGCACAAGTCTTACTTCAGCCTCATTTGAATCCTTGATACCGATCGGGTCAGAGAACGACCATCGTGTCCAACCTTCTTCGTCCCTGAGGAGCTCTCCAATTCCCATCATGCCTAGGTTGCCCATGCTGGAGCCATCAAAGTTAACTTTTAGCCATCTTGAGTTAGGGGAGTCCATTTGGGGGATATTGTCTTCCTGGCTCGCGTCTAAAGTAGATTTCCTTCCAACAACGCCTAATATATGAGGTGGAGTACAAGTTGAAGCTGGGATGGACTTTGGCAACAAAATGACTAAAGATATGACCATTGAAAAAGAATAGGAAGCACAGAGCATTTATCTCTTTCCAAATGACCCAAAAAAATACCAACTTCCATAACATTATACCCTTGCTTGGCCACAGCAAGAAAAACAATCTATGAATAAGATCTGACAGGGCCAACTGGAACACCCTTGAGACGCCAAACAAGTCAAGAATTCTGTCTCAAACCTCCCTTGCGCATCTACAGTGAATGAACTTAGTGGGATCCACATTGATGGTCCAAACCCTTCATTTGTTGAGCCCCAACTTAAAAAGGTCATGTCCTGAAAACCATCTACATGGTTTCCAATGAATTATGATGCTTTTGCATATTTTCTTCCCAATTTTTTCAAATTGCTGACACGTCTGCGTAATTAAAATGCAGCTGTAGACTTTGTATATTCAGCTGGAAATCCCAAAATAAAATAATGCTTGATATTGAAATCATATTGTAGCAAACTGGGGAAAGGTAATTAGATTAGTGGAATGATATCTACACTCACTTGTCTTTATAATGAGACTGATTTCTTTGACACTTCTAAGATTGACTATGGATTGCTTTTTGGGAAATTGTCGTAACCTCTAACAACTGATCATAAAGGAAAACACTTCCAAAATGGGACTCCGTTTGGAAAATAAAGACAATACAGATGAAAGTGAATTTGACCAACCATTTGGTCATTTACACACGGGGATTCGAGCTTACTTCCTTGTCTTCTTGAGCATGTATCAGAACAGAGGACTTCATCTATTTTTCACAAAATGGATTTCAGTTTTCTTAGCAGCCCTTTGATTAGAAAGGTTTAAATCAAAGGAAGGAGTGTCATTATTAATAGAGGAGCTCCCTATAAGTGAACATGACTTATGTAAACAACGTGTGCTTTATGATCGTTTTTATCAGGACAAAATAGAGATGGGATGAATACATATGCAATGAAGACTACTGTGGTGAATCCCCATAAGGCGACCTACGTTAATCCAGTCTACCTAACAAAAATCAGTAATTTAACATCTATTTGCAAGTTCTTAAAAATGGATTATTTGATCATGGTTCTAGGGTCACCCAATTCTGATAGGATTAATTGCAACATGTCAAAACTATGGTCTCTCCATTGTCCCATAGATTTAATTATATACTTGTGAAGTATGGGGCTACAATCACACTTCTTCATTTTCTTTTTTTGTGTGTGAAAATGTTTAGATTTTGTATGATAGTAAGGGTTTTTATTTTATTTTTATATAGCTAAATTTTATTTTATTTTATTTTTTATATTTTCAATGGCATTATAAAATAGTATATAATAAAATATACTTGTTTGTACATTATTGTTGAGATTTAATAGCTGTAAATAAATCTACAGTTATGAATTATTTAAATATATCAAGATGACGGGGTGATGATAAATGCACCCTATTTTCCGTTCGACAGCTCTTCATTTTTCTCTATTTTTCTCTGATTTTTGTTCCTTTTTTATTGGTTGTTATGTGCGGCACACGTCTCCCTCTCTCTCTTTCTCTCTAAATTTTTAACCTTATGTAATCTTTATAAGAGGAAGTCTAGACTGAAGGGAGCCCTTGTAGAAAAGAGGTGAAAGAGCTCCCGCATTGGCTGCACGTCACCATCATGTCTGACTTCTTAGCCGTTATTAATGCACGATGGTGATGTGTAGCGAATGAGAGAGCCCTTTCACCTCTTTTTTGCAAGGGCTCCCTTCAGTCTAGAATTCCTCTCTTTATAATTATAAGTATTCAACAAGGCTAAGTACACATTGAGTATGGACTGCTTCATGCCCAGTGGGTGTTATTTTCTTGTCCTTTTATGTTACGTGCCTAATCGGCCGTAACGGAAATAAACAAAATAAAAGAGAAATAGAGGGGGGGAATGGTTGATTCGAGGCAACCGGACCTCCTAACGGCTCGATTCGAGAGGAGCCATGACTCTCCTAAACAAAGTCTCCTTTGTTGTAAATTATCTTCTCTCATTTTATCCTTTCATTAGATTACTACTCCGTAAATACAAGCAAGAGAGAGTGACACATCACAAGCACACTTACCCACTAACAAGACACATTACAAATAACTAACACCCACTACTTAACACATACACCATAACTAACACCCATAACTCTAAAAACACATTCCCACAACTAACATCCACACCATAATTATTATGCACATAACATTCCTTTCCCCGTATAATCGACCTTGTCCTCAAGGTCGAATTACTGTAGAAAATATTGTATTCCGCCGGGGTTCCAAATCTTGTTGGGCACACTTTGATTGAGAAACACAATCAACTTTAGACCTCCGTGTTCTTCAAAAGTAACGACTATGATCGTTCGAACCCCGCTTTTAAAATTTGTTGCTCTCGAAGTTGGAAAGGAATAAAAACTTTCATCCTCATCACCATTGATTTTCACAATTTTGTCTATGTGAGCATCAACTTTCTCAAGATATAACTTTGCTCATTCTTTACGCATTTCTTTGATCTCTTCACTGATTTTTTCCAAGCCTTCCGTGATTCGCCAGTACTCCTCCATCATTTTAAAAAACTTCGCTTTGATTTGCCGGAAATCATCGCATAGGGATTCCAAAAGCTCTAACAGCACAGTCATGGCGTATGATCTACCGCTTTGTTACCAATTGTTACATGCCTAATCGGCCGTAACGGAAATAAACAAAATAAAAGAGAAATAGAGGGGGGAATGGTTGATTCGAGGCAACCGGACCTCCTAACGGCTCGATTCGAGAGGACCCATGACTCTCCTAAACAAAGTCTCCTTTGCTGTAAATTATCTTCTCTCCTTTTATCCTTTCATTAGATTACTACTACGTAAATACAAGCAAGAGAGAGTGCCATATCACAAGCACACTTACCCACTAACAAGACACATCACAAATAACTAACACCCACTACTTAACACATACACCATAACTAACATCCATAACTCTAAAAACACATTCCCACAACTAACATCCACACCATAATTATTATGCACATAACATTTTCCTTCTTCGTGAGCTTTGCGCATGCCATTTTAGTAGTGTGACTTCAAAATCTAATGCTACATTGTTGGAGAAATATATTATGCAAGGGCCCTCGTTATGTAAGGGCGGGAGAAGGGCCCTCGAATAGATCCACATCATTTTATAAGTCGGCTGAGAAACTGAATTCGGTTTCACTTAATGACGTGGATCTATTAAAGGGCCCGTCTTTAGCCCTTGTATAAAGAGGGCCCTTGCATCTATCTTTCCTCATATTAATATGTTTTAGGTTTTCGATGAGATGCTCTAGTCAGATATTTGCTTTCAAAAATCTCAAATAAACAAACATCTCAATTATTTGTTGGAAATCCAATCATTTTCGGGATACAACCTATTTACGCTGTGGCTCAAGAAACGAAGGGTTCTGATCATCCCATGAAGCCGGTTCCACTACTTTATGAAAAAAAAATACTAGGGGGCCACTTGGATATGTAGATTTTAGAATCCATATTTTAGTTCGAAAACAGTGTAAAAGAAGGTTCATGATCAAGCTGTTGTATGCTGTCCTGGCAGTGTTTCTTGGATTTTAAGTAAGAAATTCAGGTTTTAGTAGAAACATGGACGATCTACTGCTCTCTTGATGCCGGAAAGACTGACGAGCAATCAGAAAACAACGGCTGGTCTCATGCTTCTTTTGTCTCCCATGTACAATTTTGAGGAAATCCAGGATTCAAAAATCCGTGTATCTAAATGGCCCCTAAATGTCACCTTACAATCTCATTTTTGAAATGATAAACGATATCAACAACACCATGTTTTAATAAGAGGGTTGCTAGGAAAACGGGATCCCGTGTGGAAAAAAAGAAAAGCACGGGATCCTCTACTGTGACACGTACTCGTAAAACAAAAGAAGAGCCCATCTCGTGAAATGCAAAAAAACACCTTAAAATTGTGAAATCGATCGACCATATTTCTCCCTTCTCTGTTTTCAATAGGGGATCACGTTTCAGAAGTGTTTTCCTTGTAATAATTGCCCAAACTCTGCTCTTTTTTAAGTGCACAGAGTCAGCTGTCAAAGGTCATCAAAAACCAAATTTTTATATGGTGTGTGCCTTACACCGTAGGACGATCAAAACCATTCATTTGATGGGCCACAACGAAAATAGGTTGTGCCCCAATAATCATTCCCATATGATGGTCCCAACCCTCCAATCTATGGAGGCTTTCATAATATGCAATTTCTCTATAGATTGAACAGGTAGGATCATTCTAGGGGAATTTTTTTTTTTTGGCACACACTATTTAGGCTTTGCCCCATCAAATGGACGGTTTTGATCATCCTATGGTGTAAGGCGTACAATACTTTTTTAAAAATACTGGACACTTCGGTCTTACACCATAGAAAATCTACCCAAAAGGCTATGACAAAGCAATTAAAAAAGAAAAGACAAGCTGAGTTAGTGCAATTATTAAAACATGGTTGTGCAGCTTGTGCTGATATCATTTAGCTTTTGAAATATGACCCGATAGTACTTTAAAAAAGATTATAAGGGTGTTTTTGACACTTCATGCGCGGGATGTAAATAGAGAATTAAAAATCGCAATCCCTGTGGTAGTGGCCGCAATAAATGCCGCACGCTCCTCCTACCATGACCCACGTTTCTAACCGCTCCTTTAAATTACAACACATCTACTAGTATGCCAGGCCAAAATCCGAATGAAATGACAAAATCACCCTCGTAGTCATAAAATGAAATTGAGACCCGATGACTGGAAGGCCATTTACTTTTTTTAACTTTTTGTATCGGCTCGGTGCTCTTCTATGTGAACCGTTGGATTAGGTGGCTTTCTGAACAACTTCCTCCTCAAATTCCGCTTCTTCTATGCGCTTTTCCCTCTAATAATAGAACAAACGTCACCAAAAAAGAGCAGAACAAATTCATGTGATTATGAACTTTGATATTATATGTTCGGATTAGGTAAGAAAATCCTAAAAATAGAGTGGGAATCATCCAATGCTTCATGGATGTTTCTTATTACCATATGGTTCTTAGCTCTATCATGTACACCGGCCCATCTTGTTTAATACGAACCATTCATGTGGTGGGCTCCACCTTAGATTGCCTATAGCACAAAAAATCAGCAATTATGTCTTTGGTCACTCTTTTGGGCGCCACTTTTGCCTCATTTACGTGGTAATATCTATTGATTCAGAGTACAATGGCTGAAACTCCTTAATCGGATGATCCTAGGCCCTTAGTCCATCATCCCTTAACCAATACTCATTTAGGGTTTCGTCAAGAAAAGCTAAATCATTGATTTTTGTAGCCCTTGATCATACACATGGGTTGCCCGTTCAAGATCGGAACTTTGCTAGCATCCATCGCAAAAGCCATTTCGCGGCTGGCCTGTGCCAGCCGCGAAATGCCTTTTGCGATGGACCACTTACAAACCCTTCAAAATATAATGCTTTGTAGAACGGAAAATTGCCTTTTACCATTGATTGTAAAAGTTACTTTCTTGGTATTGGTCCTCAAATATCTCTTCCCCACTTTTCATGTAAAGTAACTATCCATTAGATATACGTGTGACACTACTACTAAACACATGGAGCCCAATGGGCTCCACCTTAGATTTCCTATGGCCCAACAATCAATATGATCATATATGCCGGCTAAATGATATTACCACCCACTTTTTAGGTGCTTTGCCTCCCATCTCTTTCATGTTGAATTTTTTCATTGGGTTTGACGATGCATTGAAAGTTGAATGGTCCAATAAAAAAAGCCTACATAAAAGAGTGATAGGGAGCTTATATGAGGAAATGTTATCTGCACAAAATTCCACATGAGTGTTGTTGGATTTATAAAAACTCAAATAAATTATAGGCTTCATCGTCCTGTATTTTATCTGCATTGCTTTGGTAGCTTTTTGGGAATTTCAATAACTTTCAGCAGCTAATTAGAAAGATGTTTAATAAATTGAGAAGCTCCATTATCAAAATTAGATTGTGGATATCATTTCCATATTATATATTATTTGTAACCAGCATGCATAATGCACTGTGCATTCGATGACTTTTGCTACCGATTCGTGATTGAAAGAAACCCCTTTCTTTGGAAAGTTTTGGCAAAATTTAAGGCTACCACTACAAGCCCTGCATGTTGGTCTTACTAACTGAGATGGGACCCACCAGCTTAACTCGAAGACTCATTACAAATAGTCACTTTTACCCTCCTTCCCAAAAGAAACTTATTGGGCCCCACTGATGCATCGGTTTTCGCAAGATTGGAGATGGCAGTCATAGCCTCATAGGTCCGGCCAAATGCCACCTTAGAACCCTTGATCAAATGATCATAGGCCGTTGATCAATTGAGCCTCTTCAAGGTCTCTACTCAGAAAAGGTTAATGCCTTTTCATTTGAGATTGTGACACCCGATTGTGAGCCCAAAACCTATTATTAGGCTCAAGATCATATTCGCTTGTCACTGCCATGCATGATCGTTTTCTTTCTTCAGATATTATATGTGGGTCATGCATTGATTACATTGTTTCAAAGGTGGGTCCTGTTACTTGACTAATAAGAGGCGAGCCCTAGGATTCCCAAACTAGGCCTCTTTCTCTGAACGATAAGGGGCAATTTTGTCAAGAAGTTTAAAGGCAGGTTCGTCGTTTCAGTGGTACAATGAAAATACCTTTCGCTGTCTTTCTCCCTCCACTTTCTCTCCCTGCCTTTCTGCTTTTGAAAACTGCCACATGATTGCACCAGCCCAGAAGACTAAAGTGCTTTCCTGTTTTCCCCTGTTTTTGTCCTTTCCAGTAAAGAGAGCAAAAACTAAAGATTCAATTCAAGAATCCAGATCCTACTTATAGGTCTCCAGCATCATTTGAAATTGAATCTCTCCTCTCACTCTGCTTTTCCAATCAGTCATGAAGCTGATTCTTGTTCTTCCGATTTGGGTTCTCTGCTTTTCCCTCTTTTCAGCTCTCAGTCATTCTAGAATGCAACCACTGCTATATCCCAATTCTGGGCCTGTTTTCGCCCCTGAGTTGCAACCCATTTCTCAAACTCAGCAAACAGTGTCTCCAGCTCCATTTAGTAAGCAATCAAGAATCCCTGCTTCCATATTTTTTTCTCTCTCTTTGACATTGTTTTTGGGTGTGTGTCCTTCCATATTCCCCCCTTAACGGTTTCTGTGAGAATGGTTCACTCCTCTAGGATAAATTCACCCCCTTTAAAGTTTTCCTTGCCTGTAAATCTGAACGAATAACGTTAAAGGGGGGATTTTTTCTGTCAGAGGGGGGGAAATATCATTTCCCAGAAGAAAACTTCTCTTTGAGATTGTTTCCAAAGCAGTTTTTTTTTTTTTTCCCTTTCTTTTCTGGACTGTACTTTTTCAAAACTTTACCTTCAGTACATTTGAAAAAAAAAGCATCGATTTTCCTCTGGGTTTTGGATATATTCAAGTTTTAATGTAATCTGGATGAAAAATGTTATCTTATATTTTTGTCTTTTTTCTTTATCATGTATTTTTCTTGTTCACATCGATACAATTGATCAGTTTTCTATGAATATCTACAATGGCTGCTGATCCTCCTTTAAATCTCGAATTAAAAGGGGAAACGCTTTTTGCACCTCTTCTATTCTTTGCTCTCCCTCTCTCTTTTTTGGGTTTTGACTCTTACATCTTATCGGGGCATCTTTCAGAAAATTTTCTGAAACCAGGGATGGAGCTCCCAACAGGAGACACGCATCATCATTTGGATAAAGAATTGCTTTTGGCCATCATCTTAATTTCCATTATGCTCAGTTCGATCATACTATCTTCATTTTGTGCCTGCCTCTATTGGCGAAAAAACCTCCAAAAATCCAATCTAAAAAGCGTCACGAGTTCTGGTATACATCTTTGCAACGCCCCACTTTTCATTTTTTGTTTATAATTGCAGAAATTATGCTTTCTTTTCAGGGTCTTTATTTGTTATTGCTGATTCCTTTGCCAATTTTTTTACCTGTAGAGTCTAACATAGGACTTACCTTCGGCCCAATCTTGGGTAAGTTCAATTCCTTGAGGACCACTGGTAAGAAGCGATCCATCTCAGTGATTGAGTATGCATTGTTGGAATCTGCTACAAATAATTTCAGTGAGAATAATATTTTGGGGGAGGGTGGATTTGGGTGTGTTTACAAGGCCTACTTTAACGACAGTTTCATTGGTGCTGTGAAGAGACTAGAAAATCGGGGGCAAGATTTCGAAAAAGAATTCGAGGTATACATCATGAATTTGGAATTACATTTGCTTAAATTTTCTGATTTGCTTTTACTCTTTTATTGGGTTAATATTCACTCTTTAGTTCGAATCACAGAATGAGGTTGATTTGATGAGTAGAATCCAGCATCCGAATATAGTCTTTGTTTTGGGTTATTGCATACATGGACAGACAAGGTTTCTTGTTTCAGAGTTGATGCAAAATGGATCTTTGGAGTCACAGTTGCATGGTGATGTTTTTATTCTTAATTCTTTGCTCAGCAGTGAAGAACAATAAAAATTCTAAAAAGAGTAATAAAAAGGCTGAATTTTATGTTTTTTCTTCTTTCTGTTGCAGGGCCTTCTCATGGATCTACTTTATCTTGGCACCTGCGCATGAAAATTGCGCTGGACGCAGCCAGGTGAATGTGCTCAGCAATTACTTTCTATTTAGTGCTTAAATGCGCAATTATAATGCCCATAATGATCTATTTTCTCTTATTTGCATCTTTATGCATCAATATTGAACAGAGGGTTAGAATATCTGCATGAGCACTGCAACCCGTCTGTGATTCATAGAGATCTAAAATCATCTAATATTCTTCTGGATTCCAACTTCAATGCCAAGGTATATATGTAAAAAATGCAGTCTTAATATGTTTTAGCTTCCACCATTCTGTCTATAAAATCTCACATTATTTTTGGATTTTCCCTGGATGCAGCTTTCAGATTTTGGTCTTGCAGTGACTGCTGGAAGCCAAAGCAAGAGCAACATCAAGCTTTCGGGTACTCTGGGTTATGTAGCGCCAGAGTACCTTTTGGATGGTGAGCCTATTAATATATGGCTATTATCTGGAATTTGAGTTAACATGTTTTTTTTTAATCTGTTGGTTGAGCCTTCTGATTTCATGGAATTTTATTTTTCTTGAAACTATTCTTATTTGAGTGGAGCTCAAAATCTTGTTTCCGTGTCCTGCGGTAGAGATAAAATATTACTGTCCTTTCTTTCCTTTTCTTTTTTTATGCATCTGAATTACCAATTGTGTCGTTGTTAATGTTCACTCCATGTTCTATTGGGCGAATTAAGCATTTTTATATCACAATCTGCAGACAATAAATTGTGAGTATCTTTCTGAAGGTTAAAGCATTGTTGGATCTTTCAGGTAAACTGACTGAGAAAAGCGATGTCTACGCTTTTGGTGTTATCCTCTTGGAGCTTCTTATGGGAAGGAAACCTGTGGAGAAAATGACATCAACTCAATGCCAATCTATTGTAACATGGGTATGTTTTTCTTGCGGGTGCCCATACTTAGAAAATTTTCATTTGAGTTGTTACCTGATTTCCCATTTCAGTTCTCTGATTTTTGGAACTTTACACAGGCTATGCCTCAGCTCACTGACAGATCAAAGCTTCCAAACATTGTAGATCCAGTAATCAGAAACAAGATGGATCTGAAACACTTATTCCAAGTTTGTTAACTGGACATCTTATGATTATTTCCGATTTCCTCTAATACTTTCCCCTTTCTAACATGAATTACCATATGGTTATGCAGGTTGCTGCTGTCGCCGTACTCTGTGTCCAACCCGAACCAAGTTACAGACCATTGATAACAGATGTCCTACACTCTCTCATTCCCCTTGTTCCTGTTGAGCTTGGAGGGACACTGCGAGTTACAGAGCCTGTACCTCATATATGCCCGAAGTCTTCTCACTGAGTACACTAGTTGGCGATGCAATTTTCTCATTGGACATGTTTTGCGAGGCCAATGAGATTGGGCACTATGCCAGTCTCCACTGTTAGGCCACACTTCCTGTCTTCCACATTGCTCACCTATCGGGAGTTCTTGATTGTTTGCTCAGGTATTTATTTCCTTGTGGAGTTCATATGGAGGGGAGGGGGAAGAGCTGGCCCATTTCAAAGGAAATCTTGTTTTCTTTATAGTTGTAAATTGAATCAAATTATATTGGTTTTGTTTCTTCTCATTCGAAAACTTCCATGCGTGCAACTGAGGGATACTGAGGTTTGAGCAATAGCTTGAAATCCAAACCATTTTAGTTAGAAGTCTTTAACTTTTGTAAGATGGAACATGATTGCCTGACTCCTTGTTATTTAAAGCAATGTTTATTAAGTCCTTTGCCATCGAATTCGCCCTATTTGATTCCTTTTTAACTTGGCCAAGTCCTCCTCCAAGTCCAAGTTTTGCCCCATTAAGTCAATCAAAATTTCCTCAACTTGTCGGAATTAATGAAAATTGACTGCTTTAACCATTGACTCGTCCAAACTAATGAAAATTGACCACTTTTAACCATTAACTCACCCGAGTGACTCCCTTTTACCTTGGCCGAGTTCTCGTCTAAGTCTGAGTTTTGAGACACCGATTTAAAGCATACAGTACTGAAGTTTGGTATTTTGACCATTTTTAGCCAATGATGGAATTTTCTGGAGCTCCTTTGTCATCAAATACTTTGTCTGTCCAGTCCTCAATTTCGTATTTTACAATCTTGATCTCTGTCTTCCTTCTAATTTCTAAATACTAAAACAACATCAAGCTCCACGCCTGTTACCAACATTTTAAAAAGGGTTCCATACTCCAGGCTGCAACTATAACTTGAGTGTCTAACACATACAGAAGCCATACCCCTTAAGTTTGATTCTCCCATGTGTATTTATGCTATTAGTGTCGAAGAGTTCACACATTATTATATGGTCTACAGCCTCTAGTAATTAGCAACTGATCCCTCAATGACCATATCCTTGCACCTCATGCTGTTACTGAATGTTTTCTTTTCTGTCCTCATTCTTTTATAGCTAAGCTACAGTCAAGGAACACGAAATACAACTACTCAACTCAACTCAACTAAGCCTTTGTCCCAGACTAGTTGGGGTCGGCTAATGAATCCTTTATAAAATTTTCATGAAGATTTTCTATAGGATTCATTTCACAGAAAAGTGGCAAAGTTTACGGCTAGCTGCCAACTTGGCGCCAACCCTTCTACTTTATCCTGGCTTGAGACAGGCAGTGAAAAACATAGCCGGAGCTAGTCAAGGAACACGAGTGAACTTAGGGCCCGTTTGGATACCTCAGATTTTTTATTTGGATTTGGAATTGAGTTTTCGGTACAAAATGAATAGATCTGCCAGCTCATGTTGAGGGAGAGGGAGGGAAGGGGTAATTCCTTAACGGTCTCATCAATATATCTTATAAATGTAAATAGGGAAATGTTATCAGTACTATTGTATTTTGATGAGGGCACTCCTCACTTTATTAAAAGTATAGTCAGGTCCGCGCATAGGATGATCCAAACCGTCCATTAGATGGGCCACAGCCTAAATAGGTTGTGCCCCAAAAATCATTTCCATAGGTTGATCCTAACCCTCCAATCTGAATGTTAGAAGGTTGATCCTAACCCCCGATCTGGTTAGGTTCAACATATGAAAATGATTTTTTGGGCGCAAAGATCGGAGGGTAAGGATCAACCTATGGAAATGATTTTTGGGGCACAACCTATTTAGGTTGTGGCCCATCTAATGGACAGTTTGGATCATCCTATGGTGCGGGCCATATCGTACTTTTAATAAAGTGAGGAGTGCCCTCATCAAAATACAGTAGTGCTGATAACATTTCCCATTCTTTATAGTTATTAATTTAAACAGTATATAATCAAGAAAAATAGGGTTGTCAGCCCTAGATTATTTAAAACCTTGTAAACATAAATTTCTTTATAGCAGCCATTAAGTACTTTATAAATGTAAACATGATTGGATTGGCCCTGCTCACCATTGAGGCTCCGTTTCTTCCAATGTAAAAATGGGCGTAAATTTTGTTTTACACCCATTTTAAGCTAGAAAAATGGATGTAAATTTTGTTTTACTCCCATTTTACATCAAAAGAAACTGATAACATAACAAGCAGGGGTATATTTTATCCTTGGTTAGATTTGCTATCCTATATTCATGTAGACCTCTGTTCTTGTATAAGAATATTAGCAGAACAAACAAATTTGGTTAAAAATATTCCCAAAAAACATGGAAATTTTTTCACTGTTTTATGGATTCTCTCTCTCTCTCTCTCTCTCTCTCTCTCTCTCTCTCTCTCTCTCTCTCTCTCGTTTGTGTTTGCTGCCCTCTGCTGATGCTCCCCCTCAGCTGGAGCGTGCGCGTGGGTGCACTGAAAGAGCTTCACCAATCGGTAAGTCAACCCTCTACCTTTCTCTTTCTCTGCATCATTGTTATCTCTCCTACCTCATTTTATTTTATTTTTTTACCTCTTGTAAATCCCATGCATTGGATTGTTCGTAAGCAAGTGTTGATTTTATTGTAAGTAACTTTCTCCTTTATTTCTTCCATTGAGTGCATGTTGATCTATGTTGGGTGCGTTGAATTTTTTTCTTGAAAGTTTTTTCTTTAGAAATTGATTCTTTAAATGTTTGGTGAACCATTTTTTTAGGCAAAAATCTTGGCAGATATTTTTTTCGATGGAAAACCTTACGACAGAATGCCCATGTTGTATGTCATGGGCCAACTACCCTGATCACACCGATGCGATACTCATGAAATGCCCACCCATTGTACTCACACTCAAGAAAGAACACAAGTTCGATAAGTGAAGCTCTACATGGGCCCTTTGGCGATGTACCTCCCAAACTCCCTTACCTTACTCTTATGAAACGCGGCATTATCGGTCCATCCAATTGGGGCCAACATAATTAACCTCGAATGACAAAAGACCGCCTTCTTAAAACCAAAAAAGAGATTTTCCTTGAGATTGCTTATTTACTCATCCAATTCGTAGAGGAGATTTTCTTTTGGGAAAGTTGCCTAAGTATAAAAAGGGTTATTGGGTGTTGCGGCAAGAGTTGTGGGCTGCTTGGGGTGTGTCAGTTATCTCAATGTAAGAGAGAAATAGGGAGAAAAGAGAGGGAAGAGAGAAAGAGAAGGAGAAAGAAGTAGAGGGCTTCTTCTTGGGTTTCCTCTTCGCAGGTATTCTCTTGTGGGTTTTTCTCTGGCTTCTCTTTGTGTACGACCTTGGTTGAGAAAAGCAAGGGAAGGCTTGCGGGTTGTAGGTTTTAAGGCTTAATCCATTATAATCCATGTATATTGTTTTCTCATAGTAAAGATCGTGTTTCTCGCCAGTGGATGTAGGCTTAGTCGAACCACATAAATCTTGGTGTTCATTTTGTAGCTTGTTTTCTTATTTTATCTTTCCATTTAATTTGTGCATGATCGGGATTTACTCGACGGGTTTTCTCAACAAGCGGTATCAAAGTTGTGGTGGAGCGATCGTCGAGGCCAGGTGAAGTGATCGTAGATGTTGTGGTTGGATCGCGGCTAGAGTGATCTTTGGGAGTAGAAAGATTGTCCAAGAAAGATTCTCGTTTGAGGTTAAGCACTACACCGAGAAGTGCAGACTAATTTGAGATGATAGTAAAATCAAGTTATACCCAATTCAATATCGACAAGTTTGATGGAAAGGGCAATTTCACCTTAAGCTAGATGAGGGTGAAGGACATTCTAGTTCAACAAGGATTAGCCAAGGCGTTGAAAGAAAATGTTGGGAAGTCAGAGAAGATGACTGATGCCGAGTGGGAAGACAATTAGTTGAAACCGATCAGCATGATTCGGCTATGTCCAGTAGATAACGTTATATTTAATATTATAGAAGAATAATTAGTGTCTTAACTATGGGAGAAGTTGGAAAAACTTTACATGTTAAAAAGCTTGGCCAACTGATTGTATTTGAACTGGCAATTGTACGGGCTGAAGATGGAGGGAGGAGGGAATCTTCTAGAACACATTACGGTGTTCAATGGGCTTGTGGATCAACTCCACAAGGTTTATGACAAGTTGAAGGAAGAAGACAATGCTCTTTTGCTTCTTACTGTGCTTCCTGATTTGTATGACAACTTCGTGACAGCTTTATTGTGTGGTAAGAATACAATCAAGTTAGTGGAAGTCACGACGTCGCTATTGTTGAATGAGATGCGGAAGAAACTTGTTCTTTATGGGAGTCAAGAGCATGAGTTGGTTGTTCATGGTAGGAATCAAAGATGAAGGTTGTATGACTGGGGATCAGGAAAAGGTAGGTCAAGACCATAGTCAGCGGAAATGGCGTGCAATGTTAATGGTTCAAGAAACATGGCCACATCAAGTGGGATTGTCCGAAGCGACCTGACAATCTTGTTCTTGATGGGAGTCAAAAGCATGGGTTGGTTGTTCATGGTGGGAATCAAAGAGGAAGGTTGCATGACCGTAGATCATGAAAAGGCAAGTCAAGATCTATAGTCAGCGGAAAGGGCGTGCAATGTTATCGGTTTAAGGAACATAGCCACATCAAGTGGGATTGTCCAAAGCGAGCTGACCAGTGGGACAATAGTGTTACAAATAGAAAGATGAACTTTGGGTTTTGGGGAAGACCGAAGAATAAAGGGGCTCTCTAGGGTTGCAGCAAGAGTCATGGGATGCTTGGGGTGTGTTGGCTACCTCGATGTGTGTGTGTGTGTGTGTGAGAGAGAGAGAGAGAGAGAGAGAGAGAGAGAGAGGCTTGTTCTTGGGTTTCATGTTGGGGTTTTTCTCCGGTATTCTCTTATGGGTTTTTCTCGGGCTTCTCTCTGTGTACGGTCTTGGTTGAGAGAAGCAAGGAATGGGCCGCGGGTTATGGGTTTCGGGCTTAATCCATTCTCTAATGGACTTGCTTATTCTAATGCAATTACGGAAGTTAGCCTCTGTACATTGGATTTTGGATTCCTGTACATGGGATGCCCTATAGAGAGCGAATTGAAAATTCCTACAAGGGGATTTAATTTTCTGGGGAATCTATTAGGAGCCGTTTCGCCTCATTGCGACTAAGAGCATGCCCAAAAATCAGCCTTTCTCTTTCTTGTGAAGGGCTGAAATTAAAAAAATTGAAACGGCTTTATATGTTTTTTCGTTCCATCTTGCTCTTGGATTTCGTCCAGAACAGCGGGGCTCACGGGAAAGAAATTCTGGCTATGCTAAACAGAGCCTGATATGTAAGCATGCGTAAGTAGTTCGTGGCATTTTAAAAGATCAAATGTTGCATAACGGGGCCTTTCTTATTACTTTATTTCTTTGCTGTTGTCCTGATGTGGCTCCGACCACCTTCGCCACGGAGCCTTCGCTTTTTTTATTAATAAAGTTATCTTCTGTTTAGATAAAAAAAGTTGTGTCAGCAAGCAATTCGGTTTTTTAAATCCCCCACTTTAACGTTATCCGTTAAAGGCAGAGAAAAACGTAGAGGGGGTGAATTCATCCTCAAGCAGTGAACCATTCTCACACAAACAGTTAAAGGGGGGATTTTATCCGTTTAGGGGGGTCACATTTCCCGTTTTTTTTCTTGTTATTATTGAAAAAAAGATCCCCCTCTCACTTAACAATTTATTTATAAAAGAAAAAAAATTGAAAATAAGTATGTGATTTGTGTGAATTTATATGGTAGGCCATGAACGGACGGACGTTCCTGTATGCACGTGCAGCCCAAAAATATAGTGGAACCCACATTGTTTGGGTGATCCAAACCATTCATTTGATGAGCCTTGACATAGATAGTGTGTATCCAAAAAAGCTTATCCGTAGGATGATCCTACATCATCCTCTCCGTGGAGGATTCTACACTGTGCTGTCTATTTTCCTACGGTGAAGATTTCCCGGGGTCACACGGAGATAGTATGTATCCAAAAAGCTTCTGTGCTGTCTATTTTCCTACGGTGAAGATTTCCCGGGGTCACACGGAGATAGTATGTATCCAAAAAGCTTCTGTGCTGTCTATTTTCCTACGGTGAAGATTTCCCGGGGTCACACGGAGATAGTATGTATCCAAAAAGCTTCTGTGCTGTCTATTTTCCTACGGTGAAGATTTCCCGGGGTCACACGGAGATAGTATGTATCCAAAAAGCTTCTCCGTGGGATGATCCTACATCATCCTATCCATGGAGGTTTCTGCACTGTGCTGTCCATTTTCCTACTGTGAAGATTTCCTGGGGTCACCCTATCCGTGTAGTCGTGTAGAAACCTCCGCGAATAGGGAGAAGCTTTTTGGATACACTCTATCTATGTCAGGGCCCAACAAATGAGTAGTTTGATCACCCAAACAATGTGGGCCCACTGTATTTTTGGGTTGCACGTGCAAGCACGGCTATCCACCTTATACTTTCTAGCTATTTGCTGTGTAGTTGTAGTTGGTAAGTAGTTTGAACTTTGAAACACTGCTACTCACACAAATAAAATAAGAGTTTTTCGAGTATTTTATAAGACTAAGCAAAGAAACTCCTTAAGAAGTATTTAAAAAATAATAATAAAATCTTTCTACAATTAAGGAGGATATTTAATAAAGAACTAAGATAGAATGCATAAATTACTGCTGATGTAGGATGCAAAATACGCTACGTATAGGTCTGTTGCATTTTAATGTAACTAGAAATCAAGGCCATGTGAGTGTTAGCATATGTAAAGAACTGAGAAATCAAGGCAACCTGGAAATGTGCATATGTAATGTTTATCAGTTAAAGGCCCATGCATCACTTATGGCCCCTGAATGGGTAAAACCTCCGTGGTAGTTGTGGTGAGAAAGAACCTCTGTTTTATTGGAATTGGAGAATTTCTACAAGAAAGAACCATGGTTGGCCCCTGGAGGAAGAATCCACATCATGTGGGTGGGTTGTGTGTTTTTCACCGGGTTATCATAGTATCATTTCTCTCATTGTTATAAGAACGGAAATGATAAATTTGGCCGTTGAATCCCTCCCACGTGAATTACATCAGCCCCTCTGCAGTCATAGATATGGCTGTCCCAGGTAAAATATTGGGGCAGATATATCACTTTCCTATAGGAAAACGACATTAAGCTGGCTGCCCGTTGAATCCCTCTGATTTCCCCATTTTTTTTATTTGAATGGGTGTTCTCAAATCTCAATGGCATCTGACCGGCCCTATGCCATTTCGGAGCAACTGATCCGATCATGTAAATGTGGCATAAGAGGGCCCAATAATTGTCTTTTATGAAGCAGAATAAAAGCCGCTTTCTTTATAATATCTTATCCTTGAACCTGCTTGTTTCATGCTGTTCTGAGCTATTGCTAGAGATAATAAATTAAAATCATGGAAACCTCTTACAACGTGAGTCATAATTTGGATCTTACTCCACAATCCATATGATAATTCTCTTGATTGATTGGCTTTTTGTTTATTCGTACTCTTTTGCTAGGGTTTCAGGGAAACAGATAATTTTCCCGGAAACTAATTTTATACGAGGAGTGGTTAAGGTGTGCTGGTCATATTGATGATTAGATCATCGATGTGAAATCTGCACCGTCCATTTGGTGGGTCCACCTTTGATGGTCACCATAATTACATGTCGATCCACCTTAATTGAGAATGCAGAGTGCAAACCACACAAGAGATCCACGGTGGGGCCATGCCAGCGAACCCTCGTCTGAAAACATTGACTAATCCCTTGTATTGACATTTATTGGGGGCATGTCCATTTATTGGTGCACCGAGAAAAGGAATTGATAATTTAGCACTTCTTCATATTTGATAAAGACAGCCTCTTTTTCTTTTTGGGAATTGATTTACAATTCCGAAGAATTGGCCAAAAAACACAAGTCGGCAAGGAGGCTACACCCACGTGTAGATAGGGCAGGTTTGACATTCAGCGACAAAAATACACATTATTGGATGATCTGGTGGATTTTGAACCACAGGAAATCCAAAGTATTTTAAATAGACGTTTTGGATCAATCAAAGGTGGGACCCAGTGTTTCATAGTGAGCCCCTAATATAGAATTTCTCACAACCTTCAGGGGTGTGTATCTATCAAAAGAAGACGTCTGCATAGTTATCTCCCATTATACAAAAAAGTAATTTGGAGAGGGATACGAGGCCATTTTCGTCACGCGGCTCTGGCCTTCAAAAGAAAACATAAAAAATTAAAAAATGAGATTTCGTGTACTTGCCTAAAACAGGAGTGGCGGTTCCATTTGTAATTTGCCTTCTTAAATCTCTCTCTCTCTCTCTCTCTCTCTGCAGATCTGATCGAGAATTTCTAGGGGAAGAAACATCTTTTTCTTCGATTTACTTTGGATTCTTCTCGAAAAGGTCCTGCAGAGGAGCTTTTAATGTCATCCAAGACGAATACCAGCGAAGGATCGGACAGAGAAGGGTCCGAGAACGGGTCGGAAGAGAGAGGGTTCGAGTACTTCGGATGGGTTTATCACATCGGATCCAATACCATAGGCCATGAATTTTGCCATCTCCGTTTCCTCTTCCTCAGGGGAAAATATGTCGAGATGTACAAGAGAGACCCTCATGAGAATCCCGGCATTGTAAGTTTTCTCCTCATTTGTTTCTTTTATGTAAAATTTTTCTTCTTAGGTTTTCCTTGGATTTTCCTTATCTCTACTCGATTTCTCTTGTTGAATTTCGATATGGCATATTGTTAAGACCTAATGTGCAAAGAATCTATATGGTAAAACAAGGAAAATCAGGGGTAATCTACGTATTAGGGTTAGAAAAATTAATTCGATTGTAAAATAATTTCGGGTGGGATCTTACAATTTTTTTCCCGATTGCATTGCAGTTCTCATGTTATGATTGGTAATACCAACTTTTTCCACGTGGAAAAGAGGATTAAAACCTAGGAGAGCAAATTGGGATATTCTCCAGCTTGGGGGGGGGGGGGGGTAGGTAAGCTGATATTGAACCCCCCGACTTCTAGGTTAAAAATCAAAGACTTTGAAACTGAGCTAGAGGCTTAATTCCGTGAACTAGGAAAAAAAAGAGTAAAAAAAGAAAAAAACAGATGGTAACTTGTATGTACTCTGTTATTCTATTCTTCAACCTTTTTAACTTTTCAATTTTCAACTTCAAGTCTTCAAATCCCATCAGTGTGACCTTCACTATCTCACAAACTGAATCTTAAAGTACCTCAAGTTTTTTGGTAATCACATTAACACATGCTAATTTCCTCTCTTTTCCCTCAATTTGGAAATGGTCTTGGAGTCATAAAATGTAACGGTAGGAAAAACATGTGTTCATGAGGGTAAAATGTGACACGCAACTCATAGGAATTACCATCGGCATGTTTGACGTTGGCCACTGTCTCTCAGAGTTCTTCTTCTTTTATTTATTTTGGGAGTAGGTAGTAACGTTAATAAACATGACAAAGAGAATATCATCGAAATCTACTGTTAGCCAGGAAAGGCCGCACCAGAAAAAGACAAGAAAATAAACCCCTCCAAAAGGATCAAGAATGCTACTAAATAACAGAATGCTGTTGCTAAAACAGGGCTTGGGCCTGTAGCTCAATGGTTGAGGCTATGTTTCTCGACCTTATGGTCTCGGGTTCGATCCCAGCTTACCAATAAAAAAATGAAGAATGCTGGCCCGAATGAACTCGAGTGAAAAATGATCGACTCAAGGAGGGATTAAAGTTAAACAGTACCAGGTATGTATAGATGCATTAATTTTTCATTCTAACCTATATAGCATGCTTAACCCCACCATGACACAATTAATGCCTTAACCATTCACTACACTGGCTCACTTAGTTTTTCCTATTTACAATGCACCAATGTCATTCCATCTCTTTGGTGCTTATTGTTGCATCCTGAAAGAACCCTGTAAGTGAAAATTTAGCCTGGCTAGTAAAGCAGTGCAATTAAGGGCGGCCTTACCCATCATTTTAATGTCAGGTCACTCTTTATGTTAGAGCTAACTAGCTTTTTCATTTTGTCTTGCATCAGAGGAATGCCCTAATTATGTGACATAAAAAGTTGGGAGTTGGGACTTGGTACCACGATGAAGCAAGCACTCCTTGAAATGCTCTTGCCTAAGCATGCTTTCTTTCCTTGTCTACCTTTATCCTACCTTCTGGTATTACTTCTAATATATTATTTTGCAAAATTACAAAGACTGGATAATATTGCCCATGGGCCATAAAACTAAAGATATAATTTCATAGAAATGGCATACAAGGGCAATGAACTAATTATCAGTTAGCCATGAAACTACTAATAGAATAATTAAGAAATATTGTTACTTGGGCTATTTTAGAGTCAACCCTCAAGTCCTCAACAACATACACGTGTTTGTTATATAATATAACTATAATTTTTTTGTATATTTTTTCGTTAGTGCTGCTGATTTTTCTTATCAGATGTCTGTGAGATTTGTATACACTATGATTTCTTCTTTGTTTCGGAAGATTTTTTTGGTTTTAAGTTGGGAGGTTTGATACCATGAGTTAATTAGTATTTTGGCTAAATTTGTGTCGTCGAGTACATGGAAACACTTTCAATTGATTGATCACTTGATACTTCTATCACTTTCTCTTACTACAGAAACCCATCAGGAAAGGGGTTGTTGGCCACACTCTTATGGTGGAGGAGCTAGGACGCAGGAAGGTGGATCATGGGGTAACAACCTAGTTCTATGTTCCCTTTCTTTTAGTAGGAGAGAAAGAGTAACTTTTCTTTGGGTAGGAGTTTGGTCTTTTACTTTTTATTCTTTTTAATCCAGAGAATGCAAGAGAGAAGCTAATTGTGTATCTATTTTTACCTAGGATGTTTATGTTCTGAGATTTTACAACCGGTTGGACGAGACAAAAAAAGGAGAAGTAAGTGAACATTATACTTATTTTGTTTATTTCCTACAAGTAGTTTTAGTAACGGGAAGATAAATTTCACTTTGTAACCATTCAAGAAAAAAAAAAAATCACTTTGTAAGGATTTTCTTTCCTACAAGTTGTTTTAGTAACTAGAAGATGAATTTCACTTTGTTAAGGATTTTCTTGCTTTCCATTTGGGAAGTCAGCAATCCTATTACTAGTTCTTGTGATATTTGTTTTAGCATTTACACAAAAACCAAGTAGATTTGTGTAGTGGAGTATTTTTATTTTTTACTGAAATCAGAAAGATTTGCATTGAGTGGATGGATATATAGAGAGATAAGAGATGAGATCAGCCCAAAGGAAAGCGAAGAATAACAAAAAACAATTAAAATAAATAAAAAAGTAAATATAAAAAGAAGGGATCTACAGAAGGGGAAAATTAGGTCCAAAAGGACCAAAACTTGCAAAGCAAGAAATGACCCTGCTCTTTTCCTTAATATATTCTTAGATGGTCTTTATTTTTTATTTAAAAGCTGATAACACCTTTATTTTCACTAGGGCTGGTTATTCGGTTATAACCTAACCGAAATGGCCATTTTTTTAAACCGAAATGGCCATTTATGTTAGTGAAAATCACTAACCGAAACGGTAACTGAATTTTGTGTGGACCTAAAGTAACCGAACCGTAATAATTTTCCGGTTAGTTCAGTTAGTTCGGTTATAACCGAACAACCAGACATTTGATATTTTCTGTATATATATACATCAACTGGTTTCAGATTCCCAACATTAGGGTTTCAGATTCCCAACATTAGGGTTTCAGATTCTTGCAAAATCAAACAACGCAATAACAGCTCCTCAATCTGAGACCCAATATTAGGGTTTCAGATTCCCTTAAGTTAAGATGCCCTATCTTAAGATTAAGAACCATCCTTCAATGGAAAAATAAAATCCAATAAAACCCCCTTATATTTTCTTTATGAAATGGCAAAATTAGGGTTTCAGATTCCCTTAAGATGCTGATGAAGTGATTCCCTATTTCCCTTCTTCATAAATCAACGGATTGGGATTTACCTGAAAGTTTCTTCTCGCCGGATTAGGGTTGAATACTTGAATGGTTGATGGATCCCGGACTTCTCGCCCGCCGACTCCGTATCCCGGAGAGAGAGAGAGAGAGAGAGAGAGAGAGAGAGAGAGAGAGAGAGAGAGAGAGAGAGAGAGAGAGAGAGAGAGAGAGCAAAAATCGTGTAAAAAAAACCCTAGAGTCTCTCGAAGATTCGAATAGATTTTTTAGTCTTTTATTTACAGAAAAAAAATTAAGTGTATTTTTCCTCGGTACAACCCTTATACGTCCATAACTGAATAGTGTTGGGGCTGTCCCAGGTCCAATATTTGTTACATAGTTTATTAGTTTATATGTTAAAACTATATTCCGGTTAGTTCGGTTAACCTGAATTATTTTCCGAACTAACCGCTACAAAAACCGAAAACCGAATTTCAACTCTTTTACCCACCGAAACCGAACCGAATAAGGGAAAAACCAAACCGAACCGAACCGACCAAAAAAATTTGGTTTGGTTTGGTTATTCGGTTAAATCCGAATAATGCACACCCCTAATTTTCACATCAAATCTTCATTATTTTTCTCGACACCTTCAGTTTACTATTCCATGGATGGCACTGGTCACTGGTGGTATGTTGAGGCGCATTCATTGGTCAATTCTGCTCGATTCCTAAGTCCTAAGTCCGTGGTTGATGTTTCTTGTCAGTGTTACCTTGACACTTGACACGGGTTCCAAATGTCCATGCCTCCAATATGGGGATCACAATGGCACAGGTTTTTCGTTGCCAGGAATGGCGGAAGATCAAACTGATTTGTTGTGAAATAAACACCAGAGATTTCTGCATGCAAAGCAAGACAAGGAGGCTGCTGAAAGATAAGAGAGTACTTGTGAAAGGGGTGAATTCGAAGGAAGCGATGTCCCTAGAGACCCACTATAGACGCGTGGAAGATTCATTACGTGATGATGAGGGGAAGATGTGGTAGGTTAGATAAATCTTAGATCCTTTCTTCCTTGTTTTAATCTAGACAGTTTTCTAGAGGTCTCCCTCTCTCTCTCTCTCTCTCTCTCTCTTTATATATATATATATATATATATATATATATATATATATATATATTTACGTGTGTCCATAATTGTTGACTCTTCAGCAAACTAAAAAAAAATCAGTGTGTCCAGGTAGCATTGTTCCTCGTGCTTGACCTGTCATGTCCTGTTTGTCTGTCCAATTGTGGTTGACTATGAGCATCCAGACCGATCTGCATCTGCACATTTCAAGATGTCTCAGCAACTATTTCTGTTAATACATATGAATTCATGTATCTTGTGATCGGATACGGAAAGAGATGTCCACCTAGAACTTTTCTTAATAAACGGACTGATAAATCAAAAGTTAGAATTTATTGCCCTGTTCATGTTTAAGGAATTTGGGAAGTAGTTCATACATGCTTGGATTGTTTATTGGATCCTCATCATCAAGAAGAAACATTTCCACTATCGTGTTTACTAGTTTCCTTGCAAGCAATCTTCTTCAGGAATGGAGCTCCCAAGCAACTGTATTGGAATAATAAGATTTCTATCTTATGTCTTGTCGTTTATCGTTCACAAAAAAATAAAAAAATCTTATGTCTTGTTGCTTTTATAGAAAGATGTATTTCAATCTGAATCACCTTTTGAAAGTCTCTTTCATGTTCTGCCTAGTGTCATCTGCTTTTTTTTCCTGAACATGTGAAATTTTATTAGAAGAAGGCAAAAATGCAATAACAACTAGAAGGGCAGCGTAGACTCAACCCCCCCAAAAGGACAAAATCAACTATAATGGCGGCATATCATTCCAAACTCGTAAATTTGTTCAAATTCCTCCAAAGTTTGCTAACTTATCAGCTAACCCATTCCCTTCCCGATGAATATGGGAACAACGATACTCATCCTAACTCTATAATAAATAATGCATCTCCATAAAGAGAGATTTAAACTTGCATGGGAGAGGGGACTTCTTATCAAGCTAATGAATGATAGTAAAGGTGTCTCCTTCGATCCAAATGGATGTCGCCTTGCTTGAGCAGCATCAAATCAGATCTGACTGCCATGACCTCCACCTTGATTGCATAAATGTCACCACAGGGTTTTGGAAAAGTTAAGATAAAATTACCAGTTGGATCCAATAGGGTACCGCCAAATCCATCCCTCCTCACTTTGTCGCCGTGAGCGAGATTCACATTGCAACTCCCATTGAAATAAAGCTTCAGCCATTCTGCAAGGGAGACAACCTGTCACCCAATCAGAGATGATATAATGAAGGTGATGACCAGAAAAATATTACATTTTCGATGCACGTCCCATGACCTCAATAATAATAGACTTAATTGTCTGACCAAGATTTTTAGTTTACCATTAAAAATGCTATCGTTTCATTTCTAAACATCATCATTTGCTTTCATCCTATTTATCTATTTGCCTTTATTTTTTTTGTTTCTTCCCATTTATATGATTGTTATTTAATGTAAGTTGGGTGTTTTCTGTCGTCAATGAAAATCTGGGATGCCTTGGTTTAGTATTTGACTCAAATGGATTTATATTGATGCAAATATTTAATTTATCACTATATTCTTGCAAGATTGCTTGTGGTACGGCAGGCGAAGCACGAAAGTGGATGGAAGCATTTGATCAGGCCAAGCAACAGGTATAAATTTTATTTAGTAGTAGCATAAGCATCTAGGAGGTTGTTTTTTTTAGAAGACCATATTCATTTATTTTGCATTGACAATTCGCAACCAAAACCATGTTTAGCTCAAGATTACTACTACATAATTGGCACCTTCACGAGTTTTGTTTGATAAGCTAGATGTTCTAGTCAAATAACAACTTTAAACAATCTATTTGGTACTTAAAATTGTCAAAGATATCAAATATATTATCTGTACTCTAATATAATGTATACAAATGAAGATGCCTATTGCTGAAACTCAATTTATTGTCTTTTTCTTGTTAAGAAATTTCTCTTTTAGGGTTTCCGATGATATTCTATCTAATTATCATGCTCTATTCTTAACAGGCTGAGTATGAACTCTCAAGAGGAAGAAGCCGACACAAGCTAACCTCTGAGACTGAGTATGCTTAGTTTCATAAATGTATACAAGAGAAGGGTTCTTACTTCTTAGCTGTTTCTCACATTAACTTGATGATATTTTATCTTGTAGAATTTCAATTTGCCACCTTTTTAATAATTTAGTATCACTTTAGTTTTGTTATTTCTTTGTGGAAGGATCAATCTTGAAGGACACCGTCCCCGGGTGAGGCGATATGCGAAAAAGCTTATACGGATCGGAAGAGGTGAATTCACAATTATTTTTTTCTAATATTTGGAGGCACTTTTTGTCTCCAAGATTTGGTCTCAATCTTTGTTGTCAATTCGATTATGGTGAGTGTTCCCCTTTTTTTTTTGGGATTGGAACATTTTGGTGTTTCGTTTCAGAAGAGTTGCTTCACAATTTGAATTTTTTTAAAAATATATGCAAGAAACCATTGCACACACCAACCAAATTTAACAAATAGACACACATTTTACTACTTAGAACCGCTAACAAATGTATGTGCTATGGAATTCACTCTTAATGAGCTTAATATCAAAATCAGAATTCAGTTTAAATAGGTTGGCCGGTGTGGAATGCAATGGAATCCTGGATCTATTAAGAGCTTGCACGAAAATCTGACTGGAAATGGTTGTCTGAAACCTCCGGTTTTTGGAAAGTTATAAAAACTCAAATTAATGCAAAAGAGGGGGTTTCGATGTGTTTTGACCTTCCCATTTGATTGAGCGGGATAAATTATAGTCAAATCCCCTCAACAGTTATAAAACAATAACATTTGAGGGGCAGAAATGGAAAACAGCGTCTTTTAGTTGATTCCGACTAGAACGTGGTGTTCGGACCAGAACTTCCAGGACATTGGAATCCGGTCAAAACTTTCAGAATTCCAACTGAAAAGTTTTGATCGATTTTATGTTCCAGAATTTGAAACTTCATAGGGCTGCAACAGGGTCGGGTTTTTCAAAACCCTAGCCCAACCCTGGATCCATTATCTCAGCCCTGACCCTGAGTCAGGGCCGAAAAACCTCAACCCATGGCCCGTCCTACAGAGCTCAGTGCTGGCCCTAGCCCGCCCTGATTGGCCTTGATTGGGCAGGGCCGGGCCGGCCCTAATTGACCCTAGTGCAAATACCTGTTAAGAGTGCCAAAAATAAAGCAACCACTTATCATATAGAACAAAATGATCAATAAACAGAGAAAGGGAACAAAATAAGACGGTATGAATTCAACAACTTGACGGGGCAACAGAGACAATTATTAATAATAATATAAAGAAACATCAATCCAAGATAATAGAAAACATTAGCAAAAGAAACATGCATAGATGGTTCAATTCTATAATAGAAGACTTAGGGTCGGGCCGGGTCAGGGTACCCGAGGCATTAACCCAGAACCCGACCCGACCTGAGTCGGGGTCTAAAAAAATGAAACCTGACCATCCCTCAGGGTTGGAAAATCCAGCCCTGTCCCTGTTCGGGCTCAGGGCGGGTCAGGGCTGACAGGGCCAAACTTGCACCCCTAAAACTTCATGTCAGAACGGAAGGGAATTGACAACTAAGGTCTCATATGATTTCTAACTCTAAGCGACTAGGAAAGGAAGAGACATTGACAACTAAGGTCTCATATGATTTCTAACTCTAAGCGACTAGGAAAGGAAGAGACAGAGCAAAATCATGCAAGTGAAGTTTCTTTTTCATGGAGGCTTGTTGTATTTGTTGAAATTTTATCTTTTAGAGTCAATAGAGCCCATAATTGCATCTTGTAAAGTAACTCAAAAGGAAACCCTGGTTTATCATGTTGTATAGCTTCATTTTTTTCCTTAAAATTTAGGTGTTTGACTGTTTCTATTTATGGGAAATAATGATATTTTTGAGATGAGCTTAGCCTTTTGTTAGGTCTATTTTGAAAAAATGTGCATAATGTTTTCTCTTTCTAGTTGGAGTTTTAAAAATCATTAGGTCTTTGTTTGGTCTAAATTTTGGAGGGTTGTTTCTTTATGATTTATAGGAACTTTGACTCTTTTGCTTGAATTTTACATTAGGTTTAAGTGGGTTCTGGTGGCCATACTGCAGAAAAATTATGAATGGTAGATTGCCCGATTGGGAATGAAATTATTTTAGAAAGTTGTATGTAGGTTTTGAACATTCTTTTCTTTTATAATTAGGACCAAGGTTTTAAATTTCGGTCCAAAATCCGAAATTTCGGATTCCGGTCAATAACGAAATCGAAATTGATATAACCTGAAACGTTACATTATTTCGATCGAAATTTCGGTTGAAATTCCGTTTTCCTCAAATTTCGAACCATTTCGGTCCGAAATTTAAGGGATTTTACCAAAAAATCTGGGATTTATTGATTATTTAATATTTTTTCAGCTGAAATTTTGTACGATATAAAATTATACTTTATTTGATTTCGTTGGATTTCGTCCGAAATTTTTGAAATTTCGGTGAGGACCGAAACACATTCCGAAACCAAAATTTAAAAGCTTGATTAGGACATAATAGAGCTGTTAAATCAGGTTTTTTGATTCAATTAGGGATTTAATGAGTTATGGTATGATATTAATGGATCTTTTTTGGTGGAACTTGTTAGACTATCCATATGTAGGGGCATACTTGCAGTTTTATCTTTTATTTCTTGTTTATATATGCAACATATGTACCCCTCAAATGATACGATTGAGATGAATACACCAATTCGTGTACGACTTTCTCTTTTGCTCACCTTTCCCATGATTTCTACATGTTATTCTAATGCTTTCATGGAATCAGAGCAGGTTTGTACCTATCGCAATGTTATTTCTTTTTCCTCCCTTCTTTTATCACGAAAGACTTGGATCTTATTCCCCTTCATTCGAAAACCCAAGCCGAATTGACTTTGTGAATACTTTTAGATTTTGTGTGCATGTACATTAGAAAGATTCTTGCACACGTGTGCATGCGGGGATGTCTTTGTAAATATATAACATGGTAGCATACTTCTGCTTGCTTGAATGTGCAATTACACCTATAGAACATATACACATTCTTCGTTGTTGGCATTGTGATATATGCTGCCCCTTGAATTTCTTTGAGCATCTACTTTCATGATACGAACCTTGTCAAAAATTATAGGTCCAGAGACTCTTCTGCGCCAGTCCTCAAATCTAGGAAGTAATGCCCAACCAGATGGATATTTTGAAGGGGATGTTACAGATGCAACGGAAGCACATCAATGGAAATGTATCCGTACTGTAAACGGTATTCTAGTTTAACTCTATTGTTGTGGATCTTTCTTATATTCTTAACACTTTATAACTTTACCATCGGCATTATTATTGTTTAATGACATCAACACTGATACATACCATAAAATACTGTACATGGACTGTCATCTGTTTTCATTACATGGAAAAATATCACATGGAAGACATTCATTCTCTTACAAATGTATCCTTATATCCAACAACGTGCATGCACATCCTAGAATGTTCTACTTAGTATTTTGGTCATCCCCTTTTGTATGTTCTTAAAATCTTATTCAGCATGATGAGGTTGTGGCAAAGTGGCTGGATACTTTCCTTGAAAAAACATGCATAATAGGATGTAGTTCATTTAGTGATGATGGACTTGAACATTATAGCCTGTATGGTGTTTTGTTATCTTCCAAGTGCCAATTGTTGGTTATACATACCTTCATTTTCTAGTGGGAAGATTGGAAGAAGCCATATTAAAATCTTACAAAGGGAAAGTATAAATTGGAAGATTTTGTACATTCTATTACAGACCGATCTCCATAATCTTAGGATTTGTATGCATTCTGATACATGCCTAGATGGGTTCCATTTAGAATGGAATAAATTACTTTCTTATTTTAGATAATAAGATCAGATCTAGTAAGATCTGATATATTTAGTAGCTTGATAGATTATGATACTAATTTAGATTAGTATAATCGTTATTTTGTAATTTTTATATTTATCATAAGATCTTTCTAGATCTTTTTATGTTTATCTTGGAGTGCTTTATATAAGCACATGCTACTGTAATGGAAAAGGGGATGAAGAAATCTTATTAGAAATTGTGTCTTTTTGCACAAAGAAGGATTGATCCTTCCCTTGAAGTGGATCAAGAGGCTGATCTTCCCTCTAAAAAGATCAATCACGTTACGAACCGATTCGGGTTGGTAACAATTGGTATCAGAGCGGTCGATCTTGCGCCATGGCTACGTCTTCGGAGTGTTGCGAACCCATGCGTGGAGATCTTCAAAAGATCAAAGCACTCCTTTGGGAAATGATGGAATGGCAACGACAATTTGTGGAAGGCTTGAACAAGATCGACATGGTGATCGATAAGTCTTGCCCGATGAAAAAGAAAAGACGAAAAAGGAAAAGAGGAGAAAAGAACGGAGAAAGAAAAGAGATGGAAGAAAAACCGAAGAAACCACTGAAGAAAGTCGTCGTTGATTTTCAGCGTCGTCGAGTTCATCGCCGAAAAATCCGTCAATCATCTCTGCCAGTCCAACGCCAACGTAAAGATCCTCGCCCACAACCATTCGTGCATCACCATCTAAACCATTCCAAAAAAACGCAACGAAAGAGCTTTGACAAAGGCCCGATGATAACAGTTTTAAAATGGAGCGTCATAAACTCTTGATGATGACATTCGTAATGATGACTAATTACAAGACGAAGAGAGGAAGAAAGGGACACATGATTTCATTTTTCACCATCCAATTCGTAATCTCCAACCTTGAGGACAAGGTTGATTTCAAGAGGGGTGGAATGATACATGCCTAGATGGGTGGGTTCCATTTAGAATGGAATAAATTATTTTCTTATTTTAGAGAATAAGATCAGATATGATATATTTAGTAGCTTGATAGGTTAGGATACTAATTTAGATTAGTATAATCTTTATTTTGTAATTTTTATATTTATCATAAGATCTTTCTATGTTTATCTTGGAGTGCTTTATGTAAGCACATGCTACTGTAATGGAAAGGGGAATAAAGAAATCTTATTAGAAATGTGTCTTTTTGCACAAAGGAGGATTGATCCTTCCCTCGAAGTGGATCAAGAGGCTGATCTTCTCTCTAAGAAGATCAATCACGTTACGAACCGATTCGGGTTCGTAACACTTTCTCTAGGATATTCGTCTTACAACATTTTTTTATCGATATTCTTCTTACAACCATTTTTTTCTCCTCTGAGATTGTGCTTTTTTATGTTATAAACCGTGGATCATTAGGCATTGAGGTGCTCATGGTTGATTATTGGCTTGAGAAATACACAGAACATTTGTGTCATGTAGTTGTGAACACGATTTATTGTATTTCTGGCGGTTTTTTATCTACCAATTGTTGCATGTCCTTTCAATTTTTGATGGTCCAGTTAGGGGTCCTTCAAGCCAGATTCTTCCAGCTAGGACTGCTTTCATACCCAAGTTGTTAACTAGAGTTTGGCCTATTTGTTCTCCCATCTTTACAGATTCATCCTCCTGTCTCGATAGATTTGCACTCTCATTTTGTGAGATTCATGCCCTTGATTCAAAAAGATTCGTCCTTCTAATTGGGAACTTCACACATAGTGAAGCAAATAGGCCTGGCCACCCAATGGGCTATTGGGTCTGGCCCGACCCATGCTTGGTTTGGCCTAGACCTTTGGCCTGTTAACAGATTCGTGTGGGTCTAGTTTTGAATGGAAGGTATGAAGTTTGGTCTGGCCTGCCTGACATTAACGTGATGGGCTGTTTGAGCCTTGACTGATCTGGAGTTCTGCACTGGCCCAACCCATCTACAGCCGTATTCACACCTTTCTCAAAAAAATTGAAGTCAATATTGTAGAAGAATAGATGGAACCCATCATTTTATGTTCACATATGTTGTGTTTTATAATGGTAGAGGCATTTTTGGGTTTTTATTGTGTAATATTATGTGGGTCCACAGGTCACCTAAGGGACTTGTGGGCCACTTTGGGCTTTGCACAAATCAGAGAAGTGTTTGTGGGTTTGGTTTTCCAACCTCACGAACAAGTCTTTCCCTTCTCCTTTTCTCCTCTTCGTCTCTTCACAACTCTTTCCCCCCATTTTATCTTCCCTTCCTCTCGTCTTCTCCTTGCTCTCCATCTCCTCTACTCTTCGTCTAAAATCTTGCTTCGTCTTCAAATATCAAATATCTTATTTTTGCTATATACCATGCTATCAAAGTGGGTTCCGGTCAGATCCAAATGCTCCGTAAGCATGCCATGGATGTTTTCTTAGGTTTTGTGATGAAGAGCAACACTCGGATGCAGCAGAAATCAAAACCAGTTTTGAGGTTGGTTCTTTCTGTTCTTTTTTTTGAGGAATTCTTGGAGTGTGATTGTTATTATCTATGACTTGAATCGTAATGGAGAAAGAATAAAGTTAGCCAGAAGGTTGTATCGACTATGGGAAGGAGTCACAATGACCACCCAAGTCTGATGATCACTACGATTAGACTCAATAGTAAAAATTATCGTCAGCGGTCTCAGTCCAAAAAAAAATGTTTATTGAAAGTTAGAAAATCTTGGAAAGTGAGAATCTCACCGTTATGTCATGGTTACTCGATTTGATGGAACCTAAAATTTGTCGGACCTATCTATTTCTCAGGATCAAACTAAATATGGGAGGAAGTAACTAGAACTTACTCCCAACGTGATGATCTTGCTTGTATTTATTAATTGCACAGGGAGATTCAATGCGTCAAAGGGATCTCTTAGATGATGAGTTTTTTGGACTTCGTAAACAGAAGTGGGAGGAGCTTGATTACTATCAACAGTTGGCTTTATTGCCTAAAGGCATTAAAAACAAATAGAGCAGCGAAGAGTATTTGAGATATTGGCTGGTTAATCCTGCATATGAAACTCAAAGGGTTTCGATGGGTTGGGATTGTCCCGACCCATCTGTAACCGTATTCACACTTCGTTTTCAAGAATTTTTAAGTCACTATTGTGGAACAATAGTTGGATCCCATCATTTTATATTCGTAGCGGTTATGTTTTACATAGTTAGGAGTATTTTTAGGTTTTCATTGTGTAATATCATGTTCAAGTCACTTAAGTGGCTTGTGGGCCCACTTTTGGTTTTGAGCAAGCAATAAAAGTGTTCATAGGTTTGGTTTTCCAGCCACACAAACAACTCTTTCCATTCATTTAATCTTATCTTACTTTCTTCTTCTACTACTTCCTCTCCATTTCTTCTTTTGTGAACTCTTGCTTCATCAAATATCTTTTTTTTTAAATGTTCACAACTTTTCATTAATAGATAAAGGGACTGAGATGGTCATACATCGGTATATAAATATAAGAAGTAAGAGCATATAGAAGACAGAAGGATAAGGAAAAACCAGTGAAAAAGAAAGCACTAGACACTCAAGGGGGAGAGCGGTCCTTCAAGGTTTTATGTTGGTGGAGAGTGGAGTCATGGATAAGCTAATAGTGGAAGGTGACTCTACGTCATTAGATGTTTGGATGAAAGTCACCCTCCGTGGAGATTTGTGCATTTTATTGAAGAGATCATGGATCGTGCTGAAAACTACGATATCTCTTATTGCCATGTTAGGAGATCGACAAATAGTGAGGCAGATCGTTTGGCTAGAGCAGGAGCCCAGAGGGATAGTCTAGCCATTTTTTACTTTCCTCCACCTTGATTTTTTTGTATTTTAATATTTTATCTTTTTTCTTTTGTATTGTTATCCGGACCTCCTCGGTCAATGGCCCCTTATTCCTCTCTAATAAAATCATCTGCAGTAAAAAAATAAAATAAAATTGATTTCAGACAAACGATACATTAAAAACAAGTCACTTCCATGATTATAATAGCCTCAGAAAATCAATTCCAGCACCCTCTATCTTCATCCAAATCATCCTAAACCACTTCCACAAGATTCACCATAAAAAAAATGATGCTAATACATGAGAAAATCCTTTGAAAACAATTCTAATGGAAACATTAAATCAAAGTATTCCAGATCCACTCCATTGAATTTTAGAATCTACGATTTTTCAAATCTCCATTATATAACCCTTTTCACCAATCCACAAAATTGAAATAAAAATCATTAACAATACCTTGAGGATGATCTTAAATTCTTGATTCACCACTTTGCACATGTCTCATATCTTGTCTTGGGAGAGCTTTTTTCTTTCACTCTTTGATGGCTTATTTGAACTTCTTGATGTAACTTTACGAAGAGAAATGGACTAGATCTTGGGAAAAGTGAATCTAATCCTGTTTTGATGCCATGCAGTTGACTATATTCTAGATATTAATGAAATAAGAAGAAAAGAAAAGGGAAAGAGAGAAAATTGTTTTTTGGAGGGTATGCTTCCATCATGAGGCATGCCTTCACTTTATTTTCTTATTGTAATGTTTACAATATTACAAAAATGCCTCTGCTAAGGAGAAGAGACATAATAATGATATACAACCTATGTCAGTGCACACCATAAAAACTCAACTTAAACTTTGCATGACTTTGAACAAAATATACAATGTGGTAAATGTTTCGTTGATCAAGACTCCCTAGGTTACAACAAGAGTCATAAAACATTAATTCAGTTACCTTAATTGTTATTTAATAGTCTTGACATAAATTCATTTATGCCTTTGAATTTACTATGTCTTGTATTCTTTTCATTTTTGCTGCTCTTTGTTTCCCCATAGCTAAGGTATTATAATGATCACGTGGGGGATTTTTTACGAACTATAATGGTACTTTTCTAATGGATAATATTTATAAGTATTTTCTTATTTGGTTGAGATACTTTTCGTTTTACAATTTATGTCTTTGAATTTACTATATCTTTTATTCTTTTCATTTCCGCTATTCTTTGTTTCCCATAGCTAAAGCAATATAATGGTCATGTGGGAGATTTGTTATGAACTATAATGGTATTTGGCTAATGGATAATATTTGATAGAATTTTCTTATTTGGTTGATATACTGTTGGTTTTACAATTTAAGTCTTCGACTCATCCACTAATCCATGCCATGTGGCTATCATCAAAATGTGGAAAGATACTCACTTATGGCCTTATTTTGCAAAATCTTTGATCTATAAAAAATGTCATTTCGTTCTTTCTGATGCTTTTTTCATTCCTTAGGTACTAGAATATTTGAGGATGTGGCTAGCTCGAAGGTACCTACTATAGCTATATGATTTGCTTTATATATGTTGTTATTATATACGCTTCCATATAATATGGTTGTGCACTTTGATTATCACAGGCCTTCCATTTTTCATGTATTGCCAATCCTTCTTGTCTTTCACCCGGCCTTCCATTTTTCATGTAGTGCCCTGTTGTTTTATTTTTATTTTCATTGTGTTGAATGTTGAGATGATTAGTTCTTTAGAGGCTTGTTCGCTCTTTGTAGGGCGATAAAGGTGTCCTTGTGAAGGCAGTTGGTGTTGTGGACGGAAGCTTGGATACTGTCTTCGAAGTAGTTCTCGGCCTTGATCGGAATCAAAGATATGAGTAAGTTGTGTAGTCTACGTTTAATGTGCCATGACCAGACTGCCCAATTCACTAAGAAATGTTTGTTTTTTGGCAGGTGGGATATGTTGACAGGTGACCTAGAATTAATAGATTCAGTAAATGGTCACTATGATGTTGTCTACGGGACATTTGACCCAAAATACCTATCTGGGTAATTTTGTTTAATGTGGCCATTAAGTTTGCAGATATGATATTCATGTTGTTTAACAAAGGATATATACTTTTACATTTCTTGTTGCATGGCTGTTTCATCATGATATCCATATTTCCTTGCTTATATAACTTTTATTGATGTCAATATTTTTATGGTGGACATAAAACACTTTTTCGATTTAATTTTTGTATACTTGATGTTTCTTTCCATGCTTAGGATTGAAATAACTCATATGCCAAGCCAATTGATCAACATCTATAATAGACACGCTTATGGTAATGACAGAAAAATATAGAGACGATAATCAATGATGGTTTCCTGCATCTGTAAGCATTATCTCTCCTATTGCATTAGTATTGGTATTTTCATAATTTGTTATTTCTAGGGCATTATATGTAATGTTATTGTTGCCTAGGGCCAATTTGGTGATTGTTACTAGTGACTAATCCAATATGCTTGAATGATAGTTTATAATTACATGTACTTGTTACCTTGAAGAGCTTGTTCCTATGAATGTAAACTTGGGATTATTTGTTTAAATTACCAGGGAAACTTTTGTGAGTCTCTTGTCAAATTTGATATCTGTTCCACATAAGAAACAAACTCCATTTTTTTCATTTATTTCTCATTTGTATTATCTTAGTTTTATTAAAATATTTCCATATTCAGTAATAAAAATTGATCAACATACCATTCAAAAAAAAAAAAATGTTCAACATAATCATCCATAATTTTCTTGTTTTTGTTTGTAAACTTTTGAATTAATAGCCTTCGAATGATTTTTTTAATCCCAATTATGAAATATGTTGGCTATAAACATTTTGTGTTGGCACTATAAGCACTTTTGGTGGATTCTTGTTTTTTTAAAAGTTTCAGTAAGTTGTCTTATCCTATATTCCTTATGGAAAGAGGCACGTCACATATTCTATATTGCTTGTTGGAAACAATCAGAGACACTACCCATCAAAATAATAAATAAATTAGAGACACTGATTGATGCGCTAAACGATTTGCAGGAAACTTTTTCTATGGTTATTTTTTTAATCAAAGAGAACCTTAATCTTTCCTACTGGGATAGAGTAACACACATTATACAGCAAACCCAACTTTAGTTTAATACTCCTAGTCAACTCGTGAGTCGACGAGTTAAATTACTAAGGGTGAGTCAAGGGTAAAGAAAATGCACAGAACCCATGGACATATGCTTATTGAATGGATGGAAAAAGACTCGCCAAATTCTTTCTGTTAACTTACCAACTTCTCCAAAAGCTTAAGTTGTTGGAGAAAGGCGTTGTTTATCTTTTATACTTTGACCCTCCCCCGCACGTGTGGCCCACTTGGCAAACACGTGGCACATGTGGTCCCACTTTGGGCTGACCATCGCATGTGGATTTTTGCTATCTGGGAGGTTTGAACTCGAGACCTTTGGCTCTGATACCATGTTAACTTTCCAACTTCTCCAAAAGCTTAAGCTGTTGGAGAAAGGTGTTGTTTATCTTTTATACTTTAACAGAGTCGCCAATCTAGCATTCCAGTCTGTGGGAATGCTTTGACATTTAAGCTGGGGATTAAGCTTAAGCACGGGTCCAACAGATTCGGCAGTAGCATCAAGTCTTGAATCCGCATTCCACCTCGGATTAGGCATCCATGCATTTTATGGTAGATTTCGCCTCGTTGTAGGAACTCTGAAGTTGATCCGCGATCCTAAAGGTCTATAGGGGGTTCCTTTGGCCTCCGGAAGATATAAAATCAAGTTTCCAATCGAGTGGGAAAAACTGCTATTTTTAAGATTTTTAGGGTTTTCCCCTCATTTTGACCCATTTTTGCACTACGGAGGTATTTTGGTCATTTCCAATATGTCCCGTTTGACCCCCGAGCTGTGTCTGAGAAATCTTGAGCGATTCCATAAATTTTGGAAAAGCTGCTAAAAATAGAATTTCTCAGGGGTTTGACTTGAATTGAAAATTTCGCAAAACGAGGACGTTTCGGGCATTTCTAGGGGATCCCATCCGACCCTGTTTAATTTCCCTTATCCAATGGAGCCAACTAAAAAAAAAAGTTTCTATTTTCAAAGTTTGACCGCGAAGACTTTCCATTTTTAACAATTTCCCCTTAAAGGCGATCCAATTCGAGGGTATTTTGGTCACTTTTTGGGTGCGAATTGGTCCAAAAGGTCATTTTGGTCCAAAAGCTTAAGCTGTTAGTGAAAGGCGTTATTTATCTTTTATACTTTAACACTCCCCCGCACGTGTGGCCCACTTGGCAAACACGTGGCACATGTGGTCCCACTTTGGGCCGACCGTCGCATGTGGATTTTTGCTATCCGGGAGGTTTTAACTTGAGAGCTTTGGCTATGATTCCATGTTAACTAACCAACTTCTCCAAAAGCTTAAGCTGTTAGAGAAAGGCGTTATTTATCTTTTATACTTTAACATCTTCCATACTATTAAATTTTTAGTATTTAGTGGACTGATTTCTTATTGGGATTCCGGAGGGTCCAGAGTTGTCGTAAATTTTTTAACTTGTAAGGGAATAATATGCATGTGATACATCCAAATAGTATTTTCCATGACATGATCCTTATTGGTGCGTTTACCCTGTTATTTTGTTGTTAACTTAAACCTACATCTGATGTTTTCGTGATTGAATGATTGAGAAACACTTTTATTTCAAGAAAATGGTCTTATAAAAGAGAAGAGCTGGTCACTAAAATCCCTAGGATCTTGTTGACACTCCATAGGCTAGGCGCCGTTAAACCCTAGAAAGAAATTTGAATGCCGGAGTTGAGTCTTTCTTATGTGACGATTGGTACCATCATTGTAGTGCATTGGATCTTTTGGTTTCTCAATCCTTGATTGGATTTCTTTTCTAAGTGAAGGTGCTGTGTTGCCCTCTTTTATTAGTAGAAAAGGAGCCATGTTAGATCGGATCGGAGAAAAGCTTGTAGAGGTCTTCCGTTTTTCTTTGATCCATTTTCGCAGTTCACCCTAAACAATCATGAACTGGGTGTTGGTTCGAATTCCAACACCGAGTGGGAATGGGAAGCTTCTCTCACATCTACAAAAGCCTAGCCTTCTGTTAGTGGATGAACCATGCCTTCATTCATTACTTAAGTGCTGGTTTCTTCTTTGATGAGGAAGGATCTCTAATAGAACAAACAAATGGGATTCGATGAAGACCGACTTCAACTTCTCATAACGAATAGGCTAGAGAAGAAAGGTGATTCGGCCGCCACCATTGAATACTTGTGTTTAGTCAAGATGGATCGAGTCAGGGGTTGTGGATGCACACCAACTGCTCGATCTATTTCCACTGTTACCCACATTTTCCGTGAAGGAAAGAGTTGTGCTGATTCTATGGCCAACGGGGCAAGATTATTGAGCAGGTCGTTTATGGTTGAACATCTTTTCTCTCTAATAAGGGTGTTTATGGCGCTAGCCCCTCTTAGCACTTATTAGATTAGCCGGCGTTGTTACATCCAAATAGTATTTTCCATGATATATCCTTCTATGTGCTTTTAACTGTTATTTTGTCTGTTAACATAAATCTGCATCTGATGTTTTCATGTACTCATGGTCTTGGATTTTTATTTTGGCAATGCTCAATTTCACTGTTTAAGGTTTGTGACAGAAGTATCTTATAGTTTTGTTCACCGATTTATTTTTTCCATAAATGATGTTCTAGTTCCAGGTGGCATTCAAAGAGCGATTTTGTGTTCTCTAGGCAGTGGTTTCGTGGACAAGATGGAACATACAGTAAGTACTCTTTTTGCTATAGTTATTCTCTTCAAAGGTTGTCAGTTTTACCTGCTGCAACTTTTAATAAGATACATTTTAGTGAAGTTAACTAGTATCAACAGAACTAGACTCACGAACTGAGCTAGCCACTCCTCGATAAGGAAAGGAAAGGTAGGAGCACGCCAAGAGGCAAGTAGACCGAGACGCCCTAGGAGACCGAAGAGAGAGCTTGGACAGTGGCGACCGATGAAGTCCTTGGGCCCGTTCACGATCGTAGACGACCGATTCGAACGAAGCGACAGAGGGGATAGATGACGACCGATACGACAGAAGGCGATCTTTAGATCGTGACGAGCGATTAGGACCCATACCAATAGACCGTCATGGGTAAGGCATCTTGAGCAGAGGCACCCAAATGAACATACGAATCGGCAGTGACTAATAAAGACCTGCTCGTGGCCCTTCTCTGCCTCTCCTTGTTTTAGTAATGAGACTCACATACGTCTGTTACTAGCTGTTAGCAAGGTTTTAAATTTCAATATCGGTTTCGGTCGGCATCGACACGGAAACATTTCGGTTTCATGCTCCTATGTTCATATACTTCCTCTTTCTGCAACTGGTTTGCAAATCAATCTGAATAAAATCATTGATCATTATCCATAACTTCTACACCAAATTCCGCAACTGGTTTGCAAGTCAATCTCAATAAAATCATTGCTCATTAACCATAACTTCTACACCAAATTTAGAATCGTTTGTTCTTAAATTATGATGACCAACCTCAACACCTGGAATCTTGGGAGATCTGCAAGTATTGTTTGAATACTTACACACAGCTGACATTGGGGGAGCATGTTGACCTTTTCTAAGTTATCAATTTTTGGGTCTCTTACAGCAAGTCTCAATGACCTTTTAATAAAAATAAAAAATGAAGTTGCATTAGCATGTCAATCCTCTTGTAGCAGGGGCTTTGTACCATTCCATGTCCTTTTCTTGGGAGTTAGATATATTTTCCTTTTAACTTCAGGTCCCTTGGGCCAAGAGGACGGTGCCCTTGTCTGCATGGTCACTCATGAAGTCACTCATGGAAGGTAGATAAAGTTTAGGCCAACATGGTGTTGTAGAGAACTTCTAAATGAAAAATCAGTCAAAGAGTCCCAAAATGTTGAAGAAAATTTATAGTTCCCCTAACACTTTGAAATGTATCAGCTCATAATAGAAACAAATCTTGAATGATAGCTATCAAGATGACGAACGGAATTCACCGTTTTCTAAAACTGCAACCTTGTATCCTTGGAAAGATCTATATACTCAAAATTTATCAAAATTCCTGAAGAGGCAACCAAAATTCTATGTGCGACCCGCAATACAGACACTGAAGTTTTTGTATGAACAGTAGTCAAAAGTTGAGATTCTTGAACGCTGATGATGTGAAAAGTAGTAACTGTGGGAATGAACAAATGAACCAAGACCTGTCTTTAGAAAGCCAAATGCCGAGAAATGAGTCACGAATAAGGTCGTGAATCGAACCCTGGAGCTCTGATATGTACAAACTTTGAAAACCTTGATTTGGGCATGATAGATTGTATTATTCCTGAGAAACCGTTCGGTTATATACGATTACAGAATAATAGAAGCAAAAATATCTATATCTAATGAAGATTGACAGCATATCCTATTCACAGTACATTTAGAGTTACATAAAATTATAGGTCCCGTAACCCATTATTTAACATTTAAACTCGATATAATACCGTGGAATCTGTATTGTATTGTGAAAAATATTTTACACTTTTTAGCATATGTTAGTTTTTCTTCGTATTTGCTTGGCTTCAAACAATCAAAACATCTAACCTTGTGAACTGCATGCACCTTCTTTCAGGTCACGTAGGGTTTATGGAGATTTTTTTTTTGAAATGGCGGGGTTTATGGAGATTGAAACCTTATACATTTGATTTAAATGCATTTAGTTAGAGAATACTTGATTCTTGTTTTTCGGTCTCATTTACATTTGATTGTTGCAGCCATTTTACAGTTTCCAGCTGTACATAAGAAGCGGCCTACCAGATCTGGCTATCGACGTGAAAAAATTAATCGTAAGAATTTCTTTTTACTTGTTGAAAACTAAAAAAAGTGAAAAGTGGATCTAATTTGGAAGTCTGTCTTTTAAACTTATTCCTTGTTTCTTTTCGTTCACACATCACTGTGATGCCTGGTTTTGGAGATGATGGAGATGGCCCTATGCCTTTCAATTCGTTGGATGTGGTTGTAACTTTCATCTTGGTACATAACTGTGGCTTTCATTGAACTTATGTGATATCTTTACTTGTACTGATATTGTATTGTAGCTTCAACTTGGGAGATCAGAAGATTAAATCCATCGTCAACTCCAAATGCTGATAAATGCCTCGTTACACTAATTTTGGAGATACACTCTAGTAGTTGGGGTAGTTGGAAGACGCGCTACTACTCAAAGTTTGAGGAGACCATCCCTTATGCTTTCTTGTGCCAAGTTGCAGGTTGAGCAACATAACCTTTATCTTTAACTTATCACATAATGTCTAGATCCTGTTGGAAGATTTAGGGCCTGATTTCAAGAGAGAACAATATTTTTCTTTTGTGATATTTTCTTGGAGGAAGCAATTATAAATTATGTATGTTGCATATGCTTGATAAATCACTTGCACACAATTATAAATTATGTATGTTGCATATGCTTGATAAATCACTTGCACACCAAGGAAATATTTGTTGTGCATTCACGGGCTTTAACCTATTTGCTGAGCACATCATGCATGGTATTTATCTCTATCTACACTTGCTGAGATGAATAATATACCTTTAAGTTATTAAGTTTGTTAATTTTTTTATATTTGTGTTGATATTTGTTAGACGCACACCCTTCATTAAGGGTATTTTTGTCTTTGTTTTCCACACTTAGATATAAATATATTTTCGCGTGGAGAGAGTATGATTGTCTTCACGCTGTTCTCCTCTCACGCATTATGTGTCTCACTTCTCTCATCATCTCTCTCTTTATCTTTCTACTATGTAGCTATCTAACATGGTATCAGAGCTTCAAGCTTGAAGATCGGGCATGTCATACTTGAAGAAATCAAACCCTAACCCTAATCAACCAAAACTCTAACCCTAACCCTAATCAGCCATAACCCCAAACCCTAACCCTAATCCTCCACTTGCACTACTCGCTACCCCCTTTTCTTCCATCAGTACCACTCGCACCCTCCTTTTCCTCCATAGCATCTCTCTTGCCTTCGTCAGTACCTTCAACAATATTCATTGTGTACTTGTGTTTTGTGGAACATTGGAAGAATTAAAAGATAATATTACTTCCATTAGTGAGTACTTGGTGCATGTTATCTACAATACTGATGATACCTGGACAAGAAAATATGAGAATGGGCATGGCTTCTTGGGTGATTCACACTCCAGGTTTAGGGGATTGATAAGATATATGTTTTTATCTTAACGACGCCTGAAATCTGTGATATAGGGTTAAATGTTGTGGATGCCATTGGGAAAGTGTTGGTTCTGCTTCGACTTTTTTACGTTCATAAAAGCTATAAATGCTTAAAACTATTATTGTGCATGTTGTCTAGTTTTCTTGCAACATAACTATGGAACATCATAATTAGTTGTGGGTTTACGAATTTTCATTCCTAACAAGTAACTATATATGCTCAATACGCAAACAACTTCATTTGAAACTTATATTATACATACTTCTCTGTGGATGATTTATGCCATGTCACATGATATTTGCGAAACAAAGCCTACTTTTTATTGGAGGCACTCATTATCAAGGTTTTAAATTTTGGTTTTAGTTTTGGTTTCGGTTGCCACGGAAATGGAAATGTTTCCGTCTTGGTTTAAAATTTCGGTGGAAATCCTATAAAATCACATAAATGTATGGAAAGATATGCAAATTGATAGAATTTAATATGAAGCTTCAGGAATGCTAGAATATGCACAGATACACACTTAGAAACCATCACATAAGGCAACCATCCGTACTGGTTTGACAACAATGGACACCTAGCGACATGCATTGTTCAACATTTTGTTCGAGAAATATGGAACTAGTTTCAGAGGCCATGATCTATATTCCAAGTTCTAACAATATTTAGGACAAAAAAAAAGTCAGACTATGAGGCCATGATCTATGTTCGAGAAATATGCAACTAGTTTCAGAGAGCATGTAAATTTCTTTCTTGTTCTTATAGTTTTATTCGTGGCTATCTTTACATGCAAACTTATGACTGCAACTAGTACATTGTTTTCATCATCTGTATTGGTCAACATTTTGTTTGATTTCATATGCTTCATTTAAAGAAGTCTATTCAGGATGGTTTACATTTATTTAAAGCAACCAATTGAATGCATAGGAGGCAACTAACATGCTTTGGTAGTTAGGTTCGGGGTACGGAATAATTTATTTGTAAATAAAAGGCAGCAGCCATTCAAACATGTTCTTTTTATTCTTCCTATTTTTTCTATTTGGAAGTCCTGTTGGAGTTAAATCTCCTTTATTTCTTAGGTCTAAGAGAATATTTTGGAGCAAATCCTGCACTCAAATTTGATTCTTCCACCACAATTGTCCATTCAAAGACTTCCAGTGACTCTATTGTCAGTGGTCCATTTGAAGATCCTGACTCGAAGGATGAGTTTTATGATGCAATTGCTGCTGAGTCGTCAGAAGATGAAGATAGTGATGATGATTTAGAGCTCTCTGCGGTATTCTCTCCTTTTCTTTAACATTCTTTTGACCAAGAAAAGGATTTAGTGGTTTAATGAACTCTGCACATTTCTCTTTCCGGATAATCTAAAGTGAAGGGCCTGTTGACATCTGTAACTTATTTTTGTGACTTTTCTTTTGGTCAGGGTGGAAAATTGAAGCTGAAGAATGTTTCGTGGGCCATTGCAAGCTTGGCTTTAAAGAGAAATTCAGGTTTTTTGACCTCCCCTTTGACATGAGACTTGTCCTATTCCATTAGTGAATTACCTACACTTTTAAATTCCGGAAGTCACATATGCCACTTATAGAATCAAATTTTCACTACGTCATATAAGAGTGTGTAGGTTCTTAATTTTGAAGTGGTTTAAGGCCATGTATGGTGCAAGCCTGGAGTCTTGGGAATACTACTAGGAAGTAGGAACCTTAGGAGCTTAATGGAACCAATTGTTCACATCCATATAACCAGACCATAGCCTATAAACAATTAGCAAACATTTAATGGTAAGTTTCAGCCTAGTGAATCACGAGATAAGCCTTAAAAGATAAACCATTAATGGAAAATGCTTCTACACCAAACGGTTATTGTACATATCAACTTAGATAACACAAAAGATGGTAATTAAAGGTTCAAAAATAATGAAATAAACGCTGTTAGGCTGCTGTCCATAAAAGAAAATAAATGCCTAAGGCCCAAACTACACTAGAAAGTGATAAGATCTCTAAAATAGGCTAGGGGAAATTATTAGCAAGGCTCCTATGGTTTCAAAAGGGCAAAAGGTTCAAGAAAGGGCTGAAGATAATGGAAACATCTCACTGGGAAAATACAACGGTTCTTTCCCCTCAAATCCGTGCTAGCAAGAGGTCTAAGAGAGTGGGGGGAAGCTCGTGGGCGCGATCCGAAGTCCGGACAGCAGTAGTCCTCCAGAAATAATGTGTATGGGAAGGTTCCAAGGAGGGGTAGGAGAAAAGAAAATAGAAGGGGAAGAAAGAAGAATATGAGAAAGAGAAGTAGGGGTTGGGATAATTCAAGATAGATGGAAAGATGGAAAATAGGTAGTGAGAGGAGAGAGACCAAGAGAGACGTGAGAGAGAGAGAGAGTGGCTAAAAGGGAGAGACTTGAGAAGAGATATAGAAAAGGGCGAGAGTGAGAAGAAAACACACAGAGAGAGAGAGAGAGAGAGAGAGAGAGAGAGAGAGAGAGAGAGAGAGAGAGAAGGGGTATGAATTGGGTAATTAAAAACTTTTCTTCTGTTTATGTGGGTTCATACAAGATTGAAAATAAGTTTCCAGTTAAGTGCACAAACCACAATAAGCAAATCACAAAATTCAAGTTGAGTTATTTAACAAGCCCTTGTTAATTAGAATTGTAAAGTGCAACTACCCCTTGTTAACTTTAAAGTGCAAAGAAGACAAAGAAAGGTTTAGATGTTGCCAATCACAAGGAGAGAGAGAGAGAGAGAGAGAGAGAGAGAGAGAGAGAGAGAGAGAGAGAGAGAAGATGAACCCAAGGAATTTAAAGTGGTTTGGTTCTTGGATCCAACACCAAGACCTACATCCACTCGCCAAGACCTCCTTGGCGCTTATATTATCACGATCCTCCTTTCTTAACGGGCCGGACCGGACCAGAAAACCCTCTTTCAATGCCGAGATTCACCTTTCTTAGCGGGCCGAATTGGAGACCCTCTTACAATGCTGAGATTCACTTTTCTTAGTAGGCCGAATCGGAGACCCTCTTACAATGTAGATGAAGAACGAAGAAGAACACTCTTAGGCTCTTTGAAGCCTTGATTACAACTTGTAAAGCTCACAATAACTCTCTAAAGAATGAATACAATGAAGCCCTATGGAGATCCTCTTCAAATGGATGTGCAAATTCAAAGCTCTTTTAAGAATTCCAAGAAAACTCGTAGATTTGAAAGTTCTGGTTCAAAAATGATTTTTAATCTTTTCAAAAAATTGTTAAATGTGTGAATAAATGCCATATTTATAGTCCCTAAGGATTCATGACCATTTGGGGGTAATTCGGGCATAAAAAGAGAAAGGGAAAAATACACGAAGACCTCCTTGTGGTTTCTGACACATTCAACTTAACCCCTAATGTTTAAAAAGTCACAAGTAGACCCCATGTTGTTTCGATTTGTGTAAGGTAGAACCCCTTAGTTGACAGTTCGTCCACATATTGAAGGGTTAGGATGATCCGATGGAGCTGATTTTTTAGGCACACCCTAACTAATGAACGCTTTGGATCATCCAAACAATGTGGGCCCATTGTGTTTTTGGTAGTGTTTGGATTCGGGTATGGGCCCACATTGTTTGGATGATCCAAAGCGTTCATTTGATGGGCCCTAACATGGATAGGGTGTGCCCAAAAACTCAGCTCCATTGGTTCATCCTAACCCTTCAATCTGTGGACGAACCGTCAACTGAGGGGGCCTACCTTATACAAATTGAAACCACAAGGGGTCTACTTGTAACTTTTTAAACATTAGGGGTTAAGTTGAATGTGTCAGAAACCACAGGGGGTCTAAGTGTATTTTTCCCAAAGATTAAAAACGATCAAAAAGTCAAACTAGCTGAGTACAACGACTCTTTCAGACGCTAAGTCAGATGTGTGTCCAAATTTCAGATGTCTGATTTCAGAACAGATCTTTTTAGAACAAATCTTTTCCAGGGTCAGACGTCTGTCCAAACTTTAAAAGTCTGGTTTAAGAATAGAAGGGTGGACAAATTTTATCCGTTTTTGCACATTGAATTTGTAAAATTCATATCTCCCTCGTTTCTTATTGGATTTTGACATTCTTGTACTCTACGAATATCACAAGAACAAGAGGAATCTATAAAAAATATTTTCAAAAATATTTAAAATTGTTTTGGACTAGTTAAGATAGGATTTAGGTCTATGGTCCACCATTCAAGTACTAATTTCATATCTTTTCACTTTTAAACTTAGCACTTGGGCTATGGGTCCTTGGGCTATATCCTTTTGTTTTAGCAATATTTGGGATCTTTCAAAAATGATTTTTCATGAAATTAAATTTTATCCAAAGGTGGTTTTGAAAGTAGTTTGAAAAATGCTTTGAAGTGCAAGGTTGAAGAGATCTCTAATACAATCTAAAACACAAAATGTAAATCTTGAAGCTCTTGATTGAATTGGCTTCATCTTCTTGGGCTTTTGGGCATGCAGAACTTCTTTATCAATCTTTGAATGCATGTGACTCCTCCATCTAAAACTTCAATTGGACATGAGAAGGGACACCAACACTAGTTCATCTCCAAGCTTGTCTTTGGCACTTTGCAAGTGATGCTTCTAGGATCCTCAAATTGAGCTCCTGACTTGGACATCTTTCAATGATGCTGTCTCCAATGTATGAAGCTCTCTTGGTTCATTTGTGCATGTTGATCCTTAAGCCATGTGTTGTGTTGTATTGTGATAATGTGCTAAGCTTGGATTGAGATATGAAAATCCTGTCTAAGATACAATACTAAAAAACAACATATTAGTCCATAAAGACTAATCAATTTGGGTTTGCTAGCATCAAAACAACAAGGGAAAGGTGATTAGTTGAACCCATGGGAAACCTTGGGCTAACATAGGGTAGAGGCATAGTGAGAGGCGAGAAAGAGAGAGAGATGAGAGGAAAAGAAACAAAGAGGAGGGCGTGAGAGAGAGAGAGATAGAATAGAAGAAGAGAATGAGAGAGAAGCAAGGAGGGGGAAGCGCTTATCGTAGAGATGGAGGGGAGGAAGTGACAGACGCCCTAGGCATCTTTGGGGAGAGGGGAGCCGTTGGCTCTTCTTTCTTCAATTCACGTTTTTTGTCAAAAATTAGGGTATTTCCCCCATTTACTTTTTTTTATACTCTCTTCTTTGTGGGCTCCTTTGCTAGCTCCCTTAAATGAGGATGAAAAGACTGCTATACCCCACAAAGAACAACAAATAGTCACATAAGGGCATAATAGGAAAACCGACTAATAAAAGGGGAAAAAAAAGTAAAAGTGGTGTGTGCAAGGGTGAGCCCTAGATGACGTGGACATCCCCACATATAGGCAAATAAAATAATCACAAATAAACCCAATAATCCTCCAATAAACGAAGAGAGTCAATGTACTAAGTAAATAAAAGATGATCCAACGGTTGGATCACATCAATGTATTTGTTTCAAACTTTCAACTTCCCTTGTGTTTCTTCTGCCAATTCCATTTCCTTATTGCATGTAATGTTTATTTTGGAAGGCAGTATTTGATGACTGATGCAATTAAAAAATTGTACCCTTGATTGTTGAGTTCTACTCTCATCAAGCTAATTACAAGTTGGCAACTCATCTGTGTCAATTTAAACTTATAAGACATAGGAAACAAATGAAGAAAACAATGTTGACTAGTTATGTCAATAGGGAACTAAGAGTGAGGGCTAGTGAAGAACTAAGGAAAATCACCAAATTAAAGAGCACAGCCAGAGGAAGACATGGATGAGTGGTGTTTGATAATTCTTGCACTCATGCGTAAGAAACCACAATCTATCTCATTATGCTCAGCACTTCCATGTCTGCATGACTAGGTTGGTTGCAAGTAGCACTTGGATTATCACAGAAGAGATTTAGAGCCTTCTCAACTTCTATTCGTATCTCAATTAGTAGCATTTAAATCAGTTAGGATGAGAAATGCTCAAGTGTATATGAGAAGAGGGAGAAGTGAAGAAGAAGAGAAGAGAGAAGGGTTTGGAGAGTCGACTCACCATCTAGACAATTTTAAATTAATAGAATATTTTAATAATTGCAAGAATTCCCCTATGCCTCAGATAAGCACATTTCAATATGCTTCAACACTCCACCTCAAGTTGGTGCATTTATATCATACATGCCCAACTTGCTCAACATAGAACGTTGCTTTGGACTCACCACACCCTTAGTCAGAACATCTGCTAATTGATTTTCTGCCTTCACAAACGACAGAAAAACTTCTTTGGAGTTGACTCTCTGTCCAACAAATTGTTTCCTACCACAATTGTTTGGTCTGATCCTGTTTAACATGCTTGTGAGCAATGTTGATGGCCACCTTATTATCACAATAAAACTGCACTCGTCTTTTAGCCTCTTAAGTTCATACATAATGTTACGTAACCACAATAATTCTGCAATTCCATCCTTAAAAAAAAAAAACAAAAATCTGCAATTTCCTGAGCCATTGCTCTATTTTCAGCTTCTGTGCTGGACCTTGCGAGCACTGATTGCTTCTTGGGGTGTCAAGTCACAAGGTTGCCTCCGACTAAGGCAAGGTAGCTAAAATTAGTTTTACGGTCATCAACAAATCCAGCCAAGTCATCGTCCGTGGAAGATTCCACTCGCAGGTGACCATGATAAATAGAAATCCCTTTGCAAGAGCTGAGTACCCCAGTATCCTCGCAACAAGTTCAAGAGGTGATGCGAGTGCATGTACTAACTGATCACATGATGACATATGTGATGTCAGGACGAGTTGAGAAAAAGTACAGAAGTCGACCCGCCAATCTCTGAAACTTCCTCTTATCCTGTATGAGATCTCCATAATTTTCACCGAACTTATGATTATGATAGATTAGAGTTGTTGCGGCCTTTGCTCCAAGTTTTCCTGTATCTTTGAATGGATCAAGGATGTACTACTACTTCCTATGCGAAATGAGTATGCTCTTCCTTGAACTCTCTCCAAGGAAGTGTTTCAATTCTCCTAAGTCTTTGATTTCAAATTCTCAGCACACATTCCTCACCATAAATGTAGCGTCTCTCATGAAAGTTAAATCTTGGTGCTATGTCTGGAATTTTGGATGAAATCTAGAGCTTGATTGTAGCTCATTGACTGTAATTTTCCAGACGAGTTTCACCACCTTGTTTGCTTGATGGGAAGTTAACCCATATTTTCCTGAGTGGGAAGCAAATGCGACAAGAGAGGGGCCTAAAAAGATGTGGGAATCGGAAAACATCAAGGAATGGGGAAAGTAAAGAGTATACATGTGGAAAGCATCATGGGAAGTGAACATGAAGTGTGTAGAAGCCTCATTGAAAGTGAACACGAAGCTCATAGAAAGAGATAGGGTTATTCTAAGTTAGGGAGGAAGGGTAAATGTTGTCTAGTGTTGCAGGGAGCTATAAAGGACTTCACGACTAATTAGACATATCCTTTGGGGATTTATAGTTTACAAGGTTGAAGCTGTATTCACTTTGTTGAGTTTTTGAAAAAAGGTTTCAAGTTTTATGTGAACATAAAATGAGATTTTAAGTTTTAAATACATTCTTTTAGACTGTATTTTAACGGACTATTTTGAGTTTTAATTGCACACCTTTGGCATTAACAAAAGAGGAAAACATTTTCTAGCATAAACATTATCACCTAAATTGGAAGTGGGATGTAAGTGCACGGGGTTGGACCTGTAGCTCTATTGTTGAGGCTTTGTATCTTAACCTTGAGGTCGCAGGTTTGATCCCATCTTATCAACCAAAAAAAGGGATGTAAGTGTGCTTCTGCTAAATTTGGGACGCGAGAAGAATTTGGCTTCTGAAGCGAGCTTCCGACCCCCTTAAGGAGCTTCCGGAAACTATGGTCTAACCTCATCAAAAAGTTTGTTCTTTCTGTCTTTTAGCACATTGGAATTTATTTATGTAATTTTAATACAAAGATCAGTATTTCATTATTTCTATTCTTTTAATAATTCAATTTATCTTCTACCTACACGACTTCCTAATGAATATACATCCATTTTAAATGTTTCTCCTCTTCTAGTAATTAAGGATGGGATGTAAGATCATTTGTGGACATTTTCCACTGATCACAAACTATGCTTAAAAGATATTAAGCAGTTAAAAAAATGTTTTTACTTTTAGCTTCCTGCTCATTATAGGGTTTGGTATATACAGAACAATTGGTGAGCCTAGAGAAAATAATATTGATGCATTTTATCTATTTATAATTAATGACTCCTATATTGAATGGCTGGGGATTCTTCATGGGTGCAGCTCTTGTGGCAAATAATGAACTAGATTCCCGCATTCCCCCAACCAGTGTTGATACAAGTCAGTTTCATGGTTCTATGCGTCAGGGAAAAGCTGAAACTGACACAAACTGTTGGAGTGCTCCAGGAGGTGAAGGATTTATGATAAGAGGAAATACATACTTAAAGGATTGCTCTAAGGTGAACTGTTATGCAGTTTATTTGTATTCTTTCATTATGGTTTATTGAGGTTAATATACTGGACATGCAGTTATTAGGAGACTTTGATATAGTAATTTTGGTACATAATTCTAACATGACAACTAGGATTGGATGGTTACTTTCTTGAATGATGAAATATAATTGTGTTGAAAGTGTTACCATTGATGAATTGCTACAAAATATAATCACATTAAAATCGTATGTACACGTGCATTTAAATCAGTCAACATCCTAGGCTATTGTACTGGATGCGTGTTGTGATGCTTTACATCTAGTGATCTTAGTGATGCTTGAATAAATTATCGGGTTGCTTTCCTATCATCTGACTTAGTTAGACCCAAGAGCTTGTTATCTTAGAAAAGTAGCTACATATTTGTTGCATTTTCATGAAGAAAGAGCAATAAAGATTGTTGTACAGAGAACAAGTGATAATGGGGATGCAAAAGTTAAAATTGCACCAACTAATTTGAATGTGCATACGCCCTCAACTTCAGAACCACTAATTTGACCTTCTTGTTCTGAGGCACAGCACTGTAATAAAAAACACTTTCACCATGCTCAACTAATAGTGAAATTCTTCCATTTGCAATTTGGTCATTGTTTCTTCTCGCAACCTTAATTTGCTGCTTCTGGTATAGAATATTCTCTCACACTCCTATCCTGTTGGGTCAGATTTTTATAATTTTGAAACAAAGCATGGACATAATCGTTTGGAAAAAAAATGTATCTTTAAATTATTATTTCATATTCTAACATAGCAACCCTCCTTTTTCCCATTTGATTATACATCAAATGAAGCTGATCCCACCACTCGAATGCATATGTCTTCAACTTCAGAACCACTAATTTGACCTTCTTGTTCTGAGGTACAGCATTGTAATAAAAAATCTTTCACCATGCTCAACTAATCAAGAAATTCTTCCATTTTCAATTTGGTCATAGAAATATGGAGACTTTGGTATGAACATCACATCCATGGTCTACAGCTGGAAATTCATCTCGACCCCAATCTGCATGGTGAAGATTTTCTTTATCATGGGTAGCAGGTTGAAATTATTCCATATCAGGATTGGCGTGCCCGAAATCTTCTCTACCACAATCTGTGGCTCATTAATTTTAAGGCCTCATGTCCCACTTCTACTGACTCATCACAAAAAGCATGGTTTCACATGGCCATTCCAACATGTCCACAAGCTGCAATAGGGCTTGAAAATTAAAGAAATAACAAGTTTCTGACAGGTACCCAAGGTTCAATATGGCATGAAGATAATGTCCTTGGACTTCAGCAGATTTTAAAAAAAGAAGAAAAAATATTTAGAACATTGAAAATACCTTCTTGAGCAGCACTGGGTGAAGATAAAATTACTGAAATACCGAATTCAATTTTACAATAGATTTTTTTTTGTGAAATAGAAATACCATAAAAATCGTGTAGACATCCACTTAGCCAATTTCAACTCCTAAATCAAGAAAACTGTTCATTTCGAAAAAAAAAATCAATATAACTTGTTAATTTCGAAAAAAAATAAAGAGAACTTGTTCTGATTTTTCATGGAATTAAAGCTCCAAAAACATAGGGTTATTGAAAGTTTGGCTAAACCGATTTCATGAGTGTCCTCTTTTGATGTCAGCATGAAAAGAGGACACTCATGGTGACATCACCAACATTTTGAACCTTCCCCTATCTTTTACATAAATATGGATGTAACCTGTAACTACAGATGTTTCACTTTATTGATGTTTTAATGTAAAATGTGTCCATTTTGGGTTGTACCTCATAATCATGTGCTACTTGACTCACATCCATATTTTCATATGTGCATCACTTTTGTGGCTTGTGTGCTATCTGCTGCTCCTGGTAATGAGATTTTCTTGTTGAATAGTTCATAGTATAACAGAAAAGCTCCTTGGGTACATCACCTCCTGTCCTAGTCTCTGCCACCTTCATCTGTTTTTCATCTACTTAAACATATTTCTTTTGGTTTTTTTTTAATGATACACCTGGACCATAAGAATACTAATGTATCACTGCATCTTTTTACCAGGTTATTGGGGGAGACCCCCTTTTGAAACTTTTAGCAGTTGATTGGTTCAAGGCTGATGTTAACATTGATAGAATTTCACTGCATCCTAAATGTCTTGTTCAGGTAAAGAACATTTGCTACGGGGACTTGGACCATGGTAACCTAAATCTTGCAATATGATGTTTAGGTGAAAAAATTGTTGTTTTATCTGTACCTTGTTATAGGATAAAAGGGAAATGTTAACATGTTTATATTGATATTGGGTATACTATTATGGGTCATTATGGGTTGTGGGGAAATGCAGCCAACTATTTGTTCTTTGGTCTTTTTTACGTATCGCTTGGGTTGTGGGGATATGAAAGTTGCTTGTCTACGTCCAGGAATCTTCAACACTGGAAAGTCCATTCTTCAATTTCATGCATACAAAATCTCATACCTAAGATTTCTCTAGTATGGCTTGGGTTCAGTATTACTGCCCCACTTTAGTAATATTCAACAAATTAGCTTGAATTCATCATCTTATACTTGTAATTTGGTTATAAAAACTGCCCTTCTTACAAATCCTAACCAAGGTAATTGAAAGTAAAACAAGGCTGAAAGAATTTAAGGCATGATAAGCTTAAGCTCTTAAAGTTTTTCCTTAAATTTGCTAAGCTGTGTACAATCAATAAGAAAATTGTGTAACATGCAATAACTTGATGTGTCTGAAATAGCGTTTACAAAACCTGCGCTCGTGACAGAGATACAAGAACCATGAAAATATGAATGGAAAATTGGAATACAGTGGAATCACACCGTATTGAAAATGGAATCATTCTATGAATGTGATTAGAACTTAGAAGCGCCATCTGTCCGTGCCACAAGAATATTTGCATTGGTTGCAAGTCTGGAAGAAGGAACATTAACTTACAGAGGAATAGGAAACAAAGTAATATTAGTAAAATGATCTGAGTTAAGTGACTTCTCATTTTTGATGGGATCCAAAGCATTCATTTGATGGGCCCTTTCATGGATAGGGTGTCCACCAAAATTCAGCTCCATTGGATCACCTTAGGGTGTCCATTTGTGGGGCCAAAAATGGACACCCTATGGTGATCCAATGGAGCTGATTTTTGGTAGACCCCCCATCCATGATGGGGCCTTCCAAAGGAATGGTTTGGATCACCACCCCAATGCCCCCCCCCCCCCCCCCCCCCCCCCCCTCTTTTTCTGTGCTCGAGCGCAGAAACCATTTTCTCATATATATATCACCATTTTTTTAGTAATTGCACAAGCTCAGCTTGTCTTTTCTTTTTTAATTGGCTTTTGAGGGCTTTTTGGGTAATGTAATAATTTTTTGAGAGCTCTTTAAATAATAAAAGACATGATGACTTGGTGCAATTATCAAAACATGGTTGTGCTGATATCATTTCCCTATATGTGTGTGTGTGTGTATTCTCTCAATGACTAATTGCAATAGTTCTATTATGTGATGGGCCCTGTTAAGAATGTATAGTTATTTTAAACAATTTCTCTGAATACCATATTCTTTTTATAAATTTCAAGAAAATCAGTTGTGTAGGTTATGTAATTTTATTAGGGATAATTACATTTACACCCCCTCTAGTTTCTGACACATCCACTTCCACCCCTATAGTTTAAAACGTGACAAATACACCCCTGTAGTTTCAATTTGTTTAAGGTTTGCCCCCTCAGCTGAAGGTTCGTCCATAGATTGAAGGGTTAGGATGATCCGATGGAGCTGATTTTTTGGGCACACCCTATCTATGTCAGGGCCCATCAAATGAACGCTTTGGATCATCCAAACAATGTGGGCTCACATTATTTGGATGATTTTTTGGTAGTGTTTGGATTCGGGTATGGGCCCACATTATTTGGATGATCCATAGCGTTCATTTGATGGGTCCTAACATAGATAGGGTGTGCCCAAAAAATCAGCTCCATCGGATCATCCTAACCCTTCAATCTATGGACGAACCGTCAACTGAGGGGGCCTACCTTAAACAAATTGAAACTACAGGGGTGTATTTGTCACGTTTTAAACTATAGGGGTGGAAGTGGATGTGTCAGAAACTAGAGGGGGTGCAAATGTAATTATCCCATATTATTGTATCAATTGTTCTTGATAAAGAATATGTTGGCTGTCTCGTTAGATAGTCATAGTGCTTCAATATATTATGCATGCACACCAATGCACATTGTAGTGCTAGATGGTTTATTATTTTGATGTATATAGTGTTTAGCCATTCTATCTTAAGAGTTGATCATGCCAACTTAAATAGGTTTGGATGCTGGTTAAACACTATATACATCAAAAATTAAAATCCCAGTTCATATTATTTTGAAATGCTACACTCTAATATGCAGTTCTCTTTTACAGTCAGAAGCTGGGAAAAAACTCCCATTCATTCTTGTTATAAATCTAGAGGTACGCATTATAGTCTTATCTCTGTTTTATTCCCTAATGCACTTGTAAGAAAATCTTGGTTAGAATTTCATGTACATGCTAGGGATACTTATTCCTGTTTAGCTACATAGCAAGATCCCAAGTAGTCCCATCAATTACTATTATCCAATAAAATATGCCCTTAAGCTTGTTATTTCTTCACATGTTCTTTATATATCGTATATAAAGAATGTAAACATGTATCATTTTTCCTTTAGTAAATTATAAACAATCTATGTAATAAATAATTTCTTGTTATTAGTTCATCTGGGTAATAGATAATCTGTGCTCATTTTAGTTCATTTTTTTTTTCAAAATGCAGGTTCCAGCAAAACCAAACTACAGTTTGGTTCTCTACTATGGAGCTGACAGGCCCATAAATCAAGGATCTTTGTTGAGTAAATTTGTGAATGGGACTGACGCTTTTCGGAATGCAAGATTCAAACTTATTCCCAGAATCGTAGAGGTATTAACTGCTTTGTTAGTTTATAAATCGATTCCTAATGGGATATTGCGGATTCTGTCTGTTACCATAGTTTTAAATTTCGTCCGAAATCCGAAATTTCGGCCAAAATATTACGGTTTCAGTTTGGACCGAAACCTGAAGTACATTGAATCAGAAAAGTACAGGATTTCGCTGAAATTTCACTTTTCACCCTCATTTACAAAATTTCCACCAAAATTTAAAGATTTCCACTGAAATTGCTAAAATTTCCATCGAATTTACCAAAATATCCACTGAAAATTTATACATTTCGGTGGGAATTAAGAAAAAAAAAACCAAAATTTTATCAAGGTTTTACATGATTTCGGCCGAAATTTCCTCCGAAACCTTCGCTTTTGGTGGTGGCTGAAACCGACATTTAAATCCTTGTCTGTTACTGTGTTTACTTCATATGATGGGGTAGCACTAATAATGACTTTTTGAAGTGTTACTCAGGGTTATTGGATGGTCAAGCGTGCAGTAGGAACCAAAGCTTGCCTTTTAGGCAAAGCAGTGACGTGTAAATACCTTCGAAAGGATAATTTTCTGGAGGTAACTGCTAATGGTTTTAACGAATGCATGCCTATAGTTCTATAATCTTTTCGTTGTAGCTCACTGCACCTATAAAATACTTCTGTGCAGATTCACTTGTAGTGTCTAAAGTATTCTGTAGCATCATGATAACACTTGAATTAAATTTCAAACTAATATCTTAACTACATATTTTATAGTTTATTTCTCTTATATAATGGTGGTTATGGGTATAGGCTCAGGGAGCAATCCACATATATCCTCTATCATCTTTATGAACCACCACAGACCGCATAACCTAGAAAATCCTAGATTGCGATCAGCACTTAGGGATTCCTCTTTATTCACAGATTTGTATGATCCAGGTTGTATCATCTAACATCGTGCTTTCATGGATCTTGGGGTTCACCTCTGCACTCCCATACCTATATTTTGTGATGGTGAGAACCCTAACCAAGTTGCATCTAATAGTGTGTTACCTGAACAAACCATACTGAAGTTGACTGCCACTTCATGAGAGAGAAATTGTTGTCGGCTTCACTCTTCCTCATGCTTTCTTTTTCCTTGACTAGAAAACAACTCTTTTTTGTTGGTAAGCCGTCTTGTGACTACCTATGTGTTATAGCTTAAAGAGAATATCAAGTGTATTTTATTATTTTTTAAAAGTCCTTGAGGGAATTTTGTGTTTCCGTTTAATTTCAACTAATTTCCTAGATTTTTAAATTCACATCAAGATAATGTCCTACACCTTGGGGGCTTTATGTAGTTTTCCTTTCTAATATTATTTTGTGTTGACATAAGGTTGAACTATCCTCATTTGTCAACTTTTACATTCTCCTCTCAAGTTAGGATGATTTGGAAGAAAATTATATGGAGATTGATGTCTAACAAATATACGATTGATGCTCAAATACCAAATAATGTAGAACAAATCTACGGCTGATGCTCTGGTATTAAATAACGTAGAAGAATGTATGATTGATGCTCTGATACCAATTTATGATGCAACTTATTATAGAAATAAAATTCAAGAGTCGATGGTTAGCTCTTGATTACAGATATTAACATGATATTTCAAATCTAGAATCAATCAAGAAGTTAAATTACTGTAGAAAATTTCAGTAACTAACTTTCAATAGATAACCAATCCGGAAAAATAAAAATTGCAAAAATCTAATCAAGGTTGATTGCAATCATAAATCAAACCCACGAAAATCCGGCAAAAAAATTTGCAATCTTTGAGTTTTCTTCTTCAAGAAAATCCCACGAACACAAAATAGGCAGCCCTGAATCCTTTTTTTTTTAATAAAAAATATGCAAAAAAATTGTACCCAAAACCTAAAGCAAACAAATGCGCACACACACACACACACACACACACAGAGGGAGGGACAAGAAAATGAACTTAGAAAGATCTAAAATCCTAAACTAAAAACTCCCAACTTTTGACAAAATACCCTCACTTAAAGCTCCCTGCAAATAGGGTAGTGACATGGATAATGTATCTCAGTGTTTAAAAACTCCTTGACTCGACAAGGAACTCGCCCGAGTCGACTCCTTTTTACCTCGGCCACGTTCTGCGTTGCACCACATCCGCATTCCGCATTTTGCCCTACAGAGTCAATAAACTCCTTTGATTCTCCCAAGTTATGACCGCGTCAACCGTGTCAACAGCATTCTTAGCTGCGTCCGCGCCGAGTCGACAAGGATTTTTCTTGGCCGCGTTCCGCGTCAAAACCGCATTTTTAAACACCGATGTATCTTGTGCCTTGTCCAGTGCTCTCCAAAGTAGCTTGAGTGTGGATAATCCAAGCATCTATCCAAGCACCTCCCCAAGTATGTATCTTTGGTTGGGCTGCTACTCTTGGTCGGATTCGGACGATCGACTTTCTATGTAAACGGGAGATGCTGATAATAGATCATTGTGCCCTATATATTGCAGCGGGGGAATCAGCCGACCATATCGTCCTTAGCCAGGGAGGTATGGAGTAGTATTTTAAGCAGGTTTGGTATGTGTTGGGTCTTCTCCTCTTCCCCGTCTTATCTCCTGGAAGGATGGTCGTTGCTTCCATGGAAGAAAAATGGCAAGATCGTTTGGAATATTTCTTTCCTTGCTACATTGTGGGTGCTATGGAAAGAGAGAAATGCCAGTGTCTTTGATGGTATAGCTAAGCCCTACTTTCTGTTTTTGAAAGTGATTGCTCTGACTATATCCTGGGTGGAAATTCTGCCTAGCTTTAAGTTTGTATCTACTATTGATTTCTAGAACAGATGGAGGGAGATCTGCTTCAGTGTAGAGCAGTGCCCTGTGGTTGTGCAGGAACGGGTACCTTCGGCTCCATGTTTTATAAAGCTCAACTTTGAATGTTCTAGTATGGGTAACCCAAGACCAGTAGGTATTGGAGGAGTTCTTGGGGATGCAGGGGCGAGATCATTTGGGCTCTTGCAGGGCCAATAGGGATCTTAGATGCAAGTGAGGCGGAGGTTAGAGAAGCTCATTAGGGGATAAAAAGATTGGACGAACACTCCTTGGATCGGGTGATAGTGGAGGGAGACTCCCTCAATGTCATCCATTGGCTTAGAGGTTCCCTAGCCGCCCCCCCCCGGAGATTCACGCAGTTTTTTTGATGAGATAGTGGGTGGATCCTTGGTTGTCTTCAACCATATTAGAAGATCTGCCATCTCCGTGGCGGATAGATTAGCGAGGGAGGGAGTTCATAGGCTCTATCTTGAGATGTTTGATTATCTCCCCCCTTGAGTTGTTTTGCTTTCGTGCTCCTTTCAATCTCGTTCTTATGTTTTATTGCAGTTGTAAATCTTTTAGTTTGACCACATCGGTCTTTTCTTTATCATTAAGAAATTTCATCACCATTAAAAAAAGTGACATGAGATAATGTTGTGAACAATTGTGTGAATATAGTGTTGTATCAGTGGTGTGAATAGTTTTGTGAGAGCGGAGTGGGCCTTTATTCATTCTAATTTACTCAACTCAACTAAGCCTTTGTCCCAAACTAGTTGGGGTTGGCTAATGAATCCTTTTGAAAAATTTCATGAAGAAGGTGAAAGGATCTACCCGGTTCAAAATGACTGAGTCTAATCCCGACACTAGTTGGGTTCGTCTACATGTATCATTTTCTTCCATTCTATCCTATCCAAGGTCATGTTCTCTATTATGTTCCTAGCCTTCAAGTCTTTCCTCACTGTTTCTACCCAAGTTGTTTTTGGTCTGCCCCTACCTCTTTTTGCTCCATCAACTTGGCACGAGTCAATTCTTCTCACCGGAGCATCCAAAAGCCTACGTTGGATATGCCTAAACCATCTTAAGTAGTGCTCTCTCATCTTCTCCTCAATTGGTGTCACCTCCACCTTTTTACGGATGTCTTCATTTTTAATTCAATCTAACCTTGTGTGGCCGCATATTTATTCTAATTTACTAAAGTGTCTTAGTTGAAACTTAAGTAAAATACCTATTATACCCCTCTGACTTAAAAGTTAAAACCAACTAAAATACTCATTTAGAACCATATAACTAAAATAAAAGTCACTTTTAAAACCATCTAAAAGACTCATTTAGAACCGTATAACTAAAATAAAAGCCACTTTGGTGGGACACATTTACGTCAAAACTTGTCTCACGAACAATAGATTTTCCCTTCTTTGCATCATGCTGCTTGTCCAATTTTGGGTCAGGAACAATCCTCATCTTGGCTCTCTCTCCTTATGTTTTAAAAAGGAAAGAATGAAAGAAACTCAAGTTTTATGCAAATGATGATCAATGTCAATAATCTATAGCACCATGTGAGGTAATTGCAGAGCCTTACTAAATAAAATGACACAAAGCTGTGTGCAGACTGTCAATATCATGTTGCATGCTTTTATAAATGTCACTATTAGATTTTATGTGGAGGATCTTAAAACATGCTACTATGGTAAAAGTGGAAATCTAGGAATTGCCTGCTCAGTTGATTTGAGTTGGTTGGATTCTAGCATCTGGAAATTATGCTGTTATTGATATTAGAAGCTATTTGTTATCATAAATTTGTTTGAAGAAACTAATTTGGGAGTGTTGTCGTACTTTTACACTGTTCAATTTAGTTAGCCCCTTAAGCTCCAATTTTCTTATGGTGCAGATAGACGTGGATATTGGGTCTTCATCTGTGGCGAGGAGCATCATTGGTTTGGTCCTTGGATACGTCACAAGCATTGTTGTTGACCTAGCAATTCTGATTGAGGTTTGTATCTTCATGATTTAAGTTAGAAAATGCTTCGTACCTCCACAAGATGACAAACAAACTCCCACAATTGAGAGGTTGGGTTGTTGTGACCTATGACCATAGTCACAAATGTCTCCGATATTTTTGAAAAAGAAATTGCAATATTTTGCGATGTTCGATAAAAACAACAAAATCACAAAATTTTACCGTGATTCTGATAAATCACTGAGACATCTTCATTTTTTATTTTTTATTTTTTATTTTTTATCGTGACAAAAATCCCGATAAATTCATGCTATTATTTGTTGTCCTAATTTTGTTCTTAAATTATATATATATATATATATATATATATATATATATATATATATATTGTTTTCCCAGTTTTTTTCTGGTATAGATCCGAAAATAACGAAAGGAAAATTAAAATATCCCAAAATACACCCTTCCCGAGAAATTCCCGAGACAAATATCTGTGACTATGCCTATGACAATACATGAGGGGTATCACATTTCATGTCAGGAGGTCCCATCATCCCCTCAATCTATGAGTAGAAGTTTTTCCTCCTGTAGAGGACAATCCTTTTTCTCTCCAGTATATTGTGGAAAGGTCCTCTTTTATTTTTTATTTTTATTTTTTGAGTTAATGAGAACTGCCAATATATGACCAACGCCATATGTTTTCGTATTCAAATGCATATCTATGATAAGGCTAGCTGTATATAGTTATTGTTGGAATAGAGCTTACTGTTTAGATATAATCATCACGCGTTCAAAATTGTTGATGGAAAATGCAATAGGGATGTGGAAGCACGTTCAAACTTCCAAGTACTGTTGAACAATGCCATAGGATCACTGTATACACATTTACTGTTTGTTTAATTTAGATTTAAGCTCAGTTATTTCAATGAGAGCCACGGTTGTTGTTATGAGGTGCCAAAATGGCTTTTGTTTTTTTAATGGCAGTGCCAAAATGGCTTTTCTTCTCTTCTAAATTGGCCTTTTTTTCTTTTTTGTTTGGATATAAACTCCGTTGAAATCCAAAAGAAAAAGGATGCTGCTAAATAGAAGAGCCTATGAATAAACAACAGTGAAAATGCATTTGGTAGGCTATGATTTTTTAAAGGAGACTGCCTAGGTTATTTTACCCAAGCAATTGGTTTAGTCCCCTGACAACTGAGTGCAGCCCCTGCTAATTTATTGGGCTATTTATGATCATCTTGAATTTTTCAAACAAATTGATGTATTTAGTTTGGGACAAAGGCTGAGTTGAGTTGAGTTGAGTATGTGTCTATGCAATTCAATATGGGGGAATTGAGGAGTGCTTTCTTGTTATACATGTTACACCTGTTGTCTATGCAATTTTATAGTGGATCATTCCTTAATAGAAGGTTCTATCCATTTGTTTGGTTACTGTTGCTATCTTTGTAGTTTTTTCGAGGATGATGTTATAGCGCAGATTAAGGTATTCTTTAATCATAGAGACAGTTGAATCCTAACCAAGATTTTCCTTCCCATTTTGAATCTGTTATATTTGCAGGCCAGAGAAGAGAATGAGCTGCCTGAATACATTCTTGGGGCAGTTCGTCTAAACCGTGTGAGGCTCGACTCTGCTGTAGCTGTATGAGGTTGGTTATCATGCCCATAAAAAAAAGTTGTTTATCTTTATATTTTGATTATTTCGGCAAGCAATTAATGAGGTTTATTTTCATGGGGGTGCATCTTTGGTTAACATGAGAACATTCTACCCTCTATCAAATGCGTTCTGCCTATTTATCGTTCAACTTTGTAACTGATATGCACCATTGCCATTTGATTCTTTGGCAATGGGTAGTGTTGTATTAAAAAATATGAATTAGGTTTTCATTTGTTGAAAACTTTGAACATGTATTATTCTATTCTTGAAATCTTCAAGTATGTATTTTTCATATTATTATTGCAGGGAAAATGATAAAAGTAGTATTGGATGGTTGTATTGGATTCTTCTATGGCAAAAAATAAAATAAAAATGCAGGTGTATCTTCCTCTCCCATTCATTTAGGGTCTCTAGAGATGGCTAAGTGCCTCTTCTGATACCTCTAAAATTTATCTGCATATAATCGTACATGCATATGACTTTGAAGTTAAATAAGATTATTTGCACGTAATGTTATAATTGTTTTAGAACGGATCTTGGGGGTTTTAACACCCTAAATTAAGCAAGCTGAATAACATCATTTGGGCACATTGTTTTTTGTTAATGGGGTGTGATGGCTCATCTTTATGGATAGTGGTTTTTGTTGATATGCCCTGCCACCGCTAGCCTAGCCATTATTTTCGCCCCCACTGTGATTGGATGATCCTAGTCCCTGTTGGGGCAGAGAGGAGAAGGGAAGGGTGGACAAGATATGGGCGGAGAGAAGGATGGATTATAGTAACCTTGATTTTTAGAGTGTGAAGCAACCAATAATTTTGTAAAGCAGGGACTAAATGGAAAAAAAAAAACCCCTTTTTAATATGGAGTTGTTGGGTTTAGAACCCAACCCTAATACAATGTGAAACAACCAATTACTCCACAAGCTTAAGCTATTAGAGTTGTTGTTATTTGAGGGAAGTGATATATCCGCCCTTTTGGATTACTTGGGACACCCAGCAGCCGTGTATGTGGCAATCAGCCCTATTGAATCCTTCTGACGTGAAGTACATCAGCCCCTCTGCACTCATTGATGCACTGCTGCTGGGTGTCCCAAGTAATCAAAAGGGGCAGATATATCACTTCCCATATTTAATCATTTAAACTTCAACACTCCCCCTCACATGTGGCTCCACTTTTGGGTTGGTTGTTATAAGCTCAGGACCTGCTGCGAGGCAATGGCTCTGATACCATTGTGAAACAACCAATCACTACAAAAGCAAAAGCTTAAGTAATTGGTTGTTTCACACAACAACTATTGAAATGTCAGTGAAATTTTCAACCAGCACAAGCATCCCATTTTCTCCCTATTTCTTCCCTTATTTTCTTTCCTCTCCGCCCATTCAGAGGTAAATTGATCCCCCAAGAGAATAGGCTCAAAAGTTATGATTATATATTACACCATAAGAAATTAAGGCCATAAGAAATAGGGTGTTGAGATTCTTTTGATTCGCTTTGGAAAATCTCATTTTTTGGCTTTACTTGAGGAGGAACGGGCTGGTCGGATTCAGGTTGTTGATCCACATCTACATTTTTTCTCTTTAATTGGACTAAAAAAAGGACTGAAGATTGGTTGCAGGACACAGCAAAAGGTCATCTATTCACTCTAAGAAATTCTTTTTTCCTTTGCTAAATATAAAATAATTAAGGGCCCGTTTGGATGTAGAGAAAATTTTGATTTGGATTTCTCACATTTGCAGCCTTTTTGCATTGTAATTTGGATCCGGATCAAATTCTTGGATTTCCAATTCAGCAACTCACAGTGAAAAAATCAGATTTCCAAATATGCCGTGCAAGTAAGAAATTGGAAATCCACATATCTAGCAGTTTCCTTCACCCTCTTTGCTCCTCAACCTCTCCCCTCCAATAAGAAGTACCCCCTTCCCTCTCTCTCTCTCTCTCTTAACATGAGCTTACGGATCTATTCATTTTGTATTCGAAACTCTATTCCAAATCCAAATACAATATATGAGGTATGCAAACAGGCCCTAAAACAATTCCTCCCGGTATTAAAAATGAATTTAGCGATGGATTTCATAAAATCTTCGCCAAAGGGTAGCAATAAGAAAAGGAATGCTTTGATTGTCACTAAGATAGGGGCAGAAAAAAATAAAATAAAAATTCTGTGGTTTAGTGTTTATAAGGACGGAACATTAATGATGTTTTTTTCCCCTTTCCTATAAGGGGTTTTCCTTGTGGGGAGCGTATGGTCTTATGGTGTCCTACAATAGACACACATGATACATTACCATCAAAAACTTAAGAACAAGGTTAGGATCATCCAATTGTGGTGGGACCACAAGTGAGGGATGACCCCATGATGAGGGACCTTTGGCTAAGACTGGATTGGTGCCAGCAGAGGAGGATTCAAGTTGGGGGCTAGGCAATAATAGAGTATTGAGAGATCACATGCCCAAATGAGGTGGATGATAGGGCAGTGCTGTGGGCTTCGGATTCCAGTTCCTTGTCGAACCTTCAACATATTGGGTCTGTCCTCTACTTGGATAACTTTATTTATCTCGACACTACTTTGTGCAAATTTTATTGTGCTAAAATTTGACAAGTCTATCCAAGGATGAAAATAAAAGAAGGCTGAAGGAGAACAGTCCCATTTGTGGAGAGAGGGCTAGCCACATGAAATCTTGGTTTTGAATGCTCTAATAGTATCAGAATGTGTTGCACCCCTCTGTTTTGGGGGCCGAATCTCTAGTTCAATTCATCTGGTAAAACCCTATCTATGTTCTTTCAATCCCAGCTTACCCTAACCAAGAAAAAGTGTTAGATCCGTTGTTAAGGCTGTCAGAATTCCCGGAATATTGAGATGCAGGGAATCCAAATCGTGAAAAATCACCCCAATTTATGATAGTGACTAAAATACCCTTACCCGTTTAAAAGAGGGTGGAATGGAGACAAGAAAGTGCGCATCAACCGCTCTTTTCTCGCCTAACAAGTAAAAGGCCTCCTCCTTCATTTTATCACCTCACAGATTTCACATTTCTTCATCTCTCTCTCTCTCTCTCTCTCTCTCTCTGTGATTTTCTGGATTCAAATAGTCTTTCATTTGTGTCTGGGACAGATGGCTTCGACTATGCTTTCTCTCGCCTCTGCCTCTCTTTCGGACAATTCCAAGGTATGTCTATTTTCTTTCCTTTGGGAAATCGTTTTTTTTTTTTTTTTTTTCGCCTTCTCATTTGTTGATTTTTTTCTTCTTGCTTTTGAAAAGGCAAGTTTAACGGAGCTAAATCCCGGTACTTCTGGCTTCAGACATGTGTTTGGAAAGAAGAAAGGAAATCATTTTCTCAATGTACAGGTACTGTCACAAAATCATTGCCGTACATGTGACTGGATTCGATTAAGATGTGTTGATTGAATTTTGATTTTTTATTAAGTCCTGGATTGTTTTAGGATTCCAGAAAAAAAAGATGAGTATAAAGAAAATTGAAAAAATATTTATTAATTTTTCTTTTGAATGGCAGAGAATTAAATATTAAATAAAATAAAAGAAAATGGGAAACCCTGACACAGTACAAGGAACAAGGAGAAAAATTGAAAATGTTTATTAGTGAAGCTTCGCCATTCAAAAGAAACAAAAAAAATGTGAAAATGATAATATGAATTTTCAGAAAATATTATCATCTATAAGTATGAGAAATTAATGAACTGATGATGTTGGGAAAGTCAGGTTGATTCAGAATTGATTAGGAAAACAGGAAATGGTGTAGCAAGTCAATCGTATTTTGGAAATGCAAATAGGGATGCACAATTGATATAAGTTAGTCAAAATGATGTAAACACTGCAAGAATATTCCTGAGCATAATGCTGCTCTAGGGAGAATTAGCTGTACTAAATAATTGATTTCTCAAAGAATGTTTTCAATTTTGAAAATTCAAACTTTTAAAAGCCATGAAATCTTCTTCTTCATCATATACCTTTTCTTCAACAATCATACTTGAAGTTGCACTGGAAAGCAACCTACCTTCACCCCTTCATCCACATTCATTCTATCCCTTGTACACTCTTTTCCATAACTATCCTAGATATGTGCATCTTCAGTTTCAAGGAGTTCACCTTCGACTTCTTCTTTCCAACTCATGTCGACATATCCCGAAGCATTAGAGCTTGATGCACCTCTTGATGCCTAAGGTTCATCTCCTCTTCAATTCCTCTCTTATTGATCTCGACATGTCCTGGCTTCTGTGGTAATTCTTGATTAGGCACAATTGACACCCCCTTGTTGTTGCATAGGAATTGAGTAATCATTGCATACTAATCTAAAATCTCTCTCATCTTCCCATCACGTATTTCGAATTAATTCTCTTTGCCGCGGAGAAATTATCAATGTTATCGCATAAATCCCCTAAACATCATTGGTTTTATTTTCTTGCCCATCTTCACTAGTCTCAAGACCCTAGACCTTTCTTGGTGGCATGACTCTGATACTAAATAATGTAGGGCAGATCCTACTGATTGATGCTCTGATACCAATTTGATGTAGACGCAAATCTATCTACTCCGGATGCTCTTCTAGCAATTTTGTGTAAAACCAAAACAGATTCTATCCAGGACATATTTGATATAACTTGATATGATAGGTATCTCCAAACTTTCACAAGTCATAAAATAACATGCAGCTGGATTTTCGTGTTTGTAAAACAAATATGTTGCTATTATCTTATTCGTGAATTCAAGATCTGAAACGAAACAAGCTTTGTAGAAATAATTAATGACTGAAAATTTTAGTCACGGTCACTAACCTATCATGTAGAGAAATTTTCATGTGTGAAAATTAAAGCAAAGAACCAGTCCTAGGTTGATTACAACTGTAGGTAGGTGCCTTTGTGCTTTATAGAGAACTGGTTGCAAAAGCCTTCAACTTTGTAAGTTTCTTCCTCCAAACCCTACAAGAAAGGAAAACAGCAAAGACAGCCAAAGAACAAGAGAAGAAAAGAAAAACCAAACTCTTCTTTCCATTCAACTCAAGAACTTCCCTAAACCCGTGAATGGTGACATGATCTGGGTGTGAGTAGTGTTGTAAAGAGTGCCTGAACAGTGAAGTGGGCCTATTTGTATAACTTACCTTAAACATAACTTAAAGACAGTAATGGGCCATGGTTTGCTATTCCATTTAAAAAAAAGTGACAGTAATGGGCGCTACCACTTAGCATAACTTACCTAACTTACAAATAAATGAAATAAAATAAAGTGGGCAATGGGCCATACAATTAACTAAAACAACTTAAAATTAAAACCCATATAACACCCTTATGAAAAGAAAGAGTGTAGGAGCCAATGTCGTGAGGAAGAGACTCCTCGGTTGGAAATTTAACTCTATGGATCCATCTATTGATCGGGTATACATATTCTACGATTTTTCGTTAATACTATGGAATGAGTTGGCTTGACTTTTGTCCTTAGTGAACATGATAACTGTATTTATCAACTTACCCAAGCGATAAGAACATGTAAGCAAGAGATCGATCTATGGAGGAGTATTTTAGTTTATTGGAGAGCATGTGGGAGGAGCTCAGTCGTTATGAGCCCCTATCTGACTTTTAGGAAGAAGCTGCTAAGCGTGAGGAGACACATCTGATTTATAAGTTTTTTTTATGGACTTCATCCTGAGTCAAACAAACCAGGACTCTAATACTTGCTACTTGTTCTCTTCTTCCGCTTAACATTGTCTATGGCATTCTCTTTATTGAGGAGGAGCAATGATATTGTTAGTGATTTTTTATTTTCAAAATCATGTATTTTGCATGTTTTAGTGTTTTGGAAAATGTTTTTATCAAAAGCGTTTGGGAAAAAGAAAATGTTTTCTTGGAAAGATTTGCTTTTACAAAAGGATGTAGAAGTGTACTTGAAAAGATAGTCCCGTACCGGATGAGAGAAAGGAATGAGAAGGGCTTATAAAGCACTACACTTTTCTAATACTTGTTGATTGCACATTGGGTTGAACCCATGGTTGGACCCGCGGGACGGTGCAACGCACCGTTCGCACACGCGCACGCGCGCGCGGCGTGGGCAATGGGCTATAGGGCGCATAGTGGCGCTTTTTTAGGCGCACTTTGCACACCATAGATCATGTGCTAAGGGGTGCGATCCACACCATAGATGGTTGATCTAACGATGACTGGGTTGGAGAGAGGTTTTACTCAAACCAACAGTCACCTCTAGGATCGATCAGGATCGTTCAATTTCAATGGGTGCGATCTAACGGTCAGATTTCAAACATTCTGGAAAGGTGCCCTGTAGAGGTGTTTTTCGCACTGAAAAGAGACCAGGTGGTCTACAAAATGTGCAGAATTCAGTCATTTCAACATAGAAAAACGAATTGGCAATTCTGACAGACTTTACACTCTCTTCTACACTCCTACAAAATCCCCAAGTATTTCTACATACTGTTTTTCTTTTGTTTACTGTTCTAGATACTGTTTTTCTGCAGAAACATTATCTAGAAATTTCTCTAAGGCTTGAAATTTCGGAAGGGCATTTCGGGTTTGATTCCGCTAGTGCTACGCGTCATCAAACATTAGTAGGGCTTCCCTACTAGGCTTCATTGTATCTTGGAGGCAATTTACGGATCCCCTTTGCACATTACTAGTGGGGGCGAATCTTGTCTTAAGGAAGTGATATCATGCCTTGAAGCAACAAGTTTCTGTTTTCTATCAACAACAGTACCCTCAACATTTTCCAACAGATATTTGATGTCTTGCTCTCCAGTTGTTCCTCAAATAGTGTTGCCTTACTTGGAGAAATAGAAGAAACATTTACCATATGTGCAAAATCTGGAAAGGTATCTTAGTTCTTCTTCGATGAATCAACTTCCGAACGAACGGATTAGGCTCCGGGTAGGGGGACTTCATTATGCCTTGCTGTCACGCTTTCAATTGTATACGTATCAACGAATCGATGAGGCATTGACGAACGATAGAACCTCCCCACCTCAGGGATGGGAAACTGCTAACAACTCCTACTGTCCGAATTGCTATCAGTTGATGGAGGAATTGGAAAATAAGTGCATGAACTTTTAATGCATTTGTAACAAATCTTATTGAGAATTAATCTGTATAGAACTTGTGACACATCTATTTTCATCAGGGATCCTAGATGTATAACTGCTCAAGATATCATTTTGCCACCTTATGCGAAAATGTTTGATACTACACGGCATATAGCTAGCCCGACAAAACCAATTGATTTGTATATTGGACTATAAATCGAGAGGGATCGCAGATAGAGTATGAAAACCCCTCATAATAAAGCCTTTTGGTTTGTACTCCAAGGAGTGAAAATCAGCTTCCCCGTATGAAAACTCCTTCATCATCCCCTAATAATAAAAGCTTTGTAGTTTTGAAAGCTCTACAGTGATGTGGAATGAAGTGAATGATCTTTCATGATCTTCTAGTAATGTTACTAGACCAGTATCCAACTAGAAACTGAAGACATGAAGAAAATACAATTGGTGTTTTCTTTCAATGAACTCCTATGAATTAAAGCATATATGGAAGATTGAAAGTTCTTCCCTTGTTGAAACTTTCTACCTGTTTATATTTCTTTCCTTTGTTTTCTCTTAGTATTCTTAGAGGTTTGTGACTATCTGATATGTTTTTTCCTTGATACTTAGTTAACTTAGCAAATGGGTGTGGTAGGTTGGGGTTGTCATGTGTAATCTGTTTTGCTTTTGGATTTGAGGTTCAGTTATTTGGGATTTTGCAGTCTTCTGGTCGAATAACTATGGCTGTTGCAGTTAATGTTTCTCGCTTTGAGGTCGTGACAATGGCCCCTCCAGATCCCATTCTTGGAGTTTCTGAAGCATTCAAAGCAGACACAAATGATATGAAGCTGAACCTTGGCGTTGGTGCTTATCGGACAGAAGAACTCCAACCTTACGTGCTTAATGTGGTTAAAAAGGTGGTACCTCTTCTAACAATTAAAAGCTTAGTTATTTTCTTTAAGATGACTTCCCAACCAAAAATTTGAGTACTATTCTTTTTCTTATTTCCAATGAGATCCTTGCTTTTCTTTGGTTGGTGAATTGATATTAAATATCATTTGAATAATTTCCAATCTATAGGCAGAGAATCTTATGCTGGAGAAAGGAGAAAACAAAGAGGTATTTTCAAGTGTTCAATCAAATGGGATTCCATCGTGTCACTTTTCTCAATTTTAGTTTGTATTTGACCTATAATAGCATTACTTATTTTGCATTGTTGCAGTATCTCCCAATAGAAGGATTGGCTGCATTCAATAAGGTTACAGCAGAGTTGCTGTTTGGAGCAGAAAATGCCGTTATCCAGCAAGGAAAGGTATGGCATATTTTTATTTTTTCTAGACATGCGTGAAAACACGAGGAATAATAGGTTTCTTCCTTCTGTAATCATTTATTTATGATCCTTGAACTTCTCTCTCTCTCTCTCTCTCTCTCTCTCTCTCTCTCTCTCTTTCAGGTCGCGACTGTTCAAGGTCTTTCAGGGACTGGGTCTCTTCGCCTTGCTGCAGCATTTATACAAAGATATTTTCCAGATGCAAAAGCTTTAATATCGTCTCCAACTTGGGGTATGTGTGTGGCCTCTGCCTGTGTGAGCTTATGTTTGACTCGACCCAAAGTTACTGACATCTCGAGGGTAATTTTCGTTATTGAATAGGTAACCACAAGAACATATTCAATGATGCGAGGGTTCCTTGGTCCGAATATCGATATTTTGATCCAAGAACAATCGGTTTAGATTTTGATGGACTGATCTCAGACATCAAGGTAATGTGGACATCACCACCTGGTGTGTTGTTAAACCAGCAATTTATAACTTAAATGGTTTTGCTGACCTGGCTTTTTTTTTTTGCTGATGAACTTGTGTTATCCAGAATGAGCAAAAATATGAAGAAGCTTGAGATTAACAAAATAAGTTATTTATCATAGTCTGCCTTTATGTATCATGATATATCTCAAATTTAGTTCAAGGACTGAACTTTTGGAGCTGAAGTTGGGCACATAAAAAGCAGCTATGTTATTTCCAACTTGTGCCACTATTAATTGCTGGCTTCTCCTTCTCTATTTTCCCTCTTCAAATCTAGACATGTAAAGGCATCTTCTTTCCATGTACCAAATCACAACTTTCGGATTTCCCCAAAACCCCAGCTTCTTTGCTGTTTGTCTTTTGAAGCTTAGCAACATTTTGATAAGGTCCTCCGAAAATAAAAACAGATTGGTGTAAAAGGATCAATGGCGAGCTCCAAAGATTTTGAATATACCTTCCATGCCACTTGATTTTTCATTCCATTATCATATTCTATTTTTCCCTCCTGATTACCAAATAGGGTTAAAGTTCAGAAGGATATTTCAAGTTCAGGATAATTGTTTTTGTTTTCTTCAGGCTGCACCCGACGGATCTTTTGTGTTGCTTCATGGATGTGCTCATAACCCAACTGGCATTGACCCGACTCCTGAACAATGGGAGAAAATTGCTGATGTCATTCAAGAAAAGAACCACATCCCCTTTTTTGATGTTGCATACCAGGTAATGAATTTACCAAATATATAAGAGTATCAACATTTCCGTTTTAACTCTTAAAATACTTGGTATGTTTAAGTGCGGTTTCTTTCGCTGGAAAATAGACTTTGAAATCTTGTAGTTTTATGGGTGCCTGAATGTTTAGCTATGCTGCAGGGATTTGCAAGTGGAGGCCTTGATGCAGATGCTTCATCCGTTAGGTTATTTGTTGCACGTGGTTTGGAGCTTTTGGTTGCTCAGTCTTACAGTAAAAATTTAGGTCTATACTCGGAAAGGATTGGAGCTATAAATGTTGTCTGTTCGTCCTCAGATGCAGCAGTGAGGTGTGTCAAGCAAAATTCGGATTTTGTTACTTGAGTTCTGCACATAGTGCATGAATTGAAATTGGATGAGTTTTTTCGATGGAGAATTTAATATTTCATGCTTTCCCGTGCAGAGTAAAGAGCCAGTTAAAGAGGCTTGCACGACCAATGTATTCAAACCCTCCTATTCACGGGGCTAGAATTGTTGCCAATGTTGTTGGAGATCCAATTCTTTTCAATGAATGGAAAGAAGAGATGGAATTAATGGCTGGACGAATAAAGAAAGTGAGACAGAGACTCTTTGACAGCCTATCTGAGTATGATAAAAGCGGGAAGGATTGGTCATTTCTCCTTAGACAGATTGGCATGTTTTCTTATACAGGATTGAACAAAGCACAGGTAATTTTTTTTTTTATTCTTTTCTGAAATATAATGCTTTAAGCAGATTTGAAATGGGTATTCTTATTATGGTTCCTTGGGATCACATGACTGCCTCAAGGTCCATATTTGCGGGTTTATACTCAGTTCCCTATATGTTGAATCTGTCTACTACATTCGAGCAACTATAAACTTCCTAGTATTGTTCATGGTTTATTGATTGCTGCTGTTATTGTATATCAAAAATCTGATGTTGATATTTTTTGTCTGACCAGAGTGACAATATGACGAATAAGTGGCATATATACATGACAAAGGATGGTAGGATATCCTTGGCTGGGCTATCTTTGTCCAAATGTGATTACCTGGCTCATGCCATCATTGATTCTTTCCATAATGTAAGTTAAAAAAGGCCAGATCCTGATTTATTATTCTTTCCTTGTGGCTTTGCTGGAATTTTTTAATGGTTTTCCAGTTTCTTAGAACATTACATTCGAAGTTCCTGGGTGTGTATCGGTTCTCCATTAATAGTTCATTATTCTGTGTAAAGAACATAATGTTGGTCGGTTGAGAATAAAGTAATAATAGGCTTGCATGTCTACCACTACTGCTATTTTCTTGGTAGTTGGAACATATTACATACCTGTGGGCTTTTTTGTTTTTATTGGTTTGGTTTTCCTTAAGCAATAACTTGTACATATATCATTGGTCTGCAACTTAATTACCATCCAAGGTAAAGTTAGGTCAGATGTATATTCATCAGTTGGAGTGATTGCGTATCTATCAAATCTTGTTGGATAAATTCATGTTGCTGACTTCTTTTGCACTGAAATAGTCAGTAAAAGTTTTTGGTTTTCATCTGAGGGGCCATTTGAAGTCTTGAATTTTGATAGTTTGCAAGTTTCAATGATCTTCAGGATTTCCCTTTTATGTTTTGCCTTTTAATATTGGAGTCATATAATTTGTTTCTTAGAATTTAGACCGAGAGAAAATAATAAAAGTGCTACTGTTTATGCTGCTGCTGCTTAATTTCAACACCAGCACTTGGGCTTGACATCGTTGTACCTGATGATTGAAGGTTGGGGCTAGTTTTGAAATTTCATAGATGTTTTCGAATTTCCTGGCTTAAGGAGATTCACCCTAGGGATGAAAAATCTGTGTTGCAACATGCCTTAACATGCATTATTTTAAGAGAAAACGGTTCCTACACATGTGTAGATAAGTTATCTACACACTAGCTTAAAATACAGTGGGGGCCACATTATTTGGGTGATCCAAACCATTCATTTTTAAGGCCCTCACATAGATATGGTGTCCACAAAAAATCAGATCCATAGGATCATCCTAACCATTCGAAAAGTGGAGGCAAAAAATGGACTAATTTGTAAAGGTTTAAAGACATCCATTTTACCTCCACAAATCGTAGGGTTGGGATGATCCTATGGATCTGATTTTTTGTAGACACCCTATCTATGTGAGGGCCTTTAAAATGGATGGCTTAGATCACCCAAACAATGTGGGCCTCCACTGTATTTTAAGCTAGTGTGTAGATCACCCAAACATCCTTTAAATCTTATCCATCTAAAAGTTCATACGTACCAAAAGTTTCAAAGAGAAAAGAAATCAACTAGCTACATATATTTACTCTTATCATCTCATTACAGTAATACTCTCTTAACTATTATGTTACAGCATAGGGAATGTGTTCACTCTACAAATATATTAATCAATTCAAACACAAACTGTTACTCTCTTCAGTTCACTAACTTTTTATGTAACATTACTAATGGTCATTTATGTATTCGGATGAGAACTGGAAACTGCTAGTGTTTTCTGTGCGGCATCAACCCCGACAAAAGTCTCAATGCATCTTCCATGGATGGCCTATCAGAAGGCATACTTCTGGTGCAGAGCATAGCTACTTCCAGGACCAATTTTATCTCCTCTCTTAATGCATCGGTATCACCCCCTTCATTCTCGTCGTAAATCTCTTGTAAAATAACCTCTCTTGATTTGCTTTGTACTATTCCTCCGCCATTTTTCAGTCTGCCATTACTTAAAATCTCCAATAGAATCTCGCCAAAGCTGTAAATGTCTCTACAGATCTCTTCTTTTACAGAAGCGCCTATTTCACCTGTTGAATGAGAAGCAAAGTGTAGAATTATCTGGTGAACTTGTAAGTAATTGGTGAGAGAAGAAACTACACTGGAATTAAAAATGATATTTCAAGAACGAGCAAAACTTGCATGGTTTCTTCAAAACATTTCAGAACACCATTTCCTTCTTCTGGAAAGTTTTGGCAACTTTGTTGGAGTATGTGAAAGAATCAAATCACTGGCTCTAATATCAGTTTCCTAGTCATTTCTAATGGTTATTAATGAACTAACACCTTTTTTCATGACAAAGCCGAGTGATGTTACAATAATCTCTGATGCCTAAGAGAAAACAGGTGCATTTTCGCATCATTTGAGTTTGGACTTCATTGTGGATCTGCAATTTCTGTCATTTTTTGTCAGCATTTTTTTTTCAAAATAACTCTGTTCTGGGCTTCAGCCATCTGTTCTGGTGAAACCATTGGGTTCTTTTATTTTCTTCATGGGCGGCAAAGGGTACTAATTGTAGAATAGTCGGGCTGTCATTTGTGTCTGCCCTGTTGATTAGTGAAAGGGTAACCACCCAGGGGACTAGCTACAATTCCCGGAAAGAAAGAAAAATTAAATTAGCCATACGACCCTGACCTACAAATGTGCTCCATATAGCTTTTATAACCGATTATAGTTTCCAAATTATGAACGATTTATTTTTTAATTAATTTAGTTCTTTTTTCTTCGTTGGGCTGTTCTTTAATTTTATCTGAAACTCATCTAATTATTTGTTTTATTTCAAGCTCTTGTTTTTTTTAATGATTCCAAGCTCATGTTCTATTACCAAGAGAAATTTAGCCATTTCTTGAAGCAGCAGGTTATGTTAAAACTTTTCATAAAATTGCAGAAATATAGATGAAGGAGCTAGGAGCATACCTGTGCCTTGGACAGAACCAGTGCTCAAGAACCTTCTAGGAAATGAACCTCCATTCATCTGTAGCAGACGTTTGAGCCCAAATTCAGCCAAATGGGGCTCCATATTTTCATCAAACACTATATTACTCGCACTCAGATCTCCATGGGGAAGCGCTGGATGACAATCGTGATGAAGATAGCAGAGGCCCCTCGCAATCCCAATCACAATTTTATACTTAGCAGCCCACGTACTGATTGTTGAATCCCTTTTCATACTCATCTTCTCAGATAGATTCCCGTTAGGCAAATAATCATACAGAAGATACGCAACAGTTTTGCTGCTACAGAAACCTAGCAATCTAATCAGGTTCCTGTGCCTGGCATTGCCAATTAGGGTTATAAATTCTGACATCACCCCTCTTCTCTTGGCCTCCCATTCGATTTTCTTAACTGCAACTGTTATACCTGTCGGGAGAACTGCTTTGCAGAATGGTGCTGATAATGGTGGAACTTTCTCTGGGGAGTTACTGCAACCCAAGCTCTTTAAAATATCATTTGCTTTGAATCGAGGAAGTCCAGTAAATGGTACCATTATCCATTGGATTTTGCTTCGCCTATGAAGATATAAAAGCCCAAAAACTGATACTATGATGAACACAATTATCGCTGAGCATAGTAACAAAACCCATGTAAGTTTCTCTGGAGTTTTGCCCCCCAACCTAAAACCAGCTACATGTGGAATCACTTTTGAATCAACACAAGGTTGCAAAGGTGCTCCACATAGCGCGGGGTTTCCAATAAAAGCATCTGTACCCATCAATCTGAAAATCCTCTCTGACGGAACAGAACCAGTAATATCATTGTAAGACACATTTAGGAGTACTAAGCTTGAAGAGTTTCCAAACTTCATAGGTATGGAACCTGTGAGTTCATTATGTGATAGGTCTATGACCCTGATCTTAGGAAGACTTGCAAGCTCTGGAGGTATATAACCTGTCAATTCATTGTTTGCTAAATCCATCATCTCAAGAACCTGGCAATTGACAATACCTCTCGGTATGGTCCCTGAGAAATCATTCCTCTTCAATTCTATCACAGAAATAGAGTTGTGGGATTCAAAAGGAGGCAGGTTGCCAGAAATATTACAAGAAAATGCCGAGAAGTTCTGTAGAAGTGGGAGAGACCAGATATTTTCAGGGATAATGCCTCCAAGATTTGGATTATTGGAGACATTGAAGTACTGAAGTTTTGAAGCTTTGGATATGTCAATGGGGATCCCTCCTGTGAACCTGTTTCTAGATAGATCCACATAGGTTATATCAGGTAGAAGACCAAACTTCATAGGGATTGTACCAGAAAAGGAATTGTCTTCGACCCGGAGACGGAAGAGGGAAGAGCAGTTCGAGAGAACAGGAGAAAGTCCACCTGTAAAATTGTTGGAGAACAGGATCAACTTGAAAAGCTTACCTCCTGCACAGAGTTCATCTGGAATAGTCCCTGAAAAACTATTTGTAGAAACATCCACCCATTTCAGCTGAGAATTCCTCCCCAACTTCTTGGGTAATGGACCTGAGAAAAAATTGTTCCATACGAGAAGGGTATCCAGGAATGGAAGGTCTGCAATTTCTTCAGGAACAGAACCACTCAGATCATTGTACATGAGGCTGAGTAGACGGAGATTTTCCAAATCTGCAAAGCTCTTCGGTATGGACCCTGAAAGCCGGTTATCAGACAGATCTATATTCATAAGCGTCTTGATATTTCCAAAACTCGTTGGAACTGGTCCGATGAGTTGGTTTCTGAATAGAAACAGAGATTGGAGCCTGGTGAGATTGCAGAGTTGATTGGGAATTGGACCAGAGAGATTCGCCTGTGCTATGTCGAGATACCGGAGCTCGCTCATGTTTCCCAGTTGCCATGGGATAACTCCCACATAGTCATTGTAGCCAATTTCCATGTGAGTCACTGTTTGGAGATTCCCCAGTTCCGGAGGGATCTCACCAGTGAGTAAATTCCCAGCGAGATGTAGAAATTCAAGACTCCTGAAAGACCCATATTCTGGGGGAATTGGACCTTCAAAGTAACTCCCTGCTAGATTCAACACCTGAAGAGAGTCCAAATTTGCAATATCCGGTGGTAATGGACCAGAGAAGCTGTTGCTGAATGCATCGAGCACAATCAGATGATGAATAGTGGAGAACCCTATTGGAAAAGGACCGCTAAAATTATTCCGGCTAATGTCCAAATTTCTTAGATTAGTGAGACTGAGTATGTCTGTTGGAAGTTGGCCGGAGAATGCATTCTGAGTGAGGTTGAGGTCCATAAGATCTGCCAAGACCTTGATGTGCTTTCCAGATATTGAACCAGAGAGGTTTTTCTGAGAAAGGTCTAATCCAATAATCATGCTGGAATTCTTAGTGCAGATGATTCCAGACCAAGAACAAGCAGATATTGTGATGGACATGTTTTTCTCCTTAGGAACAGACCAATCGTACAAACTATTGGAACCATCCACAAGCTCTGATTTTAGGCCTAGGAGTGCCTCTGAGAAAATATCTGTTGCCAAAACCTTCGTTAGAGTGATGAGTATCAGAGCAATGAAACTTGGAGCAAAGCTCCAAGGTATGGTCATGGTAGCTCTCATTATTGAAAATCTTCACAAGTGGGGGGCATCTGTACACACCCAATGGGAAGATTATCTATATGTGTCAGACTAAGTTGTTGGGAGATGCATGGGAACTGCCGAAAGGAGATTGACATCCCTGGATTAGTTGAGATGGGAATATTGATTTGTTGCTTTTGGGTGCAAGAGGGGTCCAAGTAATGGTTGTTTATTTGAATGGTGTTTGCCATTAGGAGAGAAAGTTTAATCTCTTACATCTGCACATCCTCCTTTTTCTGTGAAGAATCCAATAATTCTGTGAGTGTTGTGTGAATGTGGCCAGTAGGGTCGGATTCTCTCATTTCCAGAATAAGAACTTCCTGATGAATCAAAGTTCCTCCTGTTGATCTTGTCTGTGTAGTTCTTGCCAACGTTCTAGATATCGGCAGATAATCTATAGATATAGGTCTGACCAGACACTGTGATACTTATATTGCGAGTAACTGTACATGTAGAACTATGAATACAGCAGTGTTGTTAGAAAGTGAATGATATGTTGTTGCCCCTCACACCCAATTTATGGTGTAAGCAATCTGATCAACTGTTTGATCTTTTAATCAGATAAGGGATGAGATAAATTTACCTGCAAATTGGGTTGGTGGGCCCTGGCCCCAATCAGATTCAGGCAACTATGTGTGACTGAAGATCAGATGGGTAGTAATAGTTGCTATTTGATGATCACAAGGATCAGCCTCTAATTTGGATTATCCTGTCTCTAGGAGGAACTAAATTGTTCTCCGTTTGATTAAGATTGGATGGTGATGGTTCAAATGGGGCCCAATTTTCCATCACATGAGAATTATCCTCCTAGTCCCAAGTAGTGGACTCCACCATTGTCCATTGGCGTGGTGCTTTATAAGATACTGTTTATCTTTTCTAGTGTTCTTTATAAAGGACATCATCCCTCTCGTCTTTATCTCTGAAAACTTCAGGAGTGGAAAATAATAAAAGCAAGAGAGGAGTCACCGTCAGAGGTATAGAAAAACAAAAAACAAAAAACAGGGTATTCTTATAAAAAGCGGTGGCATCAGGTACGTATCTGCATGGAAACAACTTTTCATACGCAACACGATTAGAAAAAAGGAAAAACACCCAAATAAGAAGATAAAGGTCGAGCCCGGTGAAAAGACACGCACCGATTGTCGTCTACAGCAGTATACAGTGAGGACGCTTCTTTTTATGAGGCGCGTCTCATTCAATTGAAAAATACACAGACGGTCAAAAAGGAGGAGCCTTGATGGGATCTGATTCCACTTGATAGAGACCCGAAACCATAAAAAAGGCATGAAGTTGTGAGGCCAAGAAACCGACACATCTCATAGCATCATATGCTTTTCCTAAAGTGTTTTTCTCTCCATCTTTTGGACAGGAAAACAGTCCTTTTATTTTATTTTCATTGTGAGGGAATGAATTGCTATGGTTTGTTGTTCGAGGGAGTACGTGGACTAGGATGTTGCTTTAGCCATTTAAAAGGCAATCTTGGCCAATTTTCAGGTGTTTTAGTCGTGTTCTATCAAAAGAGGTAGGAGATTTCAATCAGGGTTTTGAGAACAGGAACCTCTTAAAGCCCCCACTTGTTTCAGAGGCATAAACAGTGAACCGGGTAATATTTTACATTGATAAGGCTACTGGATTTTTTACACTCAATTTCGGCATAAGATTTTCTAAAGTAAAATCATGATCGGACTCCCCCCTTGGGACCATAGTTCTCAGGAAAATAACCAGTTTAAGAGTTTAAGATTGTCATTTATAAAATATAGTGAGGGTAAAATTGAAAAGTGGTCAAAATACGCATTTAAACATGGAACTTAGATGGCTTCCATTAAACAGTTGATTGGGTTTGTCGTGTCATGCACTAATTCTTTTGCACGTAGTTAAATATTGGGTACTATTGTTTACATTCAACCAGAAATTCCAACTAAGTGACAAGAAATAGAATCTTAGCTTTATCTGTCATGTTATGGGTCAGGGATTTAAGAGTACAATCCAGATTGATGGTGAAGAACAGAATGCAAGGAGTGTTAGGCTTTTTAGAACATGTCCCGGTCAATTACCAAGTATTCAAAGCACTTACTCTTTACATTACCCTATTCCTGATCCCCACTGATAAGTGATAACGAGTGGGATGCTATATAGCCTTGTATTTTGCTTCAGCACTAGATTTTGACAAGGGCAGGTTGTTTTTTCACTGCTCGATGATATAAGTTGGCCTCCTAGAGGAATCTCCAAAGTTATAAATAGTCATCTATAGGTTCAATCCCAGCTTACCTACCAAAGAACTATACTTATTCTTTTTCCTTTATTTTCTTTTATTTCTCAAATTTCTTAACGTTACTTTAAGGGGCCGTTTGGATATGCGGATTTTAGAATCCAGGTTTTTAGTTTGAAAACAGTGTAAAACAAGGTTCATGATCAAGCTGTTGTGTGCTGTCATGACAGCTTTTCTTGGATTTTAAGTGAGAAACTCAGGTTTTAGAAATCTCTCCTGCATCCTGAGATTTTTAAAACCTGGAAACATGGGATGATCTGCTATGCTCTTGCCAACGGAAAGAAGGGCGAGAAAAAAAAAAAACAATGGCTGATCCGCTTCTTCTCGTCTCTCATCTACAATTTTGAAGAAATCCTGGATTCTAAAATCTGTGTATCCAAACGGCCCCTAAAAGTTCCCTTTTTTTTGTTTTTATAATTAAAATTAGTTTATTTATGAGATGATGGTTTAACCTAGTTTGAACTACGGTCAATCCGATTTACACTGAACTGAAGACCTTTCTTGGTTGGATTACAGGTTCGGTGTTTAGAACATTGGTTTGAAGTTTCCTCCAATGAAGTTGGGGCAAGGTTCAGTATCCACTGATGCCAACTCAAATTGTGTGGTGCTTGTTGTTTGTACGCCATGGTGTGGATGAGGATCATTTTGATCAGCATGATTTTATGCCTAAACTCTTTTAAGTGTTATCCATCCAAATGACTAATTGTATCCCTTCTTTAGGTCCTTTGTTGGATGACATACATGGAGCTATTTTTTCCTTCAGCTAACTTCAAGTGCGTTGATTCTTGCAAATGCATGGATGAGCTTGATATCTAAAAGAGAAAGATAAGGATAGCAAGATATCTATCCTAAGGCCCGTTCGTTTGAGACTGCGACAACCGATTGTGGGCCTCAAACCGATTATTGGACTCAAAGTAAACGTATTAGAGGAGAAGATTCGCGGGATCTTCATAGCTTTCTTGAAGAAATGAGTAGTATCCTGGCGTTAGCGGGATAAGAGGTTTTAGCCATTTAGGGGTGAAGACCCTGATGATTTGTTTAGGTGTCGAGTTTTTTCCCCTTTTGTGTGTGTGTGCTCGTGTGGCAGCGGTGGGGGGAGGATATGGGACTGATTGGGGGTGAATTTATCTGCGCCCAAAATATATTTTACGCAAACCATGTAAAATGAATATCTTGTAGAATACTCTTTGATTGAAAGAAATTTTTTTTTCTAGCATTTGGTAAACACATTTTCCAAGGAAAGTTTTTCCAAAATTGAAATTTTCTGTGTTTTCAAGGAAAATTGCAAACCTACTGGACCTTGGAATTTTTGCTCCACAAAATGTTATTTTGCATGGAAAAAATTCCATAATTTTTCCATAGATCCAAACACCATCTTAACGAATTAAATAAGTCAGGATTTGGTTTATCGAATCCATGAAAACTTTTGTTTTGAAGCCATGGTTTTGAGGTGGCTAGGCTAATTGGCATTTGAAACAGAGACAATTTGATAAATCATGATAGATTATTTCCTTAAATCATTTCAACTTCTTCCATGAGGTCAACTCAGGAGGGAGTACATCTTCATTACAAGAAATCACAGCTTGGGCCATTAATTTTCCAAGCCAACCATGGTAAAGTAAGCCCCTAGAACCAAGCCCTCCAATCAACCAGTATCTACACTTAGGGTTCTCACCAACAGCATCATCCACACAACCCATAAGTGGAAGTGATCCAAGATCAGTTAAAGGTGGCATGGCCCTCACTCCCGCCCTCGCTTCTCTGAAATCCCAATTCCTTATACCTGGATAAATGGCAGACGCTTTCGGTATGAGCTCTTCAAGGGCTGTTGAAGCTTCATCTGCAGAGACAATTGGCGAATAATTTCTCGATCCCCAGTTCCATGTCGAGCCTAAAATCATACTACGTGGGCCTTGGACAGCGAACCATGCATCGGATAAGATTGAGGGACTATGGTCTCCATATTCTCCTCTGCAACAAATGATTCTGGAAAATGAACATAAAAAAACGTAAAAGATAAACTTACATTACATGTGTAAATAAATAGTTGATCTTACCCTGCATCTTTAGGTAACTGTAGGTGAGTAACTACACCTCTGCATGTCCTCAGAGGGAGTTTCCCAGAAAGTTCTGGAAGCATTTTTGCTTTGGCACCTAAACAGATTATCACTGCACTGTATTCCCCTGCATATCATTTAACATAAGATAAAAAGGTTGCCAAAATTATATTCGAAAACTAAAATTCAACTTAAATCAAAATCAGGATTCTGAATAACGATCTTCTGAAAAATCATCATCAGTTTCCACTCAGACCGAATTCATCCTCGTGGCATTCTCCATGAAAGAATGCTACTCTAGATCTGTACTGAATCCTGTTCAGAAAACCAAAATTGAAACAATACTTTCTGTTTTGGACGGGGATGAAAGCAAGGATGTATTAACAGCATTTGCTTTCACAAGACTTTTTTTTATTCAAACGGCATTTATTCCTTCGAAATTTTATACTCACAAACATATGAGTATCACCCCATTCCTCAACAGTGAGAAACTGAGAATCATTTCGAAGATTTGCAAATGGCTCAACACTCAAAACATACAACCTGATGCTTTGGTGGTTCCACACTTCTACTACCCAACTGTGTGTGAAGATCTGATATGATACTGAACATAATTGACCACTGAGATCAGTGTCCTATATTTTCTAATAGAAACTCTTTCTTTAATTGATTAGATTCCATCTGGATCTGTGAAATAAATTTTCATTATTGGATATTCGGATGTAAGTCTTTGTCAAATAACTGAAACAAATACAAATTCCACCTAAAGAATCCATAACGCCTTCTGATGTTAGAAAATGCTGTATAATATGTGCTGCTCCGCTTACACAATTGAACAAGAAATAAAACATGACCACCAAAAATGATCTAAAGGGTGAGATTTTGAGCAGTTACTGGCAAATAGAATCCCAATAAGTTGTGTGGAATATTGCCTGCTAGATCGAGGAGGCTGTTAACAGATTTCTTGTGCAGATATATTTCTTTTCCTCCATATCCTGATGCAGAAGTATCATCCGCCAGGCTTTGACATGCTAAAAAGAGTGCCTAAAAAAAGATGGCAAGGTATAGTGACAATTTGGCTAAATGCATGGATTGTAAATAATTATGGTACAAAAATGACAAACAGGAGGAAAAGCTTGCAGGTTTCACATATGAAGGGTAAAAGCTTTAGTACCTGAAGATAGCGCTTAGGATGGATATTGAGAGCTTCGGGCATATAAACAGCAGAGTTAAAAGGTACACAGAGATCAGGGACAAGATTTCGGGCAGCATCCTTATCTATGAATTCTATTCTGCAACTCCCAAGGCAGTTCTGAGCATTCTAATTATTTGAAATAACAGGCAATCCAGATCACTTACAAAATTAAATTTCAAGGAAAAAGCCATCTGAAATTTCTATCAATAAGTTTGGAGAAACTTACCTCCTTCAATATATCCACATTCTTCAAAGCTGTTGCAGGTCTTAAGATACCCCTGCAAGGTTTAAATGTCATCAGAAGCATCAGTCTAGAGCCACTGGCTGATCCATGCAGACAAGTTTCCAACACTAAAAAGAATGGGACAGCACAGCTTTTCCCCAAATCCCTACTATAATAAGAGCAACCTATCAAATTTAGTTGAATGCAATCAATGATCTATTTCAGAGCAACATAAAAGTTGAATAAGTTCAAGAAGATAAGTTATCTTTCCATCATAAGATGTGCAGCATATTTTTCCTGAGAAACAAAGCTACTTCTTATCAAGCCCATTGACCCTTGACCTTGAGAAATGAATATATGTTTCCCAAAGCAGTTCTGAGCACGCAAATTATACATGCATATTCATCCGAAAATGGTAATTCAAGAAAAACGCTAAAACGAGTAGGTGATGAAGAGATCAATTTGATTCACTCTTGAATATGCGTCGCTCCCTGTTTAATTACATAAAAAAGAATTTCTTATTTGATTTGTACACTAGAATTGCTAGAATGGATGTAGGTTGAAGAAAATGGCTTGGAGATTAATTTTTCCTACCCAAAAATGGTTTGTTGCACATGCAGTAAATATTCTACATCCTTCGCATGACTCGCCAATAGTTCAGTTCATAGTCGTATTTGATTGGAGAAGAACTCGCCCAAGGTAAAACCCTGTTGAAATGGGCGATTCAATAATTGATGCAGCATTTTTTATCGACCCAGGCTAGTCAAAGGAGTGCTGATCAACTAGATAGGGACAAGGTTATACATAATTTGCCCTACAATGTTCTAATTCTTGCATAGGTCCATAAAGCCCTGTGAGCACCCACGTAAAGTACTTTTGTCATTTATAGTAGATTTAAATTTAAAATAAATTGACTAGTCATCCACTCCCAATCCCTGGATTTCAAAATATTTCCATACCCCAAGTTATGATAATTAGGCTGTTTCCATCAAAGCAGAGTCCAGCCCATATCTGATTTACAATTTTCTCAATAACATCCTCTAGCTTAGAATTTGAGAAGATTATAGCCACCTTCTAACTGGCTCTTTCACAACCATCTCCAGCTTAGATTCTGAATCATCACAGAATTCATAAATAAGTTGTTACTTTCTTCAGTTTTAAGTCGTAACTGATTCATCTTGTTAAACTTCATGTAACCAGTTAATAACTTCATGAATGACAAAATGTGATTCAGTACATAATATGCAAAATTTTTGTGCCACTAAAATTCAGCCAACCTAATATTTAAACAGGAAGATGGAAATAACTATGTATAATACAGAATAGATAGCAAACCTTCTCCAAAGTTCTTTTTTTTTTGTTTTGAAAAGTGACAATTTATTATAATTGGGCTGGGACAAGATGCCCCCCAAGATTACTGACCTTCTCCAAACTAATACTTCATCAGACTCATGTACTAAATCTTGACCTCCCCTGTCTGAAGTTCTTGCATTCTTAGCTGCTTCTGCAATTCTTAATAGCTCGAGACACTCTTTCCAACATTCAGCTCCCCTCCAAAGAAGTTTAGCTGCCAGTTTGCAGTACGGAAATTCCAAGCAAAATATATTATTTCCCTGACTAACACCATTACATTAATTAATCTGGAAAAAGCTTGCGAAGAAGAATAAAATCCCCTGAAAATTGAAAATAGAAAGAAATGTATATGATGTGATGTGCACTGTCAAGTGAAGTTCTACTGTGCCATGCCCTAATTCGAAAAGTAGAAATGAGGGACACCTTTCGGGGAGTACGGATGAAGTAGTCCTCCGGCGACCCCAGATGCTCCGCCGCCAATGCCAACTTCATCATAGATATCAATGCATAAACGTGACTCCTTGGAACTATTCTGTAGAGTAGTAGAAAGTCATTGGAGTACATTCTTATGTTCATTGCAATTTGGGTTGTTCAATTTTTTATCAGTTGGGTGTGCAACATTGCAACTCACTTGCAATTTGAGTGGAAATTGGGCCTTCTTATATTGCGGTTTGTGTAAAAACTGCAATCTAGAAAGGCCCAAATTGAAATTAGCGTGTACACCCAAGCGCACCCTAGATTACAAATCAAATTGCAATTATTTAGATTCACTCAAATTGCAATCTGGGTGTAAATGCTTAGATTGCAAAATCTAAACCCTAAATTGCACTCAAATTACAATCTGGGCGCACATATGAATGCACCCTTAAACTATAAAGCATCTGTCTTGAGTTCCTGTGGCTTAGGAAAATAGCATACCACGGAAATAGAAATTTGAAGAACCAAGTTCCTATAATCTGTATCTTAGTAAGAGTAGAAACTTCATATTAGGAACTGTTAACATAGGTAAGGTAATAACAATCACCATGAAAAAACTCTCACATCATCTTACATCCAATTACAAGTAGTATCTGCTCTAAAGGAAATAACAAGGTAAATATAAACTATATTCCATTGACGCCTTTTCACAAACAGCAGGAACGGACCCGAGAGAGACCTGTAAGAGATGCCATGCGACGGATAATCCAGCAAAACCAGCACCGAGCACTGCATATCTGTCCTTCCAAACGAATAGACATTCATTCACTCGCATACATACATACACCCCAAAATAAAATGAGAAAGAAGAAGATTGAAACCCAACCTGAGAGGTTGTGAAGAAGAGGAAAGAGAAGAAGAGTGCAGAGGGTTGGAGATTGAGGTTTTCCTCTTCCTTCCCAACTGGGACTCCAGGATAGTGTCTCGTCGCATCCTCGGCTCGAACCACAACCGTACTGGGTCCAACACCAGGTTCATAACTTTCTCTTCTCTCTCAACATTTTCGTCTAGGGGACTCTAGTATATACCTATGCAGATTGAACGATTCGACAATCCTAGCCGTCCAATCAATGAATTTCTGTCGTTGAATATGTGATGTGTCTGGGTAAAGTTACGGAAAAATTGCAAATGGGGATGAGAATTACCCATGGGGTACACTATTTTGAAATCTCACTTGGGGATATCAAGTTCTCAACAGGGTTATTGAGTCTCACAAGGGGTTATCAAGTCTAACAGGGTTTATCAAGTCTTAATGAACTTGATAATCTCTGGTTACGTACTTTATAACCCCTTTTTAGACTTATAACCTCTAGGACATTTTGGTTAGGTTCTCACTGTTTACGTACTTGATAACCCCTTTTCAGACCAGATAACCCCTTTTTCGACCACCCATTTTTAATTTTTCAAAAAAGTGTCCCCCATTTGCAATTCTCGTATTTTGGTGTCCCGCATTGGCAATTTTTCCTAAAGTTATTTTGTTACTCGTCCTCAAGTCCACCCTGATCGATGTTCCTAGCCCCTTCACCAAGGCCATAAGTGAAAAAAACAAAAAACAAAACAAAACTGTGACTAAAATTGTTTGGGGAAACCAGAAATAATGGCTCCTTGCTCAAGGTGTTAGATCAGTCCATGGTAATGGGAACCACATATATCCTAATGATAGACTGAAGGGCACCCTTGTAAAAACCAATTACAAGGGTACCCCCATTGGTCAATTTCCATGAAGTGCATTTATTAGTGCATAGAGAAACATGACAATGGCGCATACAAATGTAAAGACAAAAATCCATACGGATGTGGCTCTTCGGCTTTAAGTCATGGGTATGCTCCCATTGACGCGAGTTTGAATCCCTCCGGGCTTACCCGATGCGCATGGTTTATAGGTGATTGTGCGCATTGGTAGGGAATAATCCCACTCTAAAAATTGGGGTGGGGATACCTATGTCATAAAAAAAAAGGAAAAGACAAAGGAACAATAAATGCACTTTTTGATATTTGACAAGCAAGGGCGCCCTTGTAGATGGTTTTTTTTTGCAAGGGCCCATTTTGTGATTCCTCTACCCTAAATTCTTAAAACTGTAGCAATCCGGGGCGAGGCCAATATTCCCCAATCACCATACATGTGCATGATGTGTCTAATGACTAATGTGGGGTGTGCAAATAGAGACACCCTTGTAGATGGTTTTTTGAAAGTAGTACCTTCATTTTATCATTTATTTTTATTTTTATGGCAAGATGATTTCATTAAAGAAGGAAGCAGACTGAGATGGACCACCCTCAATTTTCAAAGGACAGGATAACAAAACAAAAACAAGAAAACACCCAAGGAGAAAGGAAATCGAACCACTCCAACTTCATTTTATCATTCCTCTATCCTAAATTCTTAAAACTGAAGCATTCCATGGCGAGGTTAATATTCCCCAATCACCATACATGTGCATGATGTGTCTAATGACTAATGTTGGGTGTGCATGGCCTTTTGGCCTATAGTGGACTTTTGTTTTCTTTAGGTGTCGAAGATCATCCATGTAAGTACTTTGGAAACCTACTGTAGTATATTTATGGATTCTAAATCTCACTTAATTGAAGTTCTAGTAATCTTTCACTCAATTTCTTTCTCAGATGCACCAGGGTGCTAAAACAACTTCAAATTCTTCTCTAATGTTGACATGAATAGGATTCTCTGCTCCTCTACTTGCTCCTTTGCATCATCCTCTATTAGACTTTTCATGTGGTTCCCTTCACTCCCTCAGATCTAGACTCCCCCTCTTGTTCCGGTCTGGTTCAAACTCCGTGATCTCCTTCTTCACCTATAGAGGAAATATGTTCTCTTCCTTATTGATAGTCTCGTTGATATGCCCCTTGAGCTCAATGAGGTGTCTGTTAAAGGAACAAAGCTTCTATTTGCTAGGATTTGTCTCGTGGACCTCACATCCAAACCACCTACCATTCAACACACTACCTCCTGTAGCATTCGTAGAGCCTCACTCATTTATGTAGACCATGACCGTGCCTTGGGTAGAAGCTTAGCCAATGCCTTGGTGATGGATCTCTTGTCACCCCTATTGAATCCACTTACCCTCAGTCTTTAAAGATAAAAAATACCCATTAATTTTTTTTTCATGCGAATGCACACAGGAAATAATCCTTGCACAAGGATCATGGAATGGAAGCATATAGAGAAAGAGACAGAGAGTAGACACAATAATAGAGGGGGAAAAGAGAGAGGCATATATTAAAAAAATAATGAAGAAAAAGAAGACAGCCTCATTCATTTGATTTGGTTACTTGCTGGTTGGATTTAAGACTGCCCTCTTTCTCTTTTGTTTTGTTTTGTTTTTGCCTTTTTTGTGTGCCTCCGGTGATCTAAGTCGAGTAGCATTTGCAACTTACATCCCCTAAGAAAAGAAAGAAAAAACAAAAAACAAAATGTTCATCCCTTCTCTCTCTTCCCCAGCCATTCTTTTTCTCTACCTTCAAACCTATTCTTCTTTCAATCAAACTGTGTAGTGCTGTTGGATGGTCTCAATGTCCAGTCCCTTCAGCTTCACCACCGATTCCACATGTCCCTTGAGCGTGTGAAGCTCCCTTAGCCTGCAATCACCCACAAGTATCACTAAAATCAGCCACTTTATTCTGCATCCCTACTAGCTAGTACTACTAAAAGAAAATATATGGTTGTTGTATGATGATCCAGGGTTTTCATCTGGGGCCCACCTAGGCCATGGCAAAAATTCCCATGACCCTACAATCCTAACCATTTGATCCCGACTTATGCTCCTTAGTCGGCCTTTCTCTACACTTATCCACTGTCAATTGATCACACTCGTGGGGTTATTTGGGTCAGGGGACTGTTGGGGTTATGTTATCTTTCCAGGGCGGGCCCTCAGATCAAACGGGAGATCATATGGTGAACCCACTTTTGTCATGGGCTTACCAGAAAATCATATGATTCATACCTTGCGACTTCGGCACGTCTCTTTGCCTGCTCTGCGATCTCAGACAATTCTCTGTAGCTGTTCTTGTCGTTGAAGAGTCCCGATTGCTCTGGTGGTGGCTGCAGGCCGTGGAGGGTGCGCTGAGCCAGGGCCCACTGAGCCTCCCTCTCTCCCTTTCCATAATCTTTCTTTGTTGTGAAGGCCGTCTGCGAGTGTTAGTAGAAGTGAGTAAGTAAAGCACGAACAAGTTGAATTTGCCTTGTATATTTGAGGCCAAAGGAGTGCAAGTAAAAAAACATTTACCTTGTTCTGGATCATATTATCCCAGGCCTTGCCGCTCAAGGCGTAGCGGATCATGAATTTGAGAATGTCAAGTGGAATGTAGAAGACAATACTGTACAGCCAGATGACACCAGCCCATCCCCATCCAATGCCCTGGATCCTTGCGAACCCCCACTTGGCGTAAACAGCTATAAGTGTCGCAATCTGAAAAAACAGAACAAATCGCTCTCCTCTGTGAGTTGAGTTTTTCCTGGGCTACCATCTTGCATTGATAAGAGAATACTAGACTCACCAACTGGGCAATGGCGAAAGCAGCAACAAGCAAGAAGCCTGGGCGTTCGATGAATGACCAGCCCCGGGACCGAGTCACAAAGATGAGTGCCTGGCTAACGATACTCACTTGAAGATAGAGAGCTGCCGTCAGTTCATCTTTGTTTTTCCTGATCGATCTCACACCGAATTTCTCCTGCAAATAAATTCACCATTACATGGAGTAAAACCATCCAGACTAATTGTGTAGGAGTATAAATGTTTAAATAACACCAACAGGGCAAGTCATGGGTTCAAAACTAAACATCTCCTTGATATTAAAATCCACATGCAAAAAAAGAGGGGCCACACATGAAGGAGAGTGTTTAAAGTATAAATGATTAAATAACACAAACTCTATCATCTTAAGCTTTTGGAGTAATTAGTTGTTTAAGAAATTGATAGGTGTGAATTTAAAAACTTACAGTGAAGAAATCAGAATCAGCAGCAGCCCAGAAGAAGATGACGGTCATGACGGCAAGGTAGGTTCCAAGGACAATGCCAGTGGCAAAGATCTCCTTAAGCTTCCACGAGTCTGGCATGGGTGAGGGCTTCACTCTGTCCTTAGAGATGGTCATTATCGTTCCGTCATTGAGGATGGCAATGATCAAGACCATAAATGGAGAAAAGTCGAACTTCCAAATGAGAGCGATGAGCATGAATCCCACCACAATCCTAATTGTGATTGAAACCGCATAAATGGTGTAGTTCTTCATCCTTTGGAAGATGGCCCTGCTTGTAAGAACAGCACTAACAATGACACTCAGGCCTGGCTCCGTCAAGACGATGTCAGATGCACCCCGAGCTGCGTCCGTAGCATCTGCCACCGCAATTCCAATGTCTGCCTTCTTTAATGCCGGTGCGTCATTGACACCGTCTCCGGTCATGCCACATATGTGCTTCCTCTCCTGTAACTTTTTAACTATCTCATACTTGTGTTCTGGGAAGACTCCGGCAAAGCCGTCGGCTTTCTCAATAAGCTCCTCAACGGGGATGGAAGCAATAGACTCATCCTTGCTTTGGCCAAGGAGGGAGGAGGAAGGGTACATGTTGGTGCCCATGCCCAACCTGCGCCCAGTCTCCTTGCCAATGGCAAGCTGGTCACCAGTGATCATCTTCACGTTGACGCCGAGGTGGAGTGCCCGGCGAATGGTCTCCGCACTATCATGCCTTGGTGGGTCAAACAAAGGAAGCAGAGCCACGAATTGCCATGGCCCTCCAGCGCTGTCCTTATTTTTCTCCGGCACCGTCTGAGGAGGTAAATTCATCATCACATTTCAAGTTCAATCATCACATTTCAAGTTCAAATTCGATACAACCTGTAAAAAATTCGTGGTTAAATTTGAAAACAAACCTGTCTAGCAATGCCCAAAGAACGAAGGCCGCGATCGGCAAACTTGTGAATAATTGCATGGACTTTGTTCCTAGCATCGTCCTTTAGATTGCAAAGCTCAATGATCTGATTTAAGACATAAAAAAACAAAGAGGACAAATGGGGATTTAGTATAGGCACATATGGGTGGTGTATAGAATTATTAGCGAAGAAGTACAGAAGAGGTTTACCTGTTCCGGTGCGCCCTTGCTAGCACGATGCCATGAACCATCTGAGTCAATGTAGGTGATAGCTGTTCGTTTATCTACGGGATTGAAGGGCAGGAAGTGCACCTCCTGGATTCCTGCTCGTGCCTGAGATGCACACAACAAACAAAAAGGAACTCATATCCATGTCTATATGTAACAAATTAAGGTAAATACTAACCAGTTAAGGCAAATACCTCCTTAGGGTCAGCTAACATGTTAACGATTGAAGCGTCGATGGCATCCTGGTTTTCCATTCTCGAAGCCCTGGCGGAGATCAGAACCACTGTATCCTTATCCATGTCCTTCACAAACACCTGCAACCAAGAAATTCAATCCAATATTAATTCAAATCATAATATTGGCACCACCACGATCTATCCAAACCATTGAATCATTCAAGCTGACCTCAATCATGGCCTTATCAACGCTGAGCTTGTTGAGGGTGAGAGTCCCGGTCTTGTCACTGCAGAGGACGTCCATCCCGGCCATCTCCTCAATGGCGGTCATTCTCTTGGTGATTGCACCTTGTTCAGACAGGCGGTGAGAACCAATAGCCATGGTCACCGACAAGACAGTGGGCATGGCAATCGGAATACCACCAATGAGCAACACTAACAGATTATCAATCCCGTCTCTGTATTTACGTTGCTGGATCGGGTACATGACGATGATCTCCACCAGCATGCCCACTGCGATAGAGCAGATACAGAAGTTACCAATGGCGGTAAGGACCTGCAACAACACCACACCCAGTACAAATTAGCACTATTCTCTCTCTCCCTCTCATGGTGTTTAAGCATAAATGATTAAATAACTTCAACTCTACTAGCTTAGGACCTGTTTTTTTTTAAGATTATGACAACAGATTGTGAACCCAAAAACCAGTTATTGGACTCACATCAGTCACATGTGACTGGAGAGTGTTGAAGTATAAATGATTAAATAACACCAACTCTAATAGTAATAGCTTCAGCTTTTGGAGCAATCGGTTGTTTCACAAATGGAAGGACTGACCTTTTGGAAATGTCCGACTTGGTTGGTGCTGTCGACAAGGTGGGCTGCCTTCCCAAAGAATGTGTGGACTCCGGTGGCAATGACGACAGCCTCGATCTCACCTTGTTTGCAGGTGGAGCCAGAGAAGACTTCGTCACTTGTGTTCTTGGTGACAGGGAGGGACTCTCCGGTGAGTGCGGACTGATCGATCTTTAATGGGTCCCCTTCCAGAAGCCGAGCGTCGGCGGGCACGATGTCTCCTAGCTTGATGCTTATCACGTCGCCTGGAACAAGGATCGCGGCATCCTGCTCGCTCCATCTCCCGTCTCTAAGCACCTGAGCTCACGACGTAACAAAACACAACCAAGCAAATGTTATAGGTTTCCTTTTAGCAATTGACAAATGATTTTGTCATATGTAAATGATATCAAAACAATCATGTTTTAATAATTGTACTAACCCTTCTTATTTTTTATTATCTATAGAACTGTCAAAGGTTATTAGAGTTCCCAAAAAGCTCTCCAATACAATTAAGAAAGAAAAGACATGCTTAGTAAATTATTTAAACGTGGTTGTGCTGATATCATTTCCTTTTTTATGTCTTTGCTTAAATATGAAATGAGAATTTGGACCCACATATGTTTGTCTTTTCCCTACAATAAAGACGTTTTGCAGGGGATGGAAATATCATTTCCACGAGATTTTATAGGGTGTGGGGTGTGGCCCTAAAATCCAGTATTTTAAAAAAAAGTAATGTACGGCCCACTTCATTGGAATATCCAAACCGTTCATTTGTTGGGACACAACATAAATAGGTTGTGCCCCAGAAATCATTTCCATAGAATGAACCTAACTCTTGTACCACCTCTATAGATCAGAGGTTTAGGGTCATTCTATGGAAAGGATTTTCCTAGGACTGCTAACCAAATGATCCTTGCTATCCGATCTAAAGCTTCAAGTGAGATTCCATTGATTGACAGTTAGGATCTTCCAATTATCCGGCACAAGATTGCTAGTTTCAATCATCGTGTGTGGGAGATTGGAGCATAGTACAAAATTCAAATTTGGCCCCAGCCATGAGTCATTGTAGAAAGTGGGTCCCACTCATGGGTCAGATTAGAGTTACAAATAACGTGGAGAGGGCGTTAGATTAGTTACCTTGGTCTTGGGAGCAAGACCAGCCATGAGAGCAGTTGCTGCATTACCGGCATTGTTCTCCTCAATGAAACTGATGGTGGAGTTTATGATCAGCAAAACTACAATACCAACGAAGTCTTGCCAATCTGGAGGTTTGCCCTGAATACAGATAAATTTCAAAAAGTAAAATAAAACAATTTAGGTAATGACACCAATCATAGAAACCAAACATTTGAATAAAGAAAAAGAAAACTATCTTCATAAATTACAAAAAAAAAAAATTGTACTACCCCTCCGTTTGCCAATCCAATAGCCATCAAAGCAGCAATTTCCATGACCCATGAAAGAGGATTCCACATGAATCCCAAGAACTTGAGCACCTTGCTCTCCTGTTTCCATCAATAAAAGGAAAAAAAAAAAGAACAAAATTTAATAAAATAGAATGGCAATTTCTTCACCCTAAAATTAGACAGTTGCACCAAAATTCCCTAATATGAGGTTAAGAAAGATTATATTTTGGCACATTTTTCTCTTCTAATTTGTTTGGGCCAAAGATCTGGAGCCTCTGCTCTCCTTCGTCCGTAGAGAGACCCTCCTTTGTACATTTCAATTGCTCAAATGCTTCCTCCAAGGGGATCCGCTCCTATATACAGATCAAACATTTATGAAACAAAATATCAAGCCTCACATATAGCAAAGATGAAGCCAAGCAATATGAAGATTGCTTCTGGGCATAAATTAGCAATGCTGTAGAATAGGAAGAGTCGCAAATAAAACAAAAAGGGGAAGCTCATATTCACGGCGCATGTTAGAAATGCGTAGAATAGGAAGAGCTGCAAACAAAACAGAAAGGGGAAGCTCATATTCTCTAAAATATGTAAATATTTCCAAATATCCGTACTTCTTAAGCTGTACTCTTTTAGAAACTTTTCAAGAGCTATTGTATCATATTAAAGAAAACATAGGAAGATATCATAAAAGAAGAGAAACAGACAAAAAACCGACATAGCAGATCCAACTTTTGGAATTAAAAAAAAAAACAACTTTTGGATTAGACTTAGTCAATTTGAGCTGGATAGATCCTTTCACCTTCCTCATGAAAATTTTCTAAAGGATTCATTAGCCGACCCCAACTAGTTTGGATAAAGGCTTAGTTGAGTTGAGTAATTTTTTTAAAAAAAAATCGATCCTCTAACTCTTTTACGTGTTGAAGACGGATGAAAGATGAATTCATGTAACAAATAAGATGATGATGAAAGGATGGGGAGGAAAATCATGAAAAAAGCTACCAAACATGAATGAAAAAGCAAGAAAGATTGATTTTTCTTACGAGATCGACATTCTCATTCTTGATCTCTTCCAGGCTAATGGCTCTGTCGGTAGCCATATTGGCAGCCGGAAGAACACGTGGAAAGATCTACTACAACGAGAAGGAGAAAAAAACAACAACAGAAGGCTAAACAGGAAAGAGAGCTTTTTCCCCTTTATAAGCCCATAGCTCTTGTTCCTTCTTTTTTATTTTAGGTATATGTGGTTCGCGTAGCTTAGCTTGACCGGTTCACGCGTGGTTGTTTAAAAGAAAAAGGAAGGTTGTTAGGGGCTTGTGGCTACGGAGCCGGTCATCCGAAAAGCACTTTTGGGCCTACTTTTTGACGTGCCACCTTAGGTTTAGGAAAATCAACAAAATTGCTAGCTCAAGCGGTAAATTAAGTTACGCGGATTGTCATTCGGGTCAGTCCAAGTAAGCAAAAAAAGTAGCAAAATTTGAGTTGAAGATAATTAAGGGTTTCTTGATTAGTCTCCATTACTAACCTCTCCAATCTGTTTTCCGGCATACCTCCATGGGTCCCGATCATTCTCCGGCATAGCTTCCCTAGGGTCAGGTGAAATCTGATGGCAGAGGTAGGTCAAGAAGGGGATTGCATCTCTCAGGAAGAGGAAGGTCAAGATCCCTCTCGACTCTCCATTTCTGTGTGTAAAACTTATCTCAGTTCTGTGATTTGTCAGATCTGGTAAAATTCACAGGAAATGTATAAGACAACAGACCGAATTGTGCAAAGATGAGCGAGTACCCTGTGGACTGTTGGAATCCTCGAGAGCCACCCCACCGAGACTCAGATCTAGATCTTTTAGCTATTTGCAGCATTATGGAATGAAAATCCCTGACAAATTTTCTTTAAATTCGTTTACCAGACCTTGAAACATATATAGATATTGTGTTTAAAAATTTAAAACGGCATTAATCTCAAAGATCTAGATCGGATATGTGCTTCAGACAAGCCACGGCCAAATTTGATCTAGAATTCTTGATCGGATCCAGAATTTTGGTGGATTTCACTTAACAAACTACAATTCTAAGACTGAGGTATGCTTCAAACGTCCCTTGAGACTTTATATTCACGACCTACTGATCTGTTTCGATCTCCAAAGAAGAGGTAGATGTGGGTTTTCACTGTAATCAGCTAGTTGCCGTTTTTTGTTTTTTCTGCATGGACATGATTCACCTCCATCACTTTGCATGCTTGAGCTGCTGTTCAAAATTCCTGAAAGATGAAATTAATTTTGCAAGACTGTTGTTCATGTGAGCTGTTGGATTGATTTCCATTTCATCACCTCTTGTTGATACTAGAACCACTGTATTGGACGAACTGCCTTGGAATCTTTGAAGGTAAGGATATTGAATAGGCTTCTAAGGACTACCTGATTGTAGCTCATATTCATGTGAATGAGAAAATCGACAGTGGAGCTGATGTGCATGCTTGTTGCTTGTTGAAACGACTGTGACACCATTAGTTTCTGATATTTTAACAAGTACTAAAGTCTAACGGTTGTAGTTCCACTTGGTTGAAAGGAGTTACTGTTAGTGATTTTGGATTTTCAAAATCATGTATTTTGCATGTTTCAGTGTTTTGGAAAATATTTTATCAAAAGCGTTTGGGAAAAAGAAAATGTTTTCTTGGAAAGATTTGCCTTTTACAAAAGGATGTAGAAGTGTAGTTGAAAAGATAGTCTCATACCGAATGAGAGAAAGGAAAGAGAAGAGCTTATAAAGCACTACACTTCTCTACTACTTGTTTGATTGCACATTGGGTTGAACCCATGTTGGACCCGCGGGACGGTGCAACGCACCGTTCGCACACTTGCGCGCGGCGTGGGCAATAGGGCGCATAGTGGTGCTTTTTAGGCGCACTTTGCACTTTGTTGCGTACGCATCGTCGTGAGGAGCGATTGGAGCCTTTAATTTTTTCAGATTTGATCTGGAACGTTGGATCAAGATGAAGGTGGGCCGAACGGTTCGTAGGCCGATCAAGCCTAGTGCCGAATGGTTCAGTTTAGTTGGGCTTCAACTCAGGCCTAACGGTCGGCTCAGCGGGCCCAGTACTCCAACGGTCAAGGAGTGTGGTCAAATGGGTTGTGTCTCTTCCCCCGATGGTCAAGACCCAAGGGGGTGCGATCCGCTGATCTAACGATGACGGGGTTAGAGAGAGGTTTTACTCAAACCAACAGTCACCTCTAAGATCGATCAGGACCGTTCGATATCAAATGGGTGCGATCTAACGGTCAGATTTCAAACTTCTGGAAAGGTGCCCTATAGAGGTGTTTTTTCAGACAGAAAAGACACCGGGTGGTCTATAAAATGTGCAGAATTCAGCCATTTCAAAACATAGAAACAAATTGGCAATTCTGATAGACTTTAAACCCTCTTCTACACTCCTACAAAATCCACAAGTATTTCTACATACTGTTTTTTTCTTTTGTTTACTGTTCTAGATGTTGTTCTTCTGCAGAAACAGTATCTAGAAATTTCTCTAAGCTTTGAAATTTTGGAAGGGCATTTCGGGTTTGATTCCGGTAGTGCGAGGCGTCATCAAACATTAGTAGGGCTTCCCTACTAGGCTTCATTGTATCTTGGAGGCAATTCGCAGATCCCCTGTGCATACTACTGGTGGGGGCAAATCTTGTCTTAAGGACAGTGATATCACGCCTTGAAGCATCAGTTTCTGTTTTCTATCACAAAGAGTACCTCAAATTATCCAACAGTTACCAGACAGAAAATTCGTGTTTTGTTTTTTGAGCCCGTCGGATCTTTCAATTCAACTGAGAAATTGAGTATTCCTTTGAGCTAAAATGAGAATTTGGCTATGTGGTGAAGAAGAAGAGTTATTAATGATTTGAAAGTTTCTGGTACTGCATGTGCATGCTCATTCTTTACAAGGATCTGGATTTGTGTTTGAGCTAAAGTTCAGTTAAAAAAAAAAACTGGGAAGAAGCCTCCCGGAGGTCATTGAAGTTGAGCAAGATTCTATTGAGGACGATTGCACATGGTTCAGAAGATTCTGTGCAATTACACCCATCTTTGGGTGTGTTGAAATTGTATGCTTAAAGTTTGTCTAAAGTTGTGTGAAAGACAACAAGATTTCCGCCTTTTGCTCAGTTAGCTTAAATATAGAAATGAGGTTTGGTCATAGTGTTGAGGTTCTGATTTTATTAAACTGACAGTTCTATCAAGAGACCGGGTTGAGTTTGTCTCTAATAATTGAAGCCTGTTCCGTAATTTGGCCTGAGAACAATGTGATGAAAGTCTGTGAATTCCATTCAAGGTTGTTCTCTGTTGGATTGAAGATGTATTACTTCCAGTGAGTGTGTAGAATGGAGCTTGAAAATTTCGCTCATTGTATGTTGGAAATGCTTTGAACTTGAGTTGGTAGGTGTCCAACAGAAATCGTGTTTCCTGAATCTTTTGTCTTCTCAGCAGCCACTATATCGACGAGCTTGTCCTGAGATTAATTCAGAGAGGTTTGTGCATTTTAACTTGTTTGAGGACTGAATCCATTCTCCCCAATAGAACCGTGCTATATACATGATTGTAGTCCAAAATCATGACATACATGGAGCTATTTTTTCCTTCAGCTTACTCCAAGTGTTTTGATTCTTGCAAAGGTAAGGATGAGTTTGATATCTAAAAAAGAAAGATAAGGATAGCAAGATATCTATCCTAAGGCCCGTTTGTTTGAGCTTGTGAAAACCGATTGTGGGCCTCAAACCGATTATTGGACTCAAAGTATTGAGTCCAATAATCCAATAATAGGTTTAGGGCTCCCAACCAGTTGTTACAATCTCAAACGAACAAGGCCCAAGAGATAAAGATAACTATATGGAAGAGATAAAATAGAAGATCCGCGGGATCCTCATTGCTTTCTTGAAGATATGAATGGTAGACCCTGATGGGTTGTTTAGGGGTCGTTTGGCAAAATTTACTTAGCCGGTAAAAATGTTTAACATCTCTGTTAAAAGATGGTGAACTTGGGACTAATTGGGGGTGAATTTATCAGCGCCGAAAACATATTACCCAAACCATGTAAAATGAATTATCTTATAGAATACTCTTTGATTGAAAGAAAAAACAAAATTTTCCAGCATTTGGTAAACACATTTTCAAAGGAAAGTTTTCCCAAAATTGAAAATCTTCTTTGTTTTCAAGGAAAATTGCAAACCTACTAGACCTTGGAATTTTTTTCCCACAAAATATTATTTTCCATGGAAAAAATTCCATAATTTTTCCATAGATCCAAACACCATCTTAACGAATTAAAGAAGTGAGGATTTGGTTTACCGAATCCATGTAAACTTTCGTTTTGAAGTATTGAACCCATGGTGTTTTGAGGTGGCTGGGCTAATTGGCAATTGAAACAGAGACAATGTAATAAATCATTATAGATTAATCATTTCAGCTTCTTCCATGAGGTCAACTCAGGAGGGAGTACATCTTCATTACAAGAAATCACAGCTTGGGCCATCAATTTTCCAAGCCAACCATGGTAAAGCAGGCCTCTAGAACCAAGCCCTCCAATCAACCAGTATCTACACTTCGAGTTACCACCAACAGCATCATCCACACAACCCATAAGTGGAAGCGATCCAAGATCAGTTAAAGGCGCATCGCCCTCACTCCCGCCCTTGCTTCTCTGAAAGCCCACTTGCTTATACCTGGATAAATGGCAGATGCTTTTGGTATGAGCTCTTCAAGGGCTGTTGAAGCTTCTTCTGAAGAGATAGTTGACAAATAATTTGATGACCCCCAGTTCCATGTCGAGCCCAAAATCATACTGAAGGGCCCTTGAACTGCACACCATGCATCCGATAAGATGGAGGGACTATAGTCTCCATATTCTTCTCTGCAACAAATGATTTTGGAAAATGAACTTTAAAAAATAAAAGTAAAAGATAAACTTACATTAAACGCAAAAATAAATAGTTGATCTTACTCTGCATCTTTAGGTAACTGTAGGTGAGTAACAACACCTCTGCATGTCCTCAGAGGGAGTTTCCCTTAGAGTTCTGGAAGCATTTTGGCTTTGGCACCTAAACAGATTATCACTGCACTGTATTCCCCTGCATATCATTTAAAATAAGATACAAAGGTATGCCAAAATTATATTTGAAAACTAAAATTCAAGTTAAATCAAAATCAGGATTCTGAATAATGATCTTCTGAAAATTCATCATCAGTTTCCACTCAGACCGAATTCATCCTCGTGGCATTCTCCATGAAAGAATGCTACTCTATATCTGTACTGAATCCTGTTCAGAAAATCAAAATTGAAACAATACTTTCTGTTTTGGACGGGGATGAAAGCAAGGATGTATTGACAACATTTGTTTCACAAGACTTTTTTTTACTCAAATGGCATTTATTTCTTTGAAATTTTATACTCGCGCAAACATATGAGTATCACCCCATTCCTCAACAGTGAGAAACTGAGAATCATTTCGAAGAGATTTGCAAATGGCTCAACACTCGAAACATACAACCTGATACTTTGGCAGTTCTACACTTCTACTACCCAACCGTGTGTGTGAAGATCTGATATGATACTGAATATAATTGACCACTGAGATCAGTGTCCTATATTTTCTAATAGAAACTCTTTCTTTAATTGATTAGATTCCATCTCGATGTGTGAAATAAATTTTAATTATTGGATATTTGGATGTGAGTCTTTGTCAAATAACTGACATACAAACTCCGCCTAAAGAATCCATAACGGTTTCTGATGTTAGAAAATGCTGTATAACATGTGCTGCTCCGCTTACACAATTGAGCAAGAAATAAAACATGACCACCAAAACTGATCTAAAGGATGAGATTTTGAGCAGTTACTGGCAAATAGAATCCCAATAAGTTGTGTGGAATATTGCCTGGTAGATTGAGGAGGCTGTTAACAGATTTCTTTGCAGATATATTTCTTTTCCTTCATATGCTGATGCAGAAATATCATCCGCCAGGCTTTGACATGCTAAAAAGTGTGCCTAAAAAAGATGGCAAGATATAGTGACAATTTGGCTAAATGCATGGATTGTAAATAATTATGGTACAAAAATGACAAACAGAAGGAAAAGCTTGCAGGTTTCACATATGAAGGGTAAAAGCTTTATTACTTGAAGATAGCGCTTAGGATGGATATTGAGAGCTTCGGGCATATAAACAGCAGAGTTAAAAGGTACATGGATCGCGGCATCCTGCTCGCTCCATCTCCCGTCTCTAAGCACCTGAGCTCACGACGTAACAAAACACAACCAAGCAAATGTTATAGGTTTTTTTTTAGCAATTGACAAATGATTTTGTCATATATAAAATATCAAAACAATCATGTTTTAATAATTGTACTAACCCTTCTTATTTTTTATTATCTATAGAACTGTCAAAGGTTATTAGAGTTCCCAAAAAGCTCTCCAATACAACTAAGAAAGAAAAGACATGCTTAGTAAATTATTTAAACGTGGTTGTGCTGATATTATTTCCTTTTTTATGTCTTTGCTTAAATATGAAATGACAATTTGGACCCACATATGTTTGTCTTTTCCCTAAAATAGAGACCTTTTGCAGGGGATGGAAATATCATTTCCACGAGATTTTATAGGGTGTGGGGTGTGGCCCTAAAATCCAGTATTTTTCAAAAAAGTAATGTATGGCCCACTTCATAGGAATATCCAAACCGTTCATTTGTTGGGACACAACATAAATAGGTTGTGCCCCGGAAATCATTTCCATAGAATGAACCTAACTCTTGTATCACCTCTATAGATCGGAGGTTTAGGGTCATTCTTTGGAAAGGATTTTCCTAGGACTGCTAACCAAATGATCCTTGCTATCTGATCTAAAGCTTCAAGTGAGATTCCATTGATTGACAGTTAGGATCTTCCAATTACCCGGCAAAAGATTGCTAGTTCCAATCATTGTGCGTGGGAGATTGGAGCATAGTACAAAATTCAAATTTGGCCCCACCCATGAGTCATTGTAGAAAGTGGGTCCCACTCATGGGTCAGATTAGAGTTGCAAATAACGTGGAGAGGGCGTTAGATGAGTTACCTTGGTCTTGGGAGCAAGACCAGCCATGAGAGCAGCTGCTGCATTACCGGCATTGTTCTCCTCAATGAAACTGATGGTGGAGTTTATGATCAGCAAAACCACGATACCAACGAAGTCTTGCCAATCTGGAGGTTTGCCCTGAATACAGATAAATTTCAAAAAGTAAAATAAAACAATTTAGGTAATGACACCAATCATAGAAACCAAACATTTGAATAAAGAAAAAGAAAACTATCTTCATAAATTACAAAAAAAAAAAAAAATTGTACTACCCCTCCGTTTGCCAATCCAATAGCCATCAAAGCAGCAATTTCCATGACCCATGAAAGAGGATTCCACATGAATCCCAAGAACTTGAGCACCTTGCTCTCCTGTTTCCATCAATAAAAGGAAAAAAAAGACTAAAATTAAATAAAATAGAATGGCAATTTCTCCACCCTAAAATTAGACAGTTGCACCAAAATTCCCTAATATGAGGTTTAGAAAGATTATATTTTTGCACATTTTTCTCTTCTAATTTGTTTGGGCCAAAGATCTGGAGCCTCTGCTCTCCTTCTTCCATGGAGAGACCTTCCTTTGTACATTTCAAGTGCTCGAATACTTCCTCCAAGAGTATCCGCTCCTATATACAAATCAAACATTTATGAAACAAAATATCAAGCCTCACATATAGCAAAGATGAAGCCAAGCAATCTGAAGGTTGCTTCTGGGCATAAATTAGCAATGCTGTAGAATAGGAAGAGTCGCAAATAAAACAGAAAGGGGAAGCTCATATTCACAGCGCATGTCAGGAATGCGTAGAATAGGAAGAGTTGCAAACAAAACAGAGATGGGAAGCTCATATTCTCTAAAATATGGGAAGCAAAGAAAACCAACCTTCACACTACTAGAGAGACTAAAAACCAACATACATGACACAAGGAGATATTTTGACAGGAATCCGTCTTCCTTATTTAGGGAGTCTTGGCTGCTGCCGGAGGGCAACATTTGGGGTCATGAGAAGAAAGAAAATAAAGGAGACAAATAGAAAAGAAAACCAACCTACATATTACTACGAGAGACTAGTAATATGACCGGAAACCAACCTGATGTTGCCTTAGAGGGTAGGTGAGAGGGTAGGTCATGATAGCAGCATTGCCAGTCATCGTTCCCGTTGAAGAGAACAGAATTACCATCGAAACAGTTTTCTTCATCTTCACTTGAAGTTAAGCTCTTTCACAGGTTAAATTGCAAATTGCATTTGCTTGAAATCCCACCTAAGTCAGAAAACATTAACATTGTAAAAATGACGAGGCATAAAACATTAACATTGTGAGAAGAGGAAGGCTAAACTCATCACCAAAGTAAAGCAATGGCCCACATTTTCCCACCTTCAAGATTAAATCTGATGGCGTGCAGAATGAAATAAAACTTCTTTTGAAGGGAGAGTGGTTACATGTTGTACACTTGTACATGGGTCCAAAAAAATGTGGTTCGTAAAGATAAATAAAGTAAATGACATATTGTGTAGCCAAGTTCATATATCTATCTAACTATTATGTAACAGAGTGGGACACAAGCATTGAAGAATGCAGAAGCATAAGCACGGGCGGGACCTTCATCTTACACAATTAAGTGAAATGATACACATTTCATCTATTTTCACAATAATGTTTTTATATGGTAGAGCCCACTATCTCTGCCCAAATCCAAGCACAGGTTAAGGCCCACCATTTTAGGGTGGCTCTCACCAACTCCGCTCAAGCACACGCATTAGGTGGAGTCCCACTGTTTTAGCTTACGTGATGAGGTGGGTCACACAATCAAGCTCATGGGTGGGACCCATCATTTTTCAGCATGGCATGGACCTAGAATGTTAGTTGATACTTGATACAAGGAAGCCCTATCAAATAGACTGATTTAGATAAGTCCAAAAAGTGGCAAAACAATCTTTTAGAGTAAACTCCAGAGTCTCCAATACCAGGTACAGAATATGGGTAAAAATGTCTAAATTGAAAGGTCATATGCCATAAAAAATCTCAAAATCAGCCACGAAAACCTTAAAAAAATATATGAAAAACCGTCACAATCTGCCGTGAGAAACCCGACTCAAAAAGCCATGAAAACACCCAAAATCAGCCACGAAAAACACAAAACAGCTATCAACACCCGCCGCCTCACACCCAAAATAAAAAATTAAAAAAAAAAACCTCAACATAAGACACAAAACACCCACCAAAACCCCAAACATCAAACATCACCTATGAAAAAACCGATCAAAAAAAAAAACCCCAAACATCAGCCAACATAAACAGCCACAATAAAGTCCCCAAAATCAGCCATGAAAAACCACCAAAATTAAACACGAAAACGTCCAAAATCAGACATCAAAAACCCCTAAAATAAGCACTAAAAAGCCCAAGAAAAGACATGAAAATCCCCAAAAGAATACATCAAAAACCCCTAAAACGAGAGACACAGAGAGAGAGCTTTACCAGAGTCGCTATAGATGGAAAAAGGCCTGAGAATTTGGAGATGCAAGAACGAGATATGCTTTCCCGCAAGGCTGCGGAGGGAGACGCTCCAAAAGTGTTTCTTCTCTCAGTCTCAGCTCTATTTATAGGAATCTTGGGCAAGATTCTTTTGGAACAAAACTTCGCTCTTCAATGTTGAGTAGGAAACTGCTCCGCAATTCTACCCCTAACTAACGAGCCACACTTTTAGGTCAAAAAATTTACCTTTCTTGAGGACGATAGTACCCCTAAACCCTTTTAAAACAGCCTGCACTCTTTGGATGAAAATTTTTTAACTTTTTTCTTAAGAAAGTCGTACCCTTTGCCCTGTTACACTTTCTTTTTATGCCGCCTTTTCTCCTTCCGGTTTCCTATTCCTCCAACGTGCCATTGTGATTTACCCACATAATCTTTCTCCTCTCAGTCTTTCCTTGTAAAAAAGCTTTCTAGGAAAAAGAAAAAATCCTTAAAAAAAAATAATAATAATCCTGACGACCAAACGTGCCATTGTGATTTACAAAAGGAAAACATGAATTCATTCCTTAAAATAAATTCCTAGTGGCCAAACGTGCACATTGTGATTTACAAAAGAAAAATGAGAATTCATATAAATTTGCCTCTTTTTCTAACCTGGTTGCGTTAAAGGGTTTAGGGGTACTATTGTCCTCACAAAAGATAAAAAAAATTCGCCTAAAAGTATGGCTGGGTTAAAGGGTTTAGGAGTAGAATGATCCTCATGAAAATTGAGTATTTTTTGAGTTAAAGAGTCCTCAACGTGCAAGACTCTTAGTCGCTCACGTAGAATTATGGAGCAGTTTCCTACTCAACGTTAAGGAGCGAAGTTTTGTTCATTTTTTAGCCTACAAGTAAGCATAATAAGATACTTAATGAGGGAATTATGGAATCACATGATGCATTGCACTTGAATGACTCAGCGTAAATACGTCATTTTTTTATAAAATCAACATAGATGGCACTTGAATGACTCAAACTACCTAATGAGGTATCTTTCAATAATAAATTAGGCGTATTTGCGCTAGAATAACTCCAGCTACCTAATAAGATCCCTAAAATACTAAATTAGTCTTTGTTACACTTGAAGACACAATGGAAGAAGCTCGGGACTCAAAATCGATTATCAAAGTCGAAAAGCCTTGTTCGTTTGAGATGATGACAACAAGCCAAACCGATTATTTATTAAAGACTTTAACTAAAATTAGTATGGTTCCAAAAATCTCTCACAAGCCCTAGGAAAAGACAGAGCATGTGATTTTAATGAATGGTGAATATGGGCATCAAGCATTCCTGATATAAACTAAAGGTGTATTGAGTTACTGAGAAAAATACTATTTAAAATGAAACGGGTATAAAGCAGATTTTTATAGCATTGCCATTTGAGAGAAAAGCATTAAAGTTTTTTTCGTTACTATCATAGTCTACCCAGCAAAACCCTTTATAAATAGAAGAGATTTGATAGAAGGCATTTCACATATGGCATCTTGCATGGATTTGGTAGCGTACATCAGAGAAGGAATTTCGCAGATGCCATCTCGCATGTGAGGGTTGTAAAGGAGGACTGGTTGCTTCAGGTCACAATTAAGAAGGAAAAATAAATAATAATACCATACTAAGAGGGACAAGTTTTTATATGGAGTCCGGGTGTACTGCACCTAATAAATAGGGGTGCAACTCGGGCGGGCTCAACCCGAACCCGGCGGTTCAACCCGGAAAAAACTCGGGTTGGGTTGAGTTCAAGTCGGGTTCGGTTTCGGGTTGGATTTTCTCAACCCGAGTTGAGTTCAGGTCAGGTTTGGGTTGAGGGCTCGGGCAACCCGACCCGAGTTCAACACGAAATTTTTAATAATTTTGTAGTTTTTAAGCTTAAAATCTCGGGTTGGGTCGGGTTGGCAAAAAGGGTTGCTCGGGTCTGGTCGGGTTGAACCTCGTCAGGTTGGAACTCGGGTCGGGTTCGGGTTCGGGTTGAGTAAATGGTTGTTCGGATCGAGTTCGGGTTGGCCTCAACCTAACCCAACCTGCCCGAGGTGCACCCCTACTAATAAAGGTGTCACCCTTCATATTTGATTCAGCAATAGTCCATTTTATAAGAGACGATCTAGCTTAAACTCTTCCTTTTGCTATGTACATTCCATTTTATGATTAGCATAAAAAATATCAATAAAATGGAGAAGTAGCAACCAATAGTTAATGTTGGTGCATGTGATGGTTGTGAATGAGTACAACTTGCTCCCAATAGTTTTAAATACTTCAAAGAAAAGGTCAGCTTTTTGTGTGTTTGGCATGAATGTATCAATCAAGTTACTGATCTCATAAGAGATTGGCACTACGGCTATCTGCCACTAATGTCAGTTGAAATACTTATAACTTCTCTCTTGTGATGAGTTTTATCAACAGTGATCATTTACATGAAGTTAGGCAGCTTATGGATAACTTTCACTTTTTCATAACACAAATTATCATAGTTAAGTAACCAACCATAAGGTTGGAAACACGAGATTTTATACTGTGTAAGCCCCTATAGTCCCTCATTTTTCAAAACGTTAGGATGATCCAAACCGTCCATATGATGGGTCATAATGTAAATAGGTTTTGCCCAAAAAATCATTTCCATAGGATGATCCTAACCCTCCGATCTATAGATGAACTGCATATTATGAAAACCTCTAAGATCGTAGGGGTAGGATCTTCCTATGGAAATGATTTTTGGGCACAACTTATTTACGTTATGGCCCATCATATGGACGGTTTGGATCATCCTATAGTGTGGTCCATACAGTACTTTTTGAAAAATAAGGGACAATAAAGGCTTACACCGTATAAAATCTCTAGAAACACAAACCTCTCTCTCTCTTTTTAGTCAACAGAGTTGAAGTTCAAAGTGTGCGCATCAGGTGCAATTTCAGTTGTAATAGCTGCCGAAATTAACTATTTTAATATACAAATAGGATTGTGTTAATAGTTTTGGTTAGATTGTGAGCCTGTACTTATTATTTAAGGCTTACAAATTTTAATATACAAATAAGATTGTGTTAGGACTTGAGTCTTGGTTAGATTGGGAGTCTATACTCAAGGTGGCAAACGGGCCGTGCTGTGCCGGCACGGCACGAAATTTTGCAGCCCACACGGCCCGCGGCCCGTGGCCCATGTCGTGCCATGCCGGCACGAGAAAACAGCCACATAGAGCCTTTTTTCCACTTTTTTTGTCGTGCCGGGCCGTTTCGTGCCGCTTTTCGTGCCGTGTGCCTAAACCTTAAGCCCGGCACTGCCCACTGTAGCAATCGTGTCGTGCCGTGTCGGGCGTGCCTCGGGCCAGTACGGCCCAGTTGCCACCTTGAGTCTATACTGCTTACTTATGGCTTGTGAAAATGCTTACGTTCGGCTTGTGAAAATTATTATTGTCCGTAGAATTTATTCGTAGCAGTCATCTTTCTTGAGCTTCAACGCCAGACGCTTTGCCTCCTGTTCCGAGATAAAGTTGTGTGTAGCACCTGCATCGATCATAGCCCGAGTCATCTTCTCATTGATGTATGCTTCAATATACATTAAACCCTTGGATGGGACTCCCTTAAAAGGGACTTTCTTGGCACCTTGTCCCTTGATAACAATGCACAGGCTTAGGGAAGTCATCTTTGGTTCCTCCTCATTCCTCTTCGCCCTGAGTAGGCGGTGGGAGGTTGTGGCTAGCAAAGCATTGACAGTCTAATGCAGTCTGATACCGTAGAGGCACAAAAATAAACCCCTGGTGAGACTCAGTAATCCTGTTGAGAACTTGATATCCCCAGGCGAGATTTTATAACCTTGTTTAGGTTAGAGCATAGTTAGCAAAACGTGATTCGGCAAAAAAACAGGACGGCAAAAATTCGAGTTTAATACGGTACCGGTTCAAAAAAATGTACTAAAAAACGGAAACACAAGAAAATGAGTTTAAAAAATTTTCATTTACAAAATATGGTGGGGGTAAAATTGGAAAGTTGGTCAAAATACTTGTTTAAAACGCATTTTAAATGTGTTTAAAACGTTCGATCGAAAAAAAAAAGTTTTTTTGCATCGTAAAAGTTTTAAACAAGTATTAAATGGCACACCAATAAAACGAGTTTTTTTCAAAAAAAAAAAAAAAAAAACGTCGTTTAAAATGGAGTTTTGCTAACTATGGATTAGAGTGGTTAAATCATATTTAGACCTGTTAACCAGTTGATAACCCCATTTTGGAATTTGAGGAAAAATTGTGATATTCTTAATGTTTTTTGAAAGAAGATCTAATCTTTATTCTGTTTTAAGGAATTGATTTTCTAATCTTTTGATTTAGATTGGATGTAGGTTTTGTGGAGTATTATTTTTACTTCTCATGATTAGCAAAAGCTCAAAAACCCAAGGAGCAACCCAATGGCATGGAAGGTAGTGTTCGGAAAGAAGAAGGGTGACGGAATGCTTACGATGTAATATCTTTTCACATTTCTGCCCATACCAAATTATATTGTTCTTCTTTTTCTTTTCTATAATTTTTTAGGATTCATTTTGATTCTCAATTGTTGGTGTGTGCAGTTCATATATTGGAGCATGTAAATTTGTCATGTAAGAAATTTTCTGATCATAAGAGAATTTGAACATGTAACAGCATGTATTCTTAAAGTGTGTGTTTGTTTTATCATTTCCTTTAATGTTGTATAAAGATAAGTATTGTTTGAGAATTGATTTTTGATCCAAAGTTGTTTGGGGATTTTTCCGCCTTTCATTTACAGGGTATGGGTTTAAATTTTTCGATTTATGGGAGGATGCAGAAGCAACTTTTTATCACTGCTTTTAATGGGAAGGTAATTTGGGTTCCAATTCTCCAAATTATTTTATTTGAAAATATGGATCTGATTGAAATTCTTGGAAATGGAAATTTTAGAAAGCTTTTACAATTTTTTTTCACTATGTACTCTTTTTCCTACAAAAACTCTGATAACTTGAAATTCTTCTCACAAATTGGAATAATAGAAGAAATGAGTCTTCCCATTATCCCTTCTAAATGAATTTTGCCACTAATCATGAATTGTATTGCATTTCTCCTTCTTTTTGTTTTATGTTTAGTTGTTTTTTCAGTTCTTTTCTTCTCTCGGGTTGCAATTTTTAGCCTACAGGATTCAACATTCCCTGATTGTAGTCTCTTTGTTTCTTTCTCTTTCTTTCATTTTTTTTGTAAACCATTGATAAGATTTTCCATATGTTTAGTTGCCATAATTTTTCATTAGGATTTGTGACTAATTATCCTATCTTTAATACTAAATTATGGCATACGTGGTATTCCAAAGGACTGTTTTCATCCATGAAGGGAAACTTGACACTGATTCGCTTTATTGTTATGAGTTTTGTGCTCTTACGTGAGAGAACCTTATGCATCTTTAATACCGTTTGCCTAATTAGTACCTTTTTGTGGTTGATTAGGATGTAGGCTAACTTGAAGTAATGACAACAGATAAATCTGTCATGTGCCAAGTAAATTGGACTTTCTTCTCTATAGGGATCTCAGTCATTTGGATTTTTGGATTGGATTTTCTATTATGGTTTGCTTTATTTCAATTAATATATAGTTATGATTTTCTTTCTAAAATGTACGAGTTCGTTTCATAAATTCTTTAGATTATTCTATAACAACTATTTGATTTGTATGTTCCGCATTTGTTTCAAGTTATATAGTGATTCAGGTAATACTTCAAGCCCTTTTTTCGTTCACGTGCCATGTGTCCTCTTGAAAACTACAAATTCACCCTCCCAATCTTTTAAGCCGTTTCCAATTGTAGATTTCCCTTCCAATCACAAACACTCCCATTATTTTTTGCTAAGTGGTTTCCCCATTGTAGATTTCCTTCCAATCACCAATATTTTTGGCAAAAAGTTAGGAAAAAAAACTAAAATAGTAAGTCTCCCATTATTTTTGCCAAAAATTACATGTTTGAAAAGCCAAGCATTCATGAGCTAACATACCGAGGAAATACCCCAATACCCATGTCCAATGATGTTTAGAGAGTCCTTCCAACACCTAATTGAGATTAGAAAATGGAATTCCAATTGAGAGAAGATCCTAACTCAAACTCAAGAGCTAATTCCAGTGCTCTTATAGCTTTAAATGAGGAGAAATTAGGTGAGTGCATTGTAAAGAATCAACTACCTTGTACACTTTCTACCCCATGCACAAAGGAAACACCACAATTGCTTTTTGAGAAGGAGTGTAAACCATTCATTTATTTACCCCTGCCATAGACAGACCTATATAACTTTTGGAAGCAATGCAATTTCATCTTTCCAAATGTACATAACAAAAGCAGATTTTAAGCTTAGATGCACCCTTTTAAGTATTTTGAAAGCAAGCGCTCGTCCTTTGCAACCTATCACATGCCATCAAGTTTTGTGAATACGTTCGTCACGGTGATATTAACCCTTGAATTCCATATGTATGAAAATATGCAATTATGAAGTAGGCCTCAGACAAGACCTTATAAAAGTCTCCAGGTCACAATTAAAAAGGAAAAATAAGACGACACTATGAGGGACAGGTTTTTATATGGTGTCCGGGTGTACTGCACCTATTGCCCCTTCGTATTTGATTCCGCAATACTCCATTTTATAAGAGTCTACCGTTGGATTAAATCATTAAATTAAATATAAAGGCGGCACTTTTGTTGCAAGCCTATCATGCGCAAGGGCCCGTAGGTGCGTACCCCAGATTATTTCTAGTGAGATGTTTTTAGTACGGTGGCTTTGCATATAACAAAACAAGTTAGGACCGTGCATACTTATCATTTCCCAAAAAAATTTAGAGAAGGTGTACTAGTAGAGAGGAATTCCTTTTGTGTTTTTTTAGGATTATCCTATGGATCTTATTTTTTGTGGACACCCTATCTATGTGAGGACCATTCAAATGAATGATTTGGATCACCCAAACAATGTGGGCCCCCACTGTATTTTAAGCTAGTGTGTAGGAAATCTTTTCTCATATATATATATATATATATATATATATATATATATAAGGAAAATGATTGTGAGCTTGAAGCTCATATAGCTTACATGAGCTTGAGGGCCCAAACACATGGGTCCCACATTTTTTGTGGTGATCCAAACCATTCATTTGCAAGGCGTACCAAAAACAGCTCCATTGGATCATCCTAACCCCTCCAAAAGCGGAGGGCAAAAATGGGCAGATTTGTGGCAAACGGTGTCTGTCCATTTTGCCCTCCACTTTTGGATGGGTTAGGATGATCATATGGAGCTAATTTTTTGTACACACCCTATCCATGTAAGGGCCTTTCAAATGAATGCTTTGGATCATCCTAATAATGTGGGCCCACATGTGTTTGGGCCCTCAAGCTCATATATGCTATATGAGCTTCAAGCTCACAATTATTTTCCTCATATATATATATATATATATATATATATATATATATATATATATATATATATATATATATAAAGAGAGAGAGAGAGAGAGAGAGAGAGAGCATGCATTTGCTGCGCTCGAGCACAGAAACAGGGTGGGGCCACATTTTGGGTGGGATCCAAAGCATTCATTTGATGGGCCCTTTCATGGGTAGGGTGTCCACAAAAAATCAGCTCCATTGGATCATCTTAGGGTGTCCATTTGTGGGGCAAAAAATGGACAGATTTGTGGACAAACAGTACTTGTCCATTTTTGGCCCAAAAAATGGACACCCATTGGTGATCCAATAGAGCTGATTTTTGGTAGGCCCCCCATCCATGATGGGGCCTTCCAAATGAATGCTTAGGATCACCCCCCCCAAAGACCCCACCGCCTGTTTCTGTGCTCGAGCGCAGCAACCCTTTTCATATATATATATGAGGAAAGTGTCTCTAGTCTCTCCCCTAGATAAGCTTATCTACTCCTCCCTTTAAAAAAACACAGTGGGCCCACGCTGTTTGGATGATCTAAAGCATTCATTTGATAGGTCTTAACATAGATAGGGTGTGCCCAAAAAATCAGCACCAAAGGGTCATCCTAGAACTTCATTTTGTTGGGCACACCGTGTCCATTCTGGGTACCACAAGGCACCACAAAACGAAGTTCTAGGATGACCCTTTGGTGCTGATTTTTTGGGCACACCCTATCTATGTTAGGACCTATCAAATGAATGCTTTGGATCATCCAAACAGCGTGGGCCCACTGTGTTTTTTTAAAGGGAGGAGTAGATAAGCTTATCTAGGGGAGAGACTAGAGACACTTTCCTCATATATATATATATATATATGAGGAAAGTGTTTTTAAGCACGTGCTTAGATAAGCTTATCTAAGCACATGCTCAAAAACACATGTAGCCCACATTTTTTGGGAGATCCAAAGCATTCATTTGGAAAGCCCTTCCATAGATAGGGTGTGTACCAAAAATCAGCCCTATAGGACCCTCCTACTCCTGCCATTTGTGGAGGGGAAAATGGGCAGAAACATGGACACACAATGTCTGTCCATTTTCCACTCCAACTTTGATTGGGTTAGGATGATCCTTTAAGGCTGATTTTTTGTACACACCTTATCCATAGAAGGGCCTTCCAAATGAATGCTTTTGATCCCCAAAAAATGTGGGCCACATTTGTTTTTGAGCTCGTGCTTAGATAAGTTTATCTAAGCACGTGCTTAGAAACACTTTTCTCTCTCTCTCTCTCTCTCTCTCTCTATACATATATATATATATATATATATATATATATATATATATATATATATATATATATGAGAAAACATTTCCTACACACTTGTGTAGGTAAGTTACCTACACACTAGCTTAAAATACAGTGGGGGCCCACATTGTTTGGGTGATCCAAACCATTCAAACCATTCATTTGAATGGTCCTCACAGAGATAGGGTGTCCACAAAAAATCAGATCCATAGGATCATCCCAACCCTACGATTTGTGGAGGTAAAATGGACGTGTATAAACCTTCACAAATTAGTCCATTTTTTGCCTCTATAGTTTGAATGGTTGGGATGATCCTATGGATCTGATTTTTTGTGGACACCCTATCTATGTGAGGACCATTCAAATGAATGGTTTGGATCACCCAAACTATGTGGGCCCCCACTGTATTTTAAGTTAGTGTGTAGGTAACTTACCTACACAAGTGTGTAGGAAATGTTCTCTCTCTCTCTCTCTCTATATATATATATATATATATATATATATATATATATATATATATATATATATATATATATATGTGTGTGTGTGTGTGTGTGAGGACCATTCAAATGAATGGTTTAGATCACCCAAACTATGTGGGCCCCCACTGTATTTTAAGTTAGTGTGTAGGTAACTTACCTACACAAGTGTGTAGGAAATGTTTTCTCTCTCTCTCTCTCTCTCTCTCTCTCTATATATATATATATATATATATATATATATATATATATATATATATATATATATATATATATATAGAGAGAGAGAGAGAGAGAGAGTCTTAGGATCAACCCTCTAACATTCAGATCGGAGGGTTAGGATGAACCTATGAAAATGATTTTTGGGGCAGGGGCACAACCTAATTAGACTGTGGCCCATCTAATGAACAATTTGAATCATCTTATGGTGTGGTCCATACCGTATTTTTAATAAAGTGAAGAGTGCCCTCATCAAAATATAGTAGTGTTGATAACATTTCCTTATATAATATATATGTATAGTAATATAACAAACATCATCCGAGCTTTAAAGCTCGGCTCGGCTCGGCTTTATGAACCGAGCCTAAAAAGTTCACGCGCTTGTCCAAGCCGAAGTATACAAAGCTCGAGTTCGGCTCGTTTATTTGACGAGCCTAATTTTTAGGCTCGGTTCATTTGCAGCCCTAAACACACCACTTTCAAAAAATAAAGAAGTTTAAAGACTCTTGGTTTTTCACTTTTCACAACGCTACATATAACCCAAATTTACTGCTTCTTTAAGTCCGATCTTTCTTTATATGAAAAAATATTCCATGGAATAAACATCCCTACAAACGAAAATAGGTTTGCTGTAAGCATGGTTTCAAATTTCGGTTTCGGAATGCATTTTGGTCCTCACCCAAACTGATATTTAGGCCGAAATTTCAGATGAAATCCAACGACATCAAATCAAGTAATATTTTATCTCGTACAAAATTTCGGCCAAAATTACCAAAATATTCAGGAAAATATTAAGCAATGAATAAATTCTAGATTTTTTTTTGATATTCCTTAAATTTTGGACTGAAATTTCGAAACTTCGATCGAAATAAAGTAACATTTTCGGGTATTAGGGATTTCGCTTTTAGTCTCCACTGAAACCCGAAATTTTGGATTTCGGTCGAAATTTAAAACCATATGTAAGAGACTACTAAGGAGACGTTTGGAAATATTTCGCTGAACATGATTTTCTTTCCCTTAGTTTGAAACAATGCTCACAAGATTAATAACAAAAAGGAAAAGAATGGTAGAACATTGTCACCGCCGAAACATAACAATCATAAGTGACAGTACTTAATATGGAAAGAATTGACCTTAAAAGATGTGTTTAACCCACTCTTGTCTGTCTAATTGCACCCACTTATTATGGGTCATTAGAGGGTTTAAAATTTCGAGGGTTCTTATAAACCAATTAGCATTCAATATGGAGGAGAAGGTGGGTTTGTACAATTACAAGAACAACACTAAAAATCACTAATTACAAAACAAATTTATGCAATCATCATGAGGTGGAGATATCAACATCCGAGCATAAAACATAAAACTGGTATCAGCACATCTATATTTTGATATTCTTACAACTCCTCTTTCCTTTTAGTCTTTAAAGTTCATTTGGAATTGTAGTAGACTTGGAAGACTAACTGAACAATGAACAAACGTATGAATTCATCTCATCATTAAACATGGCAGAGGAAATATCAATGGCCCAGAGAGGGAAATCATGTACAGGCCGCATGGCCCAAAATTAATGGAAGTGGAGGCGGGCCAACTGGCATCTGAGTTTCAGTTCTACTTTCCACTGTTGTAAACATGTGATACTTACTGGATTAATTTGTTTCGGAAGAAAAAAAGGATCAATCATTCTTGCCACATTCACAAGTAGACAAAGCATTGTTAAGCACAATAAGTACAATGAAATTATGAAAACGACCACTCAGTTGGGAAAAGAAACAACGCATTGTTAAGCAATGAAAGAAGCAAAAAAAACTCAATGGTGGTATAACTCGGTTAGCCAATAGAGAAAGATATAGTTTTAGGGCCAAAGGCATCTTTTTCATTATAAACTTTACAAATTCTGCAGTCTAGCTTTGAAATTAAATATAAATTTCAGTCCAATAATCAATTTTGGAGTCGCAATTAGTTCTCAAAGTCCAAAACAATAGGGCTTTAACTTTGGATATGTAAATGAGAAGTTCAGAAATATACAAAGCTCCATGCCAAACACAGTAAGACTTAATTTCAATACAAAACACATCTTTTTCCCTGTAAACATTATAAAATGTTCAGTCTGGCCTCATTAATACCAAGCATCTCATGATCTTATCAATAAAATATTAAATTACATGACAAAAAAAGTACCAAGAAGAATGAAAGACCCTGGAATGGACGATACCAGAAATTATGTTTACACCATCTAAGTGGGCCAAAGTCAAAATTAAACATAAATTTGAGTCCAATAATCAGTTTTGGATTCACAATTTGTTCTCAAAATCTAAAACAAACAGGGCCTAAAATTTTAGAATGTAAAGGAAAAGATTGGAAAATTACAAGGCAAACATTGATCGAAATCAGTGTGTTATGATTTTTTGATGAAAAATAAATAAATTCAACAGTAGATCCATCCATTATGTTTTACCATTCTATTTATATTTCAAATCATAGAATAGAATTCCCTTAGATCTAGTAGCTTTCTTTAATTTCTGTGTAATCTATGCATGTCATTTATTCTGTAGTCTATGCATATCATATATATATATATATATATATATATATATATATATATATATATATATATAGCATTCTTATGCATGGGTGTAAAAAAATAGGTCCCACCCCATCAAAACATGACGTTTACAATTGTGGGCCCACCATATACATGCGCTCGGGTGGATGCTGTGAGACCTACCCCATCAATACATGAGGCAAAATGATGAACCCCACACAATGCATGGGTTTGAATCGATCGAGTTGATGGGACCCACACTAGATGTCAAAACATATCACTGAGCATCACCAGTATTTTAATCCTTTTATAAGATATTTTCATATGGCTACGTGATGATACATTCGCCCCCCCCCCCAGATAATTCGCACCCCTTTTAACGTGATTTTGACGTCAAAGAGAGTTAAAGTCAGCCTCAATTCACATTATCAAGGGTGCAAATTATCCAACAAGGGGTGCAAATTTATCATCTCCCTTTCATATTTTCATATAAGGACATTTTGGTCTTTTATTAGTAAGAAAATGGGAAATGATAAATCCTTTCAGATTTTCATATTAAAGCATGGTAGTGCATATGTCAGAAACACACAAAAAAAACTATTGCTTTTAATGAAATAAGTGGGTGATTGCTTCTATTTAAGTAGGGCTGCAACTCGAGCCGGGTTTTACCCGACCCGCATCGACCCGACCCGAAAATAGCCTGGATTGGGTTCAGGTTTCATGGGTTTAGGGTCGAGCCGGGTTGAGCATTCAAAAGCCCGCATGAATCTCGGGTTTGAAGGGGCCCGACCCGAGTTACATAAGTTATAGTATGTACATTTTTTTCTATTGTTAGTTAAAAGTTAAAAGTGAAAACCCACGCACCCACTGTTATTGTATGTGAGTGTAATTTCTGCTTCTATGAGTTGAGTTGATTCAAGTGTTTGATTCAGCATTGTTTGATTGTAATTACAACATTGTTTGATTACGGCATTGTTTGATTCAAGTGTAATGTGAGTGTAATTTCTGCTTCTATGAGTTGAGTTGCCTTGCCAAACAAGAATTTTCCTTAAAAAATTGTGTCAACGTGAAAAAACCCGACCCGAGATTTATCATGGGTAGGGCCGGGTTTGGGAATCGTGAGTTTTCCGGAAAAAAAAGCCCGACCCGAGATATTTCTCGGGTAGGGTTGGGCTCTCCAAAACCCGACCCGGCCGACCCGAGTTGCAGCCCTATATTTAAGTAAGTGGGTATTGATATCTGGATCACATGCAGAAGATATGACATGCAGAAGATATCCCTTCAACTGCTCGTCTTTTAAGCCAGAAGTACTTGATCACATGCAGAAGATATGACATTGTACCCCATGCCCATGGAATGTGACATTGCCCCTTCAACTACTCGTCTTTTAAGCCAGAGAAGTACTTGATCACATGCAGAAGATATGACATTGTAACCCATGCCCATGGAATGTGACATTGCCCCTTCAACTACTCGTCTTTTAGCCAGAAGCACGACAGAAATCACTTAAAGTGTTGAATGCTGAAAGTGATACTACACAACCGAAGACCGGGTCTTCTTTTTATACATTGGAATCCAAATTAAGACGAAAGTGAAATGACAAGGGAATGTTTTCTTGAGATTCCAGCTCTCTTCATTGTCTTCTTGTGCACGTGTCTCAATCTATTTTGCAAGCGTAGCACTTGCATAGAATAATTCACCCCCCGCGTAGTCGGCATTCACCCCTTTTCACCGGCCGGTGAGCCAGAACCGGTAAAGACTCTACATCCTCTCTCTCTTTCTCTCTCACACACAAACCGTACATATCCTTAGAACTTTCTCACTCCCTCATTGCCTTGGTGTAATGTTTCAAGGAACCTCTTTTTTTTTGAAAAGGGCAACAGAATATATATATATATATATATATATGTAAAAACAGAACCGAGGTGGTCCTGAAGGAACAAAGATAATACAAAGATAGCAGTGCAATAATTCAAGGAGGTAGATAGTCAAAGCACTCAAACGCGGCCCGAAAGACTCCTTTCTTGGCAAGGGTGTCTGCTTCCGCATTGGCTGATCTCCTGACATGGCGAAAAACTATAGAGGAGCCCTTAGCTCTGTCCTCAATTTCCTCTAAGAGAGGCAAAAATCGCCAAGGGGGAGAAGCGTTACCCGAAAGCCAGCGAATAACATTTAAGGAATCCCCTTCGACGATAATGTTGTCGCACTCCAGACGAGGCATCGAGAGAAGCCCGCTATGAACGGCTCGGACCTCTGCCTCGTTTGAGTCTGCCACTCCGATAGGCCCCGAGTAGGCCCAGAGGACTTCCCCTTTGTGGTTTCTACATAACCCCCCTACTCCTGCCATTCCTGGATTGCCGATAGACGATCCGTCAAAGTTAAGTTTCAGGGACCCCGGAGGAGGAGGAATCCAGGAGGGGAGGATTTTCACTTTGGTAGCCGATTCCAAGCATATGATTGACCATCCTTCCCAGAGGTCGAAAGCTGAAACAAAACGAAACAGAGGAAGGCTTCGAGCCCAGGATATGACCGCAGCTATCAACTGAATATAAATCCAATAGGAAGATCTAGCCTTCCCTTCAAAGATACGAGCATTCCTCTCTTTCCACAAGAACCACCATGAGGCCAGGAGACACATCTTCCACAGCATTCTGCCTTTCCTTTTCCAAGGAGTCCAGGCCCAACTCTGAATGAATTCAGCCATAGAGTTGGATGGGACCCAACTGATTCCAAAACGAGAAAAAATAAGACCCCAAATATGACGAGCAACCTTACAGTGTATGAAAAGGTGGTCAATGGATTCCCCAGCGGATAAACATAGAGGACAGTGATCTACCAACCACATTCCTCGCTTCCTCAAAAAATCCATAGTTTGAATGCGGCCCCAGCTAACCGACCACCCAAAGAAAGCAACTTTCGGAGGGCAAGATTGTCTCCAAACCGAGGAGGACACGTGCTCCACTAAAGAAGGGATCAGATGGTTATAAAAAGATTTGACTGAAAATATCCCCGAAGGATTCCAAATCCAAATCCGACGATCTACGCCCGAAGACTTGATGAAGCAAGAATCCAATAAGGAGAGGAGGGCGCTGTAAGAGCTTAACTCCCTAACAAAGAAGTCTCTGCGAAACTTAGGAGACCAATCCACCTTCCCATGTTCCCTTGCAAAACATTCCGATACCCAGGCCTCTTTCTGAGATGAAACGATGAATAAGCCAGGAAACATCACTTGAAGAGGATCATCCGAACACCAAGAATCCTGCCAGAACCGAACCCGATCCCCCCTATATACTCTGAATCGGACGCCAGGAGCAAATAACGACTTCAACTTCAAGATGTCCCTCCAAACCGTGAGACCTTTGAGTTTAAAATTATCAACAGAGTCCCAATGCCCATGATCTGAACCATACTTACTTCCAATGACCCGGACCCACAAAGAGGATTGTTCTTCGCCAAATCTCCACAGCCACTTGCCCATAAGGGCCTGGTTAAAACTCTGAACCCTCCTGATACCCAAACCTCCATTTTTAGTAGGCAAGCAGACCATACTCCATTTAATCAGGGAGACCCCCTTGGAAGACCCTGATCCGCCCCACAGGAAGCGTCTCTGAATTTGTTCGATGCGTTTAGCAACCGAGGCGGGACATTGAAAAAGAGATAGAAAATATATCGGCATATTGGATAGAACGGCCTTTATAAGCACTAATCTACCTCCTTTGGAAACCAACCGGCGCTTCCAGGTAGCCAAACGTCGCTCAATCCTTTGAATAATAGGAGCCCATAGGTTGTGTTTCGGTCGACCCACACCAAGAGGAAGACCCAGATAGGTTGCTGGAAAGACATCTAAACCACAGCCCATAATTCCGGCGAAAAAGGATGCATCGCTCTCAGAAACATTGATCGCGAACAATCAAGATTTTGCGAAATTAGATCTTTGACCCGAAACCATCTCATAACAACGAAGCATTGCTTTAAGGTTGAGAATCTGGGATATGACCGGAGAACAGAGCAGAAGAGTGTCATCCGCAAACTGAAGAAGCGATACTTCCACCTTACTCTCACCAATAAGGAACCCTTGATATAGCCCCAACTCACTTCCTTTTTTCAGCAGTCTGCACAGTGATTCGGCCACAATCAGGAAAAGAAAAGGAGAGAGAGGATCGCCCTGCCGCAATCCTCTAGAAGATTTGAAGAATCCTTTTGCTGATCCGTTGATGAGGACAGAAAACCAGGCGGACGATAAGCAGTTCCGGATCCACCCTCTCCACCGACCCCCAAAGCCCATCCGTTGATTAGTATCTCAACACCTGGACACCTTGTGTGTAAAACGGACATAGTTCGTATGCTGGACGATAGTCACAGCATACCCGGCCAGGTGGACCTCACGACATTAAATCCGGTCGCCATCTACAAAAGGATCTCCGCGTGGGTTTCCGATCCAGAATCCGGGGGATTCTCACGGCTCGGTGGTCGGCACATTTTGCAGAGTGGAGGAGGATTCCGTGACAATTATGATCTCCGGCGGGGTGAGAGGTGTTGGGGGAGATCGCCCTAGATGGGCCAGTGGGGCGAATTTGATCCCTCTTGGGGTCCGGCGGATCAACCCCGAAGCAGGCCTTTTGGGCGATTCTGTAGGAGGTTGGAAGAAGTTTGGCTCTGAGCCGGCAGTTGGGCAGAGAAATTGGCCTCACCGATCTGAAGAGGAGGAGTGGCTACCCGTCCGAAGCAAGAAGGGAAGACGAATGGAGACCAACTCTCGTCGTCTCCTCACAGTGGATTTTGTAGCAGTAGAAGGGGCGATGGCTTCGGCTACAGAGTCAGACTCTCAGCGAGAGTCAACTTCGAAGAAACCTCTGTTCTCGCTGTTCTGAATCTAGCTGTAAAAAACGAAAGTTTGAGCACAATAGATCGAACCGGTACTCTCTTAGTTGAACTTTTGGTGGGGCCTAATAAGTGAATTGGTTAGATCTAACAAATTACTCTCTTTCTCTTCTGTCTTTAAGCACAATAGATCGAACCTGTTCATTTGTTGGACCCATTGCTCATAAAATCAACTGCCAAGAAGATCCAAACCCTCCTATCTGCCTCGACACCCTCTACAGAGTTAGGATCATTATATGGAGATGATTTTCGGAGGAAGGCCTGTTTATATTGGGCCCATTAAACAAACGGTTTGGATATTGGGGTCAAAATGAATTGTTTAATAAATATATGTTACATGGTGTATACACGGCGGTGAATGCATTTTCTTTTTTCAAATAAATTGGGGTCTAGATCAATGATCTAAACCATTCAGTTGGTTGGCCCCAACGTAAATACCATGAAAATCATCTCCATTAGTACATCCTAACTCTTCGATAGAGATTTATATATATGGTATAGTTTATCTATAGATTAAAGGGTTAGGATCATGGAGCTGATTTTCCCAACCACTGGATGGTTTGGACTTTGGATCTTCGAACAAGGTGGGCTTCATTGTATTTTTTAGAATTTCATTAGGCCGCTTTGTTCAAAAATCCAAACCATTCATTCAACCTAAATAGTTTGTGGCCCCAAAATCATCTCGATGTTCCTAACCCTCCGAATTATTACGATGACATCATATATGAATCTCCACTGATCAAATAGTTAGGATCATCCAAGGGAGATTTTTTTTGGGGGCAATGCCTATTTACGTCGAATCACAACAAATGAATCGTTTGGATCTGCGAGCAAAGTAAGCAAATTGATTTAAAAAAATAATAATAATACACTTTTATGGTTTTCATATTCTAAAAAGATTTAAACCATTCATTGTTGGGCCCCACTAAGGGTTCGTCTTCGAAGATAGAAGAGAGAGTACTGGTTCATAGAATAGAGTATTTTACTTGGTGTAAGTCCCTGTAGTTAGGTATATTTCAAAATAGATGGTACGGCCCATCCAAACCGTCCATTGGATGAGCCACAATGTAAATAGGTTGTGCCCAAAAATCATTTCTATAGGATGATCCCAGCCCTCCGATCTATAGAGGTTTCCATAATATGCTGTCTCTCAATAGATCGAGGGCTAGGATCATCCTATGGAAATGATTTTTGGGTGCATAACCTATTTACGTTGTTGCCCCATCAAATGGACGATTTGGATCATCCTATAGTATGGGCAGTATAGTCAATCTATATAAAATCTCATGCCGATGAGTATGGGTGGGGCCTACCTTGTCCATAGATTTAAACATATCATTTGTTGGGGTCGGCTAAATGAATCATTTCAAAAAAAATCATGAAGAAGGTAAAAAGGAATCTACCCGGCTCTAATCCTAGTTCTAGTTGGGTTCTTCTACATGGATCGTTTTCTTCCATTCTATCCTATCCAAGGTCATATTCTCTGTTATGTTCCTAGCTATCAAGTCTTTCCTCACTGTTTCTACCCAAGTTGTTTTCGGTCTGCCCCTATCTCTTTTTACTCCATCAATTTGGCATGAGTCACCTCTTCTCACCGGATCATCCAAAGGCCTACGTTGGATATGTTCAAACCATCTACGTTGGTTTGAAATTTCGACCGAATCAACACCAACACCAAAATGACCGAAATTGGAAATTTCAGAAACGTACAAAATTTCTATAATTTCGGCTAAATTTTAAACAAAATATTAATTTTTTATTCCTTTACTATCGAAATTTTGGCCCAAAAAACCGACATTTCTTTCGTCTTTACCCAATTTCGACCGAAATTTTGGGATTTCGGCTGAAATTTCGGTTTCGGCTAGGTCCAAAATATATGCCGAAACCGAAATTTCAAACCATGGTTGAAGCGTCAAGTTATAGCTGGTGAAAGGGAGAGAATTTGTAATTTATCACGGCCCTTACTTCACACGATTTTTAGGTATACCATGGCAAATTATGGGGTTGTGATCAGCAAGCATCCAAAATTCATGCGGAACACTTGTTTAAGAGTTCCGGATTGTAAATAACGAACTGCTATTCTAAGGCAGTTATCAACTGGAAATAACGAACTGTTTAAGGTATGTTTATGAATTTCCCACACACATATTAGGAAACAAAATCAGAATTGTTTCACAACCAAGATTCTTACATCCTTACACTGAAAATACACAAATCTCCCATCATAACACGAGTTTGTACAAATCCCCAAGGACTGTTGGAAATATTAAATCTGAGAATCAAAAGAAGAAAAGGGTAAAACACAAAAGAAAAACAAGCCACGAAGTCCACTCAATTTAAGTAATTAGTACAGTCACAATTGATACACTGAGCAACAATCAGAGATATCAAACTGAATCACTGAAAAATGATGAAATCAATAAAGGGAGTGACAATTTTTTTTATGACCGCCAAAGAATTTCATTAAGAAATGAGGAAAAGCAAGGGTGGAGAACCCTCGACCGAGATGTTCATAACAAGAAGATAAAAAAAAACATCAAAAAAAAAAAAAAAACAACAATGAGCCCTCAAGGGAAAATAAAATAAACAGCACTAAACTCTCTCTTTGGTAACCCCTTCATTGGCTAGCCTATCTACATTGCTATTGGCCGATCGTCTTACATGGTAGAACTCGATGGAAGAATCAAACATACGATCTATCATCTCATCCATCCAATACGCAAATCTCCAAGGGGGTGGGAGGCTTCCCTTTAACAATTATATGACGTTGAGGGAATCACCTTCCACTATCACCCTCTCCAGGAGAGATGACTCAATAATCATGATTTCTAACCTCTATCTCTTGGAATAGGCAATCCCAATGGGACCCGAAAAAGCCTATCTCGTCGATTCTCTCTCATCTCTAAGAATGCCGCCTACCCCTGCTGTAATGGGATTCCCCATGCTGGGCCCATCAAAGTTAGGCTTTAGCACAAAAAAAAAAATCAAAACAAAAAACCTTTAGCTGTCCGGGCCAGGAGGTTCCCAAACTTGGGAAAAGACTCCCTTTGCTAAAAAAAAATCAGATCTCCCTCCAACCATGCCATAGATCATATGCCGAGATAAACCTGAAGTAAGGAAGTGTCCCAGCCGAAGAAATGGTTAGAGCAATAACCTTCGTGAAAAATGAAATGGGGACTTTTTACTAGTCCTCTTAATACTCAGACATTTCCCTCCTTCCATAATACCCAAACCGTGGCTAGCATTATTACACCCCAAAGATATTTTTCCTTTCTTCCTCCAAGGAACATGGGACAAGCTAACTAAAATATCAAATAACCTGGCGGGGAAAACCCAAGATATACCAAATCTAGTAAGGACTTTGCTCCACGTATACCTCGTCAGTTTGCAATTTAGAAACATATGATTCACTCACTCTCTTGCTTCCACACATAAAGCAAAGAAGACATTGACAAAAGCACAAGGCATGCAAATTGAAAAATTGTGGGGAAACTAAGGAGTTATTTGGACGCAAGAAAATTTTATCTTTGGAAAAGTTTAAAATAAAAATATGTTTCCCTGGTTTGGCTAACCTATTTTCAATTAAAAAAAAAAATTCCATGTTTTCGAGGAAAATTTCAACCCCACTAGACCTGGATTGTTACCTATTATTTTTACCCTAGATCCAATAGACCCCTAATGCAGATGCGATACAAACCTTCAAAGCAACTGCCAGAGAAATTCAAATCTCATACTCGAAAGGACAAAACCAAGGGAAACATGGGCTAATGCAGCAGGGAATAAAGGAAACGAAAATCACCTAGTTAAAGAACCAAATCATATTAACCACCAAATCAGATTCAAGATCAAATTACTCACATAAGAAAACAAAGAAATATAATAATCATAACAAAGGTCTGCCAAAATACTCGTCTCACTCTCTAAATTTCCAACAAAATGAGGGAAGAAAGAGGAAGAGAAAAGACGAAAATTCTCATTTCAATTCTAGAAACAACCAAACCTTAAGCAGAGAAGAAGAGAGAAAGAAGCCTAGAACGAACTCAAAACCCTAGCTTCGTACGGCGCCAAGCACTTACACGGGCCACGCCTACTAATTTATTGTATTTATAAAATTAGGGATTTGCAAGCTTCCATCGCACGAGGCATTTCACTGGTGGTCTATTACATCTGACGGCAGCCACAGAGGCTCACTTTTCAGCAGATTCTGTCTTCATTCATGAGGTGGCTGCTGTCAGATGCAAGAGACCACCCACGAAATGATTTTTGCAATGGACGCTAGCAAATCCCATATAAGCACTCTGCCAGGGGTGCAACTCCGGTCGGGCGGGTTGGGTTTTCCAAAACCCTACCCTACGTGAGAATTATCCCGGGCCGGGTCAGCTCTAATTTTTACAGGAAAATCTAGGATTCGTAAGCATGACCCTACCCAAGATGGTCGAAACTAACCTGAAACCGAAATTTAAAACCTTACCCGTGGTGAGGAGAACGAGAGAACAAAGAGAGTAGAAAGAGGGTGAAGTACACAAAGCAGATAACATAATTAAGAGGTAGAAAGTCAAATATCACTAGCACAAGATGATTGACTCTATCTCGCGCAAGGCCTTTGGCCTATCCACCTCGAGGTGTGCTGTAATAGACCTCTAAACTTACTTTAGGCTAGAAATCATTTCCTGCCATTTGTGAGGTATTTATATTGATTACAACAACTCCAATAACTGATATTCATGATTTTCTCACCGTAAACTATAGTAAATATGCCTATATTCGTGTCTGGTCACACCATTATAGAACAAGCCAGTAGCCTAAAGTAAGTTTGCCAGTAGCCTTACTTTTATAGAACATACATCAAGTCTGCCAGTATCCTTATTTTTATAGAACAAGCCAAATGCATATCGTCTAGCTATAAGGTGGGCCTGCACACAAAAATAATTAAATGTTAGTTCCTAAATAGCATTGGTTGTATATATATGGATGAGTTTCCACTAGTTCATTGATTTGTGCCAATTTTTTAAATGATCACTTGGGCCACTCATCGAACCAACCTAGTCGACTCAGTTACGGCCCTACTAAGTCAATAAAAAACTCACCGTGCTCGAGTTAGACTCAATTTTGGCTTGGGCAAGTTCTTGACTGAGTAGGAGCTCTTATAGTAAAAGAGAAACTGGTCCAAATTCTTTCTTAGGAAATTGATGCAGCCAAACAGAGCCGTAAAATTTCTTAAGTTGACTGAATTTTAACAGTTTCTATTAATCAAGGAAAAATCTACAAATCGGAGGAATAAAATCCGATTGGAGTGGATTTTGATGCATGACCCATCCATAACATGGGCAACAGATAAATGGTTTTGGCAAGTGGGCCCGAATTGTATTTCTACCCACTCAAAATTTCATTGCATTAAATGAGAACCCGAATATGTAACTCTATTATGTATGTATGTGTGTGTGTATGTATATATAGTGAATGTAACTGACCTGACCAGTGTTGTCAACGCGCAAAGGGGAAGAAAATATACTGATAAATTTGGAGCTGCAAAGCCAAAGAAACAAAATGGTAGAAATCACCTTAGAAATTCTATCTATAAGGAAGTGTCGTTTGTGATTTCCTTTTAATTTAAAACCTAGACAAAAAAAACTACTCATTTTTAGTCAATTACCTTAAAAATGTACAAGTAAAAGGAATGCGATTCACTATTACTCGTCAAATCAATGTTTTGAGCCCTTTGCCATAGAAGGAAAGCAAGGATGCCATGGCCTACTACCTGCACTCAACAACGTATCTCTTCAGAAACAATAAAAAAACTAACAGTATTGAAAATACACTTATGCAAGTGCACCAGCCGTTCAAAAGCTTCAAAGACATGATCGAACAATTTGGACCCTTAGATCAACCACTGAGCCATCGAACCAAGTGTTAGTAACATGGATCGTAGATCAACCTGGAAATATTGCCCGATCACTGTACCCACGGGCCGATCACCCTAGATCGCCAATAGTTCGAGACGATGTAGAGATCAACGGCCCACGTTGATCCAAAGAATAAAGAGTTTTAGTTTTATTAGCATTTCTTTTTGGTAATTTTATAATTTTATTTAATTAGGTTTTGAGTTGGACGAATTTCATTTGGGTATGGTTAGAAATTTTAGGGATAAGTTTGAGATAGTTTTGGAATTTGTTTTACTTGGAATTAAAGATAATTAAGGAGATTTATGTTAGAGAGAAAAGTTGAGTAGTTTTAGGAGTCTTGGACTCGTGGAGAGTTTTTAGGCTTTTGGTTTTGTAGTTTTAATTGAAATGCGTGCAAGTTTATAAATATGACCATTCATTGTAAACCTTTTAGGCTTGAATGATGGATTTATGAAAATTTATTTTGGTGGAGAAAAGTTCTCGTTAAGGTGTAAATGTACAAATAAATGGTGCATTGAAAATGTAAATTTATAATAAATTTATATGGCTTTTGAGTCTTTTTTCTCAAACAATGTGTACATTTACATTTTCAATGCACCTTACCCTCAGGGCACTTGTTAACAAAACCCTTAGAAGGATGATGTTGTCTTCTCCATCAAAACCCTTTGCTATCTTCTTAATTTTTTTTATTTATTTTATGCAAGTTTGCCTCCCTTCGGAAGCAGCCCTTTCCCAGCCATCCATTATATTACCACCCCTTTTTAGCACACCTTAAACCTAGTTTAACACCATAAAAATCCTTCCTAAATTGTGTTACGGTCCTAAGTGGGCCCCGCCTAGATATGGGACTGGGTGGGACCCAGCCTGGTATGGGACAGATTTAAAGGGCCTTGCCTAACTCGTTCCATCAGCTCTGGAGCTTTTGGCGTATCGGTAAGGTACCTAACATTTGATATCAGAATAGCCACCACGTCCCATGTTCGAGTCATGGAAGGGGGCGACTTGTGGAGAAGACTACCTGGAAAGAGCTACCTAGTAAAAAAAAAAAAATGCTAGAGTGAAAGCTGCCAGAGTGGGCCACCGCGGAAGGGCGGCCTATGGAAAGGGCTACCTGGAAAAAAGGCCAGAGTGAAAACCGTCACAGAGTGGGCCGCTGAGGACGGCGGATTTGGAAGCGTGGTGATACGTTACGGTCCTAAGTGGGAGCCCGCCTAGGTATGAGACTAGGTGGGACCCAGCCTGGTATGAGACAGGTTTAAAGGGCCTTGCCTAACACATTCAATTGGCTTTGGATCTTTTGGCATGTCAGTAAGGTACCTAACAAATCGGTCCATGTTTCAATGAGATAAGAAGGAATTGGTTATTGTCATTCCTTGTTGTGGTCACTTCCATTCATTTTTTTCTATTTTTGGATATATACCTTTGAGGCAATTTGGGCTTCTTTTCATTGGTTCTTAGAGGAATTGTGACGACCAGTGAAAGAGTTCAAAGAAGAGGGATGGATATAAACAAAAACAGAGGCAGCAATATTAAGGCCTTGTTTAATTTTTAGTCCAACAATTAGTTTTGGGCTCAAAATCAATTCTCAAAATCCAAAATGAAACACCAGGCCCTAAGTTTTTTTTTTTTGGTCAAGTAATATTTCTCCTAAACTCTATGAATATTTTATCAGAAATCAATGAATAAGGGCCTCTTCGGATGCTACCAAAATCAGTCCTTATTTGTAAATAAACTCGCTTGAGACCCCCCACCCTCGTCTCTTTTTTTTTGGAAGCCAATAAATGTATTGTTTAGAAATTCTATTAGAAAAATTATTTGAAAATAAGCATATTTAACTTCAAATGCATATAAATATAAGATTACAAATAATATCTGGAGAAAAATTGTTTTGTGAGGAGCATTGTTTTTGGTAAGGAAAACAATCATGGTAGGGATGGACCCATTGCGCCACACACATTTTGAAAAGGGTGAGTCAAACAATCAATTTTGGACTTGATCAATTTTCAAAATCAAATCGAAAGCGAACAGGGCTTCCATTATAGAAAAGGGTGAATCACAATTTCCCAGCTTCAAGAAAAAAAATAAGGAATTGCATGCAAATGTATTATTGAGATTAAAGGGGAGGAAATGCATACAATGTATAGCTTAGTGTATATCGTGGATAACATTGCACCCATCACCATAGCTACACCATAACCTGTTAGCAAGAGGCTAATACATAACCAGTACACCTGTTCCAAGAAGAGTTCCAACCATGAAATAGCAATGGAAACATTAGCACATTAATTATTTGATTAAGAGACATGAATGAGTTTAAGATCTTTTCTGACCCGTTCTTTACCGATGAGGAGGCTTAAGGATTTGACGCCATCCTTTTTATCTCCATCAGTGTCAGGAATGTCCTGCTCTCAATAAGAATATATGATAGAAGATTAGAATTTTATCAACATTCTTAGGCGGTTAGGCCCTGTTTTTTTTTGGATTTTGATAACCATTTGTGAATCCAAAAATTGATTGTTGGAATCAAAAGTAAACGTAAATTTGAGTCCAATAATCAGTTTTGGACTCAAATTCGGCTAGAAGAACAGAATTTTCTCAACATTCTTAGGCTGTTCGGCCCTGTTTGTTTTGGATTTTGATAACCATTTGTGAGTCCAAAAACTGATTATTGAAATCAAAATAAAATAATCAGTTTTGGACTCACAATCGGCTCTCAAAATCCAAGACAAACAGGGCCTTATACATCTCTACATTAAGTGAGGATGATAAGTATCTGATATGTTTAATCTATCACTACCCATAAAAAAAAATGTTTAATCTATCACTTGCTGCACAAAAAAAAATGCTGTAGGGAAATCGAACAATATGATTCCAACTGAATTCTTCCCACTCCTTCAAAAATAACAAGATAAAACAATGGATAGCATTAAGCTGCAAATATTGAGTACATACTATGTAAATGAATATCAATAAGCATTCAATTATGCATATGGTTGTGCTTTTTACCTTGAACAATGCAATGACAACATTGTTGAAGAACATGGATACCAAGTAGAATACCAAAGGTCTTGTGAAAACTGCTGGCTTTCCAAGTGCATATGTCTGCAAATATATTAAAAAATCATCAAAGTATTGCTGGAAGATGCTTTGAGAACTCAGGTGATTGAGAACTTAATTGGTAACTGGGAGAGAGAGAGAGAGAGAGAGAGAGAGAGAGAGAGAGAGAGAGAGAGAGAGAGAGAGAGAGAGAGAGAGAGAGAGAGAGTACTCCTAGAGTTTTACATAGATGAAAAGGAAAATACTCCACATAGATGAAAAGGAAAATACTCCTAGAGTTTTACATTGATGAAAACTAGTTAGTACCTGCATGTGCAAGAACAATGTAATTGGAAAAATAAATGTTCTTTCAGACAGGATGTAGAATGCGGCCATCAATGCAGATCGTTTCCATCTTAGAAATGGAAGCTGAGTACCAACATGGGAACGAATTAATGAAACAAAATATATTGCAGAATAAAAGAACGCAAGAACTTACAATGGTGATAATTTCTAAATTCATTGGTTAATCTAGTCACTAACTGTTGAAATCTGTTGGGGGTTCCACGCGAAAGCAAAGATCCCACATCAGAAAAGTGAACGGATGTGGATGGGATTATAAGGACCCGGGCATGGAAAAGTGAATGACTGTCGTGGGCTTATAAGGACTCAGGCACTATAGTGATGCAGAAGATCAATAAAAGACAATAAAAATGGAGATGGGAAAGAAAATTAATGATTTCCACATCCACCCTAGAGACACCCTCCCTAGCTAGTCTACCGCATCACTATTAGCCCACCTACTTCTATGGTGAAAAGAGATGGCGGATCCTGCAACTCTGTCCTGGATCTCATCTATGCAAAAAATTTCTTAAACCATTAGGAAAGAGATTGACCAAAATGATAGCAAATTGGGTGGGATCTTATAACTGTTTATCTTCTTTTGTAATTGTAACATTGAGGAAAAAAAGTGATCTTACGTTGACAGAATATGCGCTTGTGACAGAGAAAAAGGCAAGAAGGCCCCAAATAAGAGGTTGGGACTGAAACATCAAGGCCATCGCGAAACTCTGCAGTGAATGAATGATATCAGAGAGCACATCAAGAATCATAACTTTAGACACTACAGAATAAAATTTAAGTTACTATAAGTCTGTTGGGCAGAGCAAGTAGCAGGTGTTGCATATCTCAATTATGAACAAAGATGCTAGAAATCCTACAGCTGCCAAGACTTGTTTTAGGCCCATATCATTTATAGCATGCAGTGACAAAGTTTGTTCTGCAATCCCATCTAAGAGCCTACTAAACAAAGTTTCACTTACAAAATAAGTTCAACTCCTAATAGATTTAATATCACCAATTGAAACTTGTGATCCAAAGTAACATATCAAAGGATGAAATACCGTAGCGGCAGAGCCAATTGTAAGTGATATTACTTCTGCCTCTGAAAGTTCTCCAGAAGCCAGTGGAAGGTATGGCTTGTTAATCTGAAACAAAACACAATCAAATATTGTTAAAATTAATATTATATCATTATAATATTTGTCTTCCAAGAATGGATTGGATTAGCCTCATGAGTTTGAATTTCATATTTGTTTTGTACAACAAAGTGGAAATGGCGATGCATAAAAGTGAAGTTTTCCTTTTTGACGAGTAACTAAAAAAGGTGGGACACTGGGCATATTTGGCAACGACAATAAGTTTTTCCGGAGATTTTTTTTCCTTGGAAAAGGATTTTTCAAGTTTTGCTAAAGCCTTTTCTAAAGTAAGTATTATTTCAGCTAGAAAAAAGATTAGAAAATTTTATCTGAAATAATTTTAACTAACAAAGGGGTTATCTGTTGAGAAAATCCACGGGTAAATCAATCCGTTCGTGCACAAATCAAACCCAAAAGCACAAATAAACGCAAGCCTCAAGATGAACACCAAGATTTACGTGGTTAGGCCAATCCTACACCTATGGGCGAGAAACACAGTCTTCCACTATGAGAAGAGCAATATACAAGGATTACAATGGATTAAACCCATCCCCACAAACCCGCAACCCTTTCCTTGCTTCACTCAAATCCGAGAGAAAAACCAAAGAGAAAACCGCAAGATGAAAACCTAAAGAAAAAACCATCTCTTCTTCTTCTTCTTCTTCTTCTTCTTCTTCTTCTTCTTCTTCTTCTTCTTCTTCTTCTCTCTCTCTCTCTCTCTCTCTCTCTCTCTCTCTCTCTCTCTCTCTCTCTCACACACACACACACACACACACACACACACACTTTCCTTGACGCAACCGACACACTCCAAAAAACCTTCTTACTGTAACACCTATTCAAGCAAGAAGTTTGGACTTTTATATCTACGTTTTTAGAAAACCTAAAAACTTTCTTTATTGAGTTTTGCCTTCCCACCGAGTGGTGGGAAATAAGGCAACCGTCTCAACAATCTCCACCTTTGCTTATTTTTCAGTCATCTGAAGATTTTCCGTTGATGTCGCCACCAGTCCGCTGTCGTCGTAAACCACCATTGGCCTTCTAAAGTGCAAGCTAAACACCCTCGAATCACCCTGATTCTGACTTTTCCCGATTCGATCAATACGATCAATACACATGTGTAGTTGCCAACTCATTGACTCGCCTAGTTAACCCTAAAGAGGGATCTTAACTCCCCCATACTTCTCTCCTTTCATCAGAACCATACAGCCACGTGTGATTTTCATAACTTCACATGCAGCTGAAAACATGCAACCCCTGGAGTCCAACCGGCCAAACAATACTAGATTCGTTCGAATCTTTAGGACATACGTCACACCACCTAAAGTACGAACCACTCCATCGAACATCTTGATCTTCACCGTTCCAAATCTCGTGACGTCACAAGTACACCCGTCACCCAAGGACACTACACATGCCCTTGTCTTTTAGAATTTATCAAAATATTCCCTCCTGGAGCATACATGAACAAAGTATCCTGAATCAAGAATCCACTCATCATGAGAAGTGTGATTACTTGTGGAGACTGTGAGAATATCTCCAACCTCTTCACTCTGCTCAACCGTTACCACTACCACAATATTCATAGCATCGTTGTCCGCCTGGTCAGCTAGTTTTGGGCAATCTCGCTTGATGTAGTCATATTTCTTGCAACGATAACATTGTGTGCCCTTTCCTCTGACCTTGGATCTTGACCTGTCTTTTCCTGATCCCCTGTCAGATGACCTTCCTCTTTGATTCTCACCTTGAACAACCAACCCATGCTCTTGACTCTCATCACGAACATATTTCTTCCGCATCTCATTCGACAAGAGCAATATTGTGACTTCCTCTAACTTTATTGTGTCCTTATCATATAATAAAGTCGTTATCAAGTTGTCATTCGAATAAAGAAGCGAAGTAAGAAGCAAAAGGGTCCTGTCTTCTTCCTTCAACTTTTTATCAACCTTGTGGAGCTGATCCAATCTCATTGAACACAGCCATGTGTTCCAAAAGACTCTTACCTTCCTGCATCTTTAGCTTGTACAAATGCCACTTCAAATACAATTGGTTGGCCAAGCTTTTTGACATGAAAAGCTTTTCTAATTTCTAGCGGAACTTAGGTGCATCTTCTTCTTTTATAACATCAAACATAACATTATTTGCCAGACATAGTCGAATCGTGCTGACCGCCTTCGACTCAATGTCTTCCCACTCGCCATTCGTCATCTTCTCTGGATTCCCATCATTTCCCTTCAACGCCTTAGCCAATCTCTGGTGAACTAAGATGTCCTTCACCCTTATCTGTCATAGGGTGAAACTATCATTTTCATCAAACTTGTTGATGGTGAATTGGGTAGAACTCGATTTTACCGCCATATCAGATTACTCTGCGCTTCTCAGTGTAGCGGTCCACCTCGAATGAGAATCTTTCTTAGAAAACCTTTCTGCCACCAATGATCGCTCTGGCCGCAATCCAACCACAACACCCATTATCACTCCACCTTGCTTCGACGATCGCTCCAACCACAGCTCTGATACCATTTGTCAAGAAACTCTGCCGAGCAAATCTGATCTGATCGTGCGCAAATAAACGAAAAAGTAGGAAACAAAACAAGTAACAAGGCATAAGATGAACATCGAGATTTTACGTGGTTCGGCCAAGCCTACATCTACGGGCGAAAACACGATCTTCCACTATGAGAAAAACAATAAACAAGAATTACAACGGATTAAACTCAAACCCACAAACCCGGAACCCTTTCCTTACTTCACTCAACCAAGATCTTACACAAGAGAAACCTAAGAGAAAACCTAAGAGAAAACCCCAAGAAGACAACCGAAAGAAAAAACCCTCTCTTCTTCTTCTTCTTCTTCTTATTCTTCTCTCTCTCTCTCTCTCTCTCTCTCTCTCTCTCTCTCTCTCTCTCTCTCTCTCTCTCTCTCTCTCTCTCGTTGAGGTAGCCGAGACACCCCAAGCCTCTCACGCTAAAAATCCCTCTTGCTGTAACACCTATTCACGCAAGAAGGTTGGACTTTTATATCTAGGTTTTTAGAAAACCTAAAAACTTTCTTTATTTGATGTTTGCGTTCCCACCATGTGGTGGGAAATAAGGCAACTTTACCAACATTATCCAACCTTGGGTGCAACTTGGGTTGGGTTGAGCTTTTGCTAAAAAATGAATTGGAATCAACCTGATCCCCACCCTATTTTTTGGTAAAAGCTCAACCCGAATTCCCAAAAATCAACCAGAGTCGCACCCCTATTTACCTTGCCGAGACCTTTGCCAGAGTATTTTTTTTGAGGTTGCCAAACTTGTCCTTCGAGAATGTGGGAAAGTTGAGTTTTACAGAGATTATATATGATTTGTGGCCGTATAAATCCATATTTTCCAAAAAGTACGGTACAGCCCACTCCATAGGACGATCCAAACCGTCCATTTATTGGGCCACAACACAAATAGTACGTGCCTCCAAAATCATTTCCATAGGATGATCCTAACTGTCCGATCTATAGTATGGAAATTTCCATAGGTCGGAGCATTAGGATCATCCTATGGAAATGATTGTTTGGCACGTACTATGTGTGTTGTGGCCCAACAAATGGACGGTTTGGGTTGTCCTATGGAGTGGGCCGTACCATACTTTTTGAAAAGTATGGGTTGGATGGGTTTATACGGCCCGAGATGCCATTTAGAAGTGAATCTTATTTTTGAGAGGAGAAAGCAATCCAACATAAGTTTTTGTGAGATTTTGACGTGCCTTATGACGTGGGCTTAGGATTTTGGTAGAAGAATGAAATTTTTTAAAGGTGTGTGATACTTGAGCTACATAACAAAAGCATGGAAACATTGTATTTTCACGGTTGATTTGACGATTCAGTCTTAGTCCAGCATTTTTTATTCATCTTAAAAGGGTTTCCACATAAATCAGTCTGTTCCATATTGCTGTATTATTGTTTTTAATTTTAGTTGCCTTCACATAGAAAAGACTACTTCTCCAAACATGGGTGAAGAAATCCACCTTGTCTATTTCGATGTCATAAACTTGATTTAACCCCACAGAATAAATGTGCATCAAAGTTACTGGTACCAATCCCTGGAATAATGAAATTGATGGTGTTAAAGATGAAAAAAAACCTAAGAATTATATGTCGATGCATAACTCAATCACATTACCTTCACCAAACCCATAAGAAACAATGACAAATCAGCCATGGTTTCAACTGGAAGAAGAGAAATTGTTATCGCGCTGAGGATCTGAGTCAAGAAAGAAAAATATTTTGTAGGCCAAAGGAACCATAATTATATTTCGAGACATCATACCTAAAATGGATCCCATTAAAATTATCATTTAGAGATGTTAATGAACAGAGACTTACAGTCGCTTTTAATGCATAAGGCCTCGTAAACACGTAGATGGCACTTAACTTCTTGGAAGCACTATTCCGCCAATCTTTTGAATTGAAATCCTCAGGTTCAGCTACATTTGCATGCTCTACTGCAGCGTAAAGACGAAATTTTCTTTGTTGAAGTGTGGACTTCTTAGGATCTAGATTTCTGGATGAAATAGAGAAACCAATACAATGATCTCCACTAATGAATTGGTTGAGATTGCATTTGCTCCAACAGTGATGCCTTTGATCCTTTGGCATTTCAAAAGGCGCAACACAACCTATTGAATACAACCTATAAAACATGAGTCTCACCTCATCTATCTATCTATGTATAATATATACTAACCATGTTTCTTTCCATCGTCATTCGTTTTCTTTTCAAGAAATTTTTTATAAGAAGACTTTTTCCTCTAGGATTTCAGTTAGTATATGCTACAACCATATATAACATGGCTGGGGCCCACCATTTGACACCTCTTATTTTGATTTGGTGGGCCGAAATGGGCCAACCATCTCCACCCAAACCCATGCATAAGGTGGGGCCCGCCATTTTACACCTCATTTTATAATTGAGGGGATGGGGGCCCACCATTTGACACCTCTTATTTTGATGTGGTGGGCCGAAATGGGCCAACCATCTCCACCCAAACCCATGCATAAGGTGGGGCCTGCCATTTTACACCTCATTTTATAGTTGGGGGGATGGGGGCCGACCATTTTACACCTCATGTTTTTATTTACAGGGCTTACCATTTTACACCTCAGGTTTTGATGGAGCAAAACCCACCATCTCTACGCCAAACCCATGCATGGGGGGTGGCCTAGCTACCATTTTACACCTCAAGTTTAATGGGTTCGGGCCCTCTATCTCTTCCCAAACATATGCATTGCTTAAAATACAATGGGGCCACACTGTTTGGGTGGTCCAAAGCATTCATTTGATGGGCCATCACATAGATAAGATGTGCCCAAAAAATCAGCTCCATAGGGATCATCCAAACCCCTTGAACTATGGAGGCAAAAAATGGACAGATATATGAAGGTTTATACACGTCCATTTTTACCTCCACAAATCATAGGGTTGGGATGATCCTGCGGAGCTGTTTTTTGGGCACAGCCTATCTATATGGGGGCCCATCAAATGAATGCTTTGGATCACCCAAACAGTGTGGCCCCCATTGTATTTTAAGCCTAGAGAACTTATCTAGTTATCTACATTAGGGTGTAGGAAATCTTTTCTCTTTTCCTTTTGTCATTTCTTTTTTTATGGAAATTTTTATTGGGAATTTATGAATACATATAAAATTTCTATTGGAAATTGTTTTCTAACAAACAAAATTTTCTCTCTCTTTCAAGGAAAATTGTAATACTGCTGAAGCTTGAATTTTTTTACCATGGAATAATATAATTTTTCATTGATTTTTTTAGCTCATGCATAGCAAGGGCGGGGCCCACCATTTTTCATAGTATTTTGATTTCCCCCCTCTCCTCCTCTTTTTCCGAGTTGAATCAGAGGAAGGACAGTGCATAAATACTAGGGCTGCAACTCTGGTCGGGCGGGTTGGGTTTTGAAGAGCCCAACCCAACCCCAAAAATATCTCGGGTCGGGTCGGGTTTTTTTTTACTTTGATGCATTTTTTTAAGGAAAACTCTTGTTTGGCAAGGCAACTCAACTCATAGATGTAGAAAAAACTTGAGCATGGCAAACTCTTTAGTGCATTAACTAATAACTAGTCCAAAGAGAATAAATTGATGCATTACCAAATGAAAATGATTATACTCATATGAGATAAACAACAAACTATTTAGTGCATTAACTATGTAGTTGAAACTTGAAACCCTAGAGCTAAAGGGGGGAAACAAACAGAAGATGGAAAGAGTCCATGTGATTGCGTGTGTGCGTGAGTTGTACTTTTAAGTTTTCACTTTCAAAGTAACAAAGTTTTAGAAAAAAAAAATACTATAACTTAAGTAACTCGGGTCGGGTCGGGCCCCTTCAAACCCGGCTCGACCCGAGATTGATGCGGGCTTTTGGATCGTAAACCCGGCTCGAACCGAAAGCCAAGAAACATGAACCCAACCCAAGCTCTTTTCGGGTCGGGTCAGGTAGATGCGGGTCGGGTAAAACAATTTTGGCACCAAACATGGGAGGCGATAAATTCAAAGGCAGACTAGTATATACCAGCCACGTAAATCTCTCTCTCTCTCTCTCTCTCTGTGGTCTGACATGTTTTGGATAGAGAGAGAATTATCACAAAGTAAAATCATGTATAGGACATGGAAAATGCAAAGGGAGTATATACCAGCACTGAATTTTGTTAGGTGTCTTGCAGTGTGTGCAGAAGGAAAGGGAAGAAACGTCGCCATGCTAATAAAAGGAAAAGCAGAAAAGCAATAAGATAAGCAAACGAGTGCGTGCTATTTGTGTGGATGAATTATTTATATATAGCATGACGCCCCCAGAGCATTGACTTCAAAAGTAGGTGGTAAGATAAAAGCACCGCCCTTGATATTTGATCCAACAGCAGTCTCTTACAAAGTGGGCAACTGTTGGATAAAATGTCAAGGGGAAGCCCTAGGTCGGGCACCTTAAAACACCCGATCTTAAAAAATATCATGCTAAAATATTTCCCCTCAAGATATTTTTTTTTCTTTCCCAATCAGAGCAGAAGACAAATACGTAGAACACAAGTTTATTCAACGCCGTGTAGGAGTGGCAACCAAAGCAACGGCAAGGGCCATTTATTCAACGCCCTTTTCTGTGCTTTCCCATTCGGGCTTCTTTTCCCGTCTCTGTGTTTGGGGGTTGCTCTCTCCTTTTTTTCTTTGCTGTATCTGTTTCTTCTCAGTTTTAATATAATATATCTGGTAGGGGTCTGCCTAACCCCATCTATCTGATCAATCCATTTCCTTAAATCCTCAAATTTATGATCCATCACTTCACTTCACCATCCATTCACAAAGCTAGAGTGAGTTAACTATGGCTCAACCTTATGTAAACCAGAGGTCGTTTGTCCCAACTCCCAACCAATGGCTTAACAAACCCTAGGATTGACCCTTGGTTAAGCCAAGGTCCGTATAGAATATCGATGTGCAAGGACTTAAATACAGCCACTTGCAGCCACTACATCATCTACACCTCATCCTTGACAAATGGCCCTTTTTTACCTTGATTTTTGACCTAAAAAGGGGGTTTGACCTGTATTTTTTATCCATGTCACACTGACCTTTTTTTACTTTCCTCTTGATAAAAAATCAAGGGGTTTGATATTTTCTCTCTCCGCACTTTACAGGCCACCATATAAAATTTCTCACAATAATAACTCTCAACTATAAATAGACCTCCTCCTCTCCCTCGATAAATTTCTTGGAAAATCCCTTAAAAATTGCTTAGGAAATTCATAATACTTCTTAAACTTGGCCGAACCACACAAAATTTTGGTGTTCATCTTGTGGCTTATGGTTTCTTCTATTTTTCCATTCAATTTATGCACGATCTGATCGGATTTGCCGGCGGATTTTTCTAGAAAACATGTATTATCATTCCAACTGAAATCATAGTTTTAAATTTCGGTTTGGGGGGTAGTTTCGATCCTCACCGAAACCAAAATTTTGGCCGAAATTTGGTATAAGTGCTCGAAAAGTAGTTTTTTTGGGCTGAAATTTTGGCCAAAATTAACGAAATTTTGATAATTTCAGCTGAAATTCTATAAAGGAATAAAAAATTAATATTTTATCAAAATTTTCGGCTGAAATTCTATAAAGGAATAAAAAATTAATATTTTATAACAAATTTCAACCAAAATTTGGTAAATTTCAGTAATTTTGGTTTTAGAACGTTTCGATTTCGGTCATGGACGAATTTTAAAACCATGCTTGAAATCGAGTTTTTAAAGTTCTATTCCGACTCTTTTTTTCTCTATACAAAAGTCTACCTAATTTGCCTGACTAAAGTTAACTAATCACTCATTTCTTCTGTTTCAAGAAGGCAAATAAAGAAACCTTTTCGCAAATTAGCATAATGGTATAGTTTTCCATAATAGTGCTAACATGTCCTATCGTGCATCACTCACATGGTTTTAAATTTCGATCGAAATCCAAAATTTCGGGTTTCGGTCATTTATTTTGGCCAAAATTTTGAAATTTCATCTATCCCGAAATTTAAGAGATTTCAGCCAAAAATCTCGATTTTTGAAAAATATTTAGGGGTCGTTTGTATACCCGGATTTTTGAATCCTGGATTTCCACAAATTTGTAGTTGGGAGACAAGAGAAGAAAGAGAGCAGCCATCGTTTTTTTATTTCTTGCCCTTATTTCCGACACCAAGAGAGCTGGCAATCGTCCCCTGTTTCAGGTTTTAGAAATCCCTAGATACGGGAGAAATTTCTAAAACCTGGTTATCTTACTTAAAATCCAAGAAACGCTGCCAGGACAGCATCCAGCAGCTAGGGTTGCAACTCTGGTCGGGCGGGTCGGGTTTTCTAGAACCCTACCCTACCCGAGAAACTATCTCGGGTCGGGTCACGTTTTTTTTTTGGGAAAACTCATGATTCCTAAACCTGGCCCTACCCAAGATAGTTTCCCTGGTTGGGTCGGGCCCGGTCAGGCTTTTCCATCACACCGAGGGAAAAACCAATAAAATATTTTCCGTCAGAAAATGTTTTTCTTACAGTACAAAGAGGGCCTAAAGGAACTCAACACTATCTTCTCAATGTCACTTAAAGCACTACTATCTACTAAAATGGAGGTAGCTGATGCATCCTCGTATCAATTGATATCAAGGGCACTGATATCCGTATTCTTCAAGGCTGTCATTTGAAGTGGGGCGTGGAGATGAGACCTTGGAGGAAGCCAAAGCAGCAATCCATGAACTAATAAGCAAGGGTTAAACCCCTTCTTCCCCAAAAGATGAAATGCAAAACATTCATCATCCTAACCCTTCGATCTGTGGACGAACCATCAACTGAGGGGCTCTACCTTATACAAATTGAAACCACGAAAATGTCAGAAAGTTATCGGGTGTATTTGTATTTTTCCCTTCTTTTTTTATTTTTTGAACTGTAGAATGGTAGCCATTGTCTCTAACTCTCATATTATCTCTAGTTCTCTACTACGAGTAAGTAGTGCATTTTCCGGTCCACTAATGAAATTCATCTTAGTAGTTCATTAATGCTATAGCATCTCATTTCAATGCATTCATTTCAAGTATAAACCACATTTGCAAACGTTAAATCTAATAAAGTATTACAAACTGTTTTCTTCTCTCGGTATCCTTCTTTTTCTTCTCTCCATTTATTATCCTCTCATCAGGCACTTTTACTACTTACATGTAGGGCTGCAACTTGGGTCGGGCGGGTCGGGTTTTGAGAACCCAACCCTACCCGAGAAATATCTCGGGTCGGGTCGGGTCGGGTTTTTTTTCGGAAAACCAACGATTCCCAAACCTGGCCCTACCCATGATAAATCTCGGGTCGGTTCGGGTCGGGTCGGGTTTTTTCATGTTGACGCAATTTTTTAAGAAAAATTCTTGTTTGGCAAGGCAACTCAACTCATAGAAGCAAAATTACACTCACATTACACTTGAATCAAACAATGATGTAATTACACTCACATTACACTTGAATCAAACAATATTGTAATCAAACAATGTTGTAATTACAATCAAACAATGCTGAATCAAACACTTGAATCAACTCAACTCATAGAAGCAGAAATTACACTCACATACAATAACAGTGGGTGCGTGAGTTTTCACTTTTAACTTTTAACTAACAATAGAAAAAAATGTACATACTATAACTTTAAAAATGTACATACTATAACAGTGGGTGCGTGAGTGGGCCGTACCATACTTTTTGAAAAGTATGGGTTTATACGGCCTGAGATGCCATTTAGAAGTGAATCTTATTTTTGAGAGGAGAAAGCAATCCAACATAAGTTTTTGTGAGATTTTGACGTGCCTTATGACGTGGGCTTAGGATTTTGGTAGAAGAATGAAATTTTTTAAAGGTGTGTGATACTTGAGCTACATAACAAAAGCATGGAAACATTGTATTTTCACCGTTGATTTGACGATTCAGTCTTAGTCCAGCATTTTTTATTCATCTTAAAAGGGTTTCCACATAAATCAGTCTGTTCCATATTGCTGTATTATTGTTTTTAATTTTAGTTGCCTTCACATAGAAAAGACTACTTCTCCAAACATGGGTGAAGAAATCCACCTTGTCTATTTCGATGTCATAAACTTGATTTAACCCCACAGAATAAATGTGCATCAAAGTTACTGGTACCAATCCCTGGAATAATGAAATTGATGGTGTTAAAGATGAAAAAAAACCTAAGAATTATATGTCGATGCATAACTCAATCACATTACCTTCACCAAACCCATAAGAAACAATGACAAATCAGCCATGGTTTCAACCGGAAGAAGAGAAATTGTTATCGCGCTGAGGATCTGAGTCAAGAAAGAAAAATATTTTGTAGGCCAAAGGAACCATAATTATATTTCGAGACATCATACCTAAAATGGATCCCATTAAAACTATCATTTAGAGATGTTAATGCACAGAGACTTACAGTCGCTTTTAATGCATAAGGCCTCGTAAACACGTAGATGGCACTTAACTTCTTGGAAGCACTATTCCGCCAATCTTTTGAATTGAAATCCTCAGGTTCAGCTACATTTGCATGCTCTACTGCAGTGTAAAGACGAAATTTTCTTTGTTGAAGTGTGGACTTCTTAGGATCTAGATTTCTGGATGAAATAGAGAAACCAATACAATGATCTCCACTAATGAATTGGTTGAGATTGCATTTGCTCCAACAGTGATGCCTTTGATCCTTTGACATTTCAAAAGGCGCAACACAACCTATTGAATACAACCTATAAACATGAGTCTCACATCATCTATCTATCTATGTATAATATATACTAACCATGTTTCTTTCCATCGTCATTCGTTTTCTTTTCAAGAAATTTTTTATAAGAAGACTTTTTCCTCTAGAATTTCAGTTAGTATATGCTACAACCATATATAACATGGCTGGGGCCCACCATTTGACATCTCTTATTTTGATTTGGTGGGCCGAAATGGGCCAACCATCTCCACACAAACCCATGCATAAGGTGGGGCCCACCATTTTACACCTCATTTTATAATTGAGGGGATGGGGGCCCACCATTTGACACCTCTTATTTTGATGTGGTGGGCCGAAATGGACCAACCATCTCCACCCAAACCCATGCATAAGGTGGGGCCTGCCATTTTACACCTCATTTTATAATTGGGGGGGGATGGGGGCCCACCATTTTACACCTCATGTTTTTATTTACAGGGCTTACCATTTTACACCTCAGGTTTTGATGGAGCAAGGCCCACCATCTCTACGCCAAACCCATGCATGGGGGGTGGCCTACCATTTTACACCTCAAGTTTAATGGGTTCAGGCCCTCTATCTCTTCCCAAACATATGCATTAGGGTGGGGCCCACCATTTTCACCACATCTTTTGATGTGATGGGCCTGCCATTTTACTCCCATGCTATGCATGAGCCAGAATACTATTACCATAATACATATAACATACTAAATGTGAGGGCCCATCAAATGAATGATTTGGAACATCCAAACAGTGTGGCCCCCATTGTATTTTAAGCCTAGGGTATAGATAACTTATCTACACTAGGGTGTAGGAACTGTTTTCTCTTTTCCTTTGAGAAAAGAGTTCCTACACCCTAGTGTAGATAAGTTATCTACACCCTAGCGTAGATAAGTTATCAACACCCTAGATTAAAATACAATGGGGCCACACTGTTTGGGTGGTCCAAAGCATTCATTTGATGGGCCATCACATAGATAAGGTGTGCCCAAAAAATCAGCTCCATAGGGATCATCCAAACCCTTTGAACTATGGAGGCAAAAAATGGACAGATATATGAAGGTTTATACACGTCCATTTTTACCTCCACAAATCATAGGGTTGGGATGATCCTGCGGAGCTGTTTTTTGGGCACAACCTATCTATATGGGGGCCCATCAAATGAATGCTTTGGATCACCCAAACAGTGTGGCCCCCATTGTATTTTAAGCCTAGAGAACTTATCTAGTTATCTACACTAGGGTGTAGGAAATCTTTTCTCTTTTCCTTTTGTCATTTCTTTTTTTATGGAAATTTTTATCCAACAAATTTTTATTGGGAATTTATGAATACATATAAAATTTTTATTGGAAATTGTTTTCTAACAAACAAAATTTTCTCTCTCTTTCAAGGAAATTGTAATACTGCTGAAGCTTGAATTTTTTTACCATGGAATAATATAATTTTTCATAGATTTTTTTAGCTCATGCATAGCAAGGGCGGGGCCCACCATTTTTCATAGTATTTTGATTTTCCCCCTCTCCTCCTCTTTTTCCGAGTTGAATCAGAGGAAGGACAGTGCATAAATACTAGGGCTGCAACTCGGGTCGGACGGGTCGGGTTTTGAAGAGCCCAACCCAACCCGAGAAATATCTCGGGTCGGGTCGGGTTTTTTTTACTTTGATGCAATTTTTTAAGGAAAACTCTTTTTTGGGAAGGCAACTCAACTCAGAGAAGTAGAAAAAACTTGAGCATGGCAAACACTTTAGTGCATTAACTAATAACAAGTCCAAAGAGAATAAATTGATGCATTACCAAATGAAAATGATTATACTCATATGAGATAAACAACAAACTATTTAGTGCATTAACTATTTAGTTGAAACTTGAAACCCTAGAGCTAAAGGGGGGAAACAAACAGAAGATGAAAAGAGTCCATGTGATTGCGTGTGTGCGTGAGTTTTACTTTTAAGTTTTCAATTTCAAAGTAACAAAGTTTTAGAAAAAAAAAAATACTATAACTTAAGTAACTCGGGTCGGGTCGGGTCGGGCCCCTTCAAACCCGGCTCGATCCGAGATTGATGCGGGCTTTTGGATCGTAAACCCGGCTCGACCCGAAAGCCAAGAAACATGAACCCAACCCAAGCTCTTTTCGGGTAGATGCGGGTCGGGTTTTACCCGACCCAAGTTGCAGCCCTAATAAATACCGACAGCAAGAATGTCGAAGGGGAGGGCCGCAACACAACAACTAGGACGACAAGAGGAGAGAAACAAATAAAAAGTAAAATAAGGGTATTTTTATCTTTTGAACCATTTGGCGCCCTCACTAGGTTAATACTTTCCAAATCACCCATTTGCCGTAATTTCAACATGCAACTATATAACTTTATTCTGTACTATTCAAAGAACATTAGAAAGTTTTACGTGATTTTTTTATTTTTATTTATTTTTTTGCTTTATGGACATGTTTGACAGGCATGATTTTTAATTTTTTCCATGGAATATTAGTCTATCAAGTGGTGAGATAGGACTAGGATGGGGGGGATAAGGACAGACTAGAGATGAAGATATTTGACGGGCATGTCATGACTGAGGAGAGGGGAAGAAGTCGCTAAATTGCAGGGAAAGAATAAATTGTATTTTGATTAGAAATTTTGTTTTCCATTCTTTTTCAGCCTTTTCTCACCCTCTCCTCACCCTTGCCCTTTGTAGTCTCTCCTTATCCCACCCTCACTAGCCCCTTCTTGCCACTTGATTAACTAAAATTTCGTGGAAAAAATTTTCATGGCAGCCAAACATGGACTAGAAAGGGTTACCAAACCTTGAAAAAATTAGCAAAACAATTTTGGCACCAAACATGGGAGGCGATAAATTCAAAGGCAGACTAGTATATACCAGCCACGTAAATCTCTCTCTCTCTCTCTCTCTCTCTCTCTCTCTCTCTCTCTCTCTCTGTGGTCTGACATGTTTTGGATAGAGAGAGAATTATCACAAAGTAAAATCATGTATAGGACATGGAAAATGCAAAGGGAGTATATACCAGCACTGAATTTTGTTAGGTGTCTTGCAGTGTGTGCAGAAGGAAAGGGAAGAAACGTCGCCATGCTAATAAAAGGAAAAGCAGAAAAGCAATAAGATAAGCAAACGAGTGCGTGCTATTTGTGTGGATGAATTATTTATATATAGCATGACGCCCCCAGAGCATTGACTTCAAAAGTAGGTGGTAAGATAAAAGCACCGCCCTTGATATTTGATCCAACAGCAGTCTCTTACAAAGTGGGCAACTGTTGGATAAAATGTCAAGGGGAAGCCCTAGGTCGGGCACCTTAAAACACCCGATCTTAAAAAATATCATGCTAAAATATTTCCCCTCAAGATATTTTTTTTTCTTTCCCAATCAGAGCAGAAGACAAATACGTAGAACACAAGTTTATTCAACGCCGTGTAGGAGTGGCAACCAAAGCAACGGCAAGGGCCATTTATTCAACGCCCTTTTCTGTGCTTTCCCATTCGGGCTTCTTTTCCCGTCTCTGTGTTTGGGGGTTGCTCTCTCCTTTTTTTCTTTGCTGTATCTGTTTCTTCTCAGTTTTAATATAATATATCTGGTAGGGGTCTGCCTAACCCCATCTATCTGATCAATCCATTTCCTTAAATCCTCAAATTTATGATCCATCACTTCACTTCACCATCCATTCACAAAGCTAGAGTGAGTTAACTATGGCTCAACCTTATGTAAACCAGAGGTCGTTTGTCCCAACTCCCAACCAATGGCTTAACAAACCCTAGGATTGACCCTTGGTTAAGCCAAGGTCCGTATAGAATATCGATGTGCAAGGACTTAAATACAGCCACTTGCAGCCACTACATCATCTACACCTCATCCTTGACAAATGGCCCTTTTTTACCTTGATTTTTGACCTAAAAAGGGGGTTTGACCTGTATTTTTTATCCATGTCACACTGACCTTTTTTTACTTTCCTCTTGATAAAAAATCAAGGGGTTTGATATTTTCTCTCTCCGCACTTTACAGGCCACCATATAAAATTTCTCACAATAATAACTCTCAACTATAAATAGACCTCCTCCTCTCCCTCGATAAATTTCTTGGAAAATCCCTTAAAAATTGCTTAGGAAATTCATAATACTTCTTAAACTTGGCCGAACCACACAAAATTTTGGTGTTCATCTTGTGGCTTATGGTTTCTTCTATTTTTCCATTCAATTTATGCACGATCTGATCGGATTTGCCGGCGGATTTTTCTAGAAAACATGTATTATCATTCCAACTGAAATCATAGTTTTAAATTTCGGTTTGGGGGGTAGTTTCGATCCTCACCGAAACCAAAATTTTGGCCGAAATTTGGTATAAGTGCTCGAAAAGTAGTTTTTTTGGGCTGAAATTTTGGCCAAAATTAACGAAATTTTGATAATTTCAGCTGAAATTCTATAAAGGAATAAAAAATTAATATTTTATCAAAATTTTCGGCTGAAATTCTATAAAGGAATAAAAAATTAATATTTTATAACAAATTTCAACCAAAATTTGGTAAATTTCAGTAATTTTGGTTTTAGAACGTTTCGATTTCGGTCATGGACGAATTTTAAAACCATGCTTGAAATCGAGTTTTTAAAGTTCTATTCCGACTCTTTTTTTCTCTATACAAAAGTCTACCTAATTTGCCTGACTAAAGTTAACTAATCACTCATTTCTTCTGTTTCAAGAAGGCAAATAAAGAAACCTTTTCGCAAATTAGCATAATGGTATAGTTTTCCATAATAGTGCTAACATGTCCTATCGTGCATCACTCACATGGTTTTAAATTTCGATCGAAATCCAAAATTTCGGGTTTCGGTCATTTATTTTGGCCAAAATTTTGAAATTTCATCTATCCCGAAATTTAAGAGATTTCAGCCAAAAATCTCGATTTTTGAAAAATATTTAGGGGTCGTTTGTATACCCGGATTTTTGAATCCTGGATTTCCACAAATTTGTAGTTGGGAGACAAGAGAAGAAAGAGAGCAGCCATCGTTTTTTTATTTCTTGCCCTTATTTCCGACACCAAGAGAGCTGGCAATCGTCCCCTGTTTCAGGTTTTAGAAATCCCTAGATACGGGAGAAATTTCTAAAACCTGGTTATCTTACTTAAAATCCAAGAAACGCTGCCAGGACAGCATCCAGCAGCTAGGGTTGCAACTCTGGTCGGGCGGGTCGGGTTTTCTAGAACCCTACCCTACCCGAGAAACTATCTCGGGTCGGGTCACGTTTTTTTTTTGGGAAAACTCATGATTCCTAAACCCGGCCCTACCCAAGATAGTTTCCCTGGTTGGGTCGGGCCCGGTCAGGCTTTTCCATCACACCGAGGGAAAAACCAATAAAATATTTTCCGTCAGAAAATGTTTTTCTTACAGTACAAAGAGGGCCTAAAGGAACTCAACACTATCTTCTCAATGTCACTTAAAGCACTACTATCTACTAAAATGGAGGTAGCTGATGCATCCTCGTATCAATTGATATCAAGGGCACTGATATCCGTATTCTTCAAGGCTGTCATTTGAAGTGGGGCGTGGAGATGAGACCTTGGAGGAAGCCAAAGCAGCAATCCATGAACTAATAAGCAAGGGTTAAACCCCTTCTTCCCCAAAAGATGAAATGCAAAACATTCATCATCCTAACCCTTCGATCTGTGGACGAACCATCAACTGAGGGGCTCTACCTTATACAAATTGAAACCACGAAAATGTCAGAAAGTTATCGGGTGTATTTGTATTTTTCCCTTCTTTTTTTATTTTTTGAACTGTAGAATGGTAGCCATTGTCTCTAACTCTCATATTATCTCTAGTTCTCTACTACGAGTAAGTAGTGCATTTTCCGGTCCACTAATGAAATTCATCTTAGTAGTTCATTAATGCTATAGCATCTCATTTCAATGCATTCATTTCAAGTATAAACCACATTTGCAAACGTTAAATCTAATAAAGTATTACAAACTGTTTTCTTCTCTTGGTATCCTTCTTTTTCTTCTCTCCATTTATTATCCTCTCATCAGGCACTTTTACTACTTACATGTAGGGCTGCAACTTGGGTCGGGCGGGTCGGGTTTTGAGAACCCAACCCTACCCGAGAAATATCTCGGGTCGGGTCAGGTCGGGTTTTTTTTCGGAAAACCCACGATTCCCAAACCTGGCCCTACCCATGATAAATCTCGGGTCGGTTCGGGTCGGGTCGGGTTTTTTCATGTTGACGCAATTTTTTAAGAAAAATTCTTGTTTGGCAAGGCAACTCAACTCATAGAAGCAAAATTACACTCACATTACACTTGAATCAAACAATGATGTAATTACACTCACATTACACTTGAATCAAACAATATTGTAATCAAACAATGTTGTAATTACAATCAAACAATGCTGAATCAACTCAACTCATAGAAGCAGAAATTACACTCACATACAATAACAGTGGGTGCGTGAGTTTTCACTTTTAACTTTTAACTAACAATAGAAAAAAATGTACATACTATAACTTTAAAAATGTACATACTATAACAGTGGGTGCGTGAGTGGGCCGTACCATACTTTTTGAAAAGTATGGGTTTATACGGCCTGAGATGCCATTTAGAAGTGAATCTTATTTTTGAGAGGAGAAAGCAATCCAACATAAGTTTTTGTGAGATTTTGACGTGCCTTATGACGTGGGCTTAGGATTTTGGTAGAAGAATGAAATTTTTTAAAGGTGTGTGATACTTGAGCTACATAACAAAAGCATGGAAACATTGTATTTTCACCGTTGATTTGACGATTCAGTCTTAGTCCAGCATTTTTTATTCATCTTAAAAGGGTTTCCACATAAATCAGTCTGTTCCATATTGCTGTATTATTGTTTTTAATTTTAGTTGCCTTCACATAGAAAAGACTACTTCTCCAAACATGGGTGAAGAAAATGGCCACGGTTTGTGCTTTTATCCACTTGATTGAAGTAAAATTTACAAGCATAAAAAATTAATGAAAATGGAAAACAATGTATGCAAATCAGGATCGATGTGATTTTACTAAAGTGGAATGAATTAGAAAACAACATAGATCCTCAAGTATTGATAAATCCACCTTGTCTATTTCGATGTCATAAACTTGATTTAACCCCACAGAATAAATGTGCATCAAAGTTACTGGTACCAATCCCTGGAATAATGAAATTGATGGTGTTAAAGATGAAAAAAAACCTAAGAATTATATGTCGATGCATAACTCAATCACATTACCTTCACCAAACCCATAAGAAACAATGACAAATCAGCCATGGTTTCAACTGGAAGAAGAGAAATTGTTATCGCGCTGAGGATCTGAGTCAAGAAAGAAAAATATTTTGTAGGCCAAAGGAACCATAATTATATTTCGAGACATCATACCTAAAATGGATCCCATTAAAACTATCATTTAGAGATGTTAATGCACAGAGACTTACAGTCGCTTTTAGTGCATAAGGCCTCGTAAACACGTAGATGGCATTTAACTTCTTGGAAGCACTATTCCGCCAATCTTTTGAATTGAAATCCTCAGGTTCACCTACATTTGCATGCTCTACTGCAGCGTAAAGACGAAATTTTCTTTGTTGAAGTGTGGACTTCTTAGGCTCTAGATTTCTGGATGAAATAGAGAAACCAATACAATGATCTCCACTAATGAATTGGTTGAGATTGCATTTGCTCCAACAGTGATGCCTTTGATCCTTTGGCATTTCAAAAGGCGCAACACAACCTATTGAATACAACCTATAAAACATGAGTCTCACCTCATCTATCTATCTATGTATAATATATACTAACCATGTTTCTTTCCATCGTCATTCGTTTTCTTTTGAAGAAATTTTTTATAAGAAGACTTTTTCCTCTAGAATTTCAGTTAGTATATGCTAAAACCATATATAACATGGCTGGGCCCACCATTTGACACCTCTTATTTTGATGTGGTGGGCCGAAATGGGCCAACCATCTCCACCCAAACCCATGCATAAGGTGGGGCCCACCATTTTACACCTCATTTTATAATTGAGGAGATGGGGGCCCACCATTTGACACCTCTTATTTTGATGTGGTGGGCCGAAATGGACCAACCATCTCCACCCAAACCAATGCATAAGGTGGGGCCTGCCATTTTACACCTCATTTTATAATTGGGGGGATGGGGGCCGACCATTTTACACCTCATGTTTTTATTTACAGGGCTTACCATTTTACACCTCAGGTTTTGATGGAGCAAGGCCCACCATCTCTACGCCAAACCCATGCATGGGGGGTGGCCTACGATTTTACACCTCAAGTTTAATGGGTTCAGGCCCTCTATCTCTTCCCAAACATATGCATTAGGGTGGGGCCCACCATTTTCACCACATCTTTTGATGGGATGAGCCTGCCATTTTACTCCCATGCTATGCATGGGCTAGAATACTATTACCATAATACATATAACATACTAAATGTGAGGGCCCATCAAATGAATGATTTGGAACATCCAACCAGTGTGGCCCCATTGTATTTTAAGCCTAGGGTATAGATAACTTATCTACACTAGGGTGTAGGAACTGTTTTCTCTTTTCGTTTGAGAAAAGAGTTCCTACACCCTAGTGTAGATAAGTTATCTACACCCTAGCGTAGATAAGTTATCTACACCCTAGCTTAAAATACAATGGGGCCAGACTGTTTGGGTGGTCCAAAGCATTCATTTGATGGGCCATCACATAGATAAGGTGTGCCCAAAAAATCAGCTCCATAGGGATCATCCAAACCCTTTGAACTATGGAGGCAAAAAATGGACAGATATATGAAGGTTTATACACGTCCATTTTTACCTTCACAAATCATAGGGTTGGGATGATCCTGCGGAGCTGTTTTTTGGGCACATCCTATCTATATGGGGGCCCATCAAATGAATGCTTTGGATCACCCAAACAGTGTGGCCCCCATTGTATTTTAAACCTAGAGAACTTATCTAGTTATCTACACTAGGGTGTAGGAAATCTTTTCTCTTTTCCTTTTGTCATTTCTTTTTTTATGGAAATTTTTATCCAACATATTTTTATTGGAAATTGTTTTCTAACAAACAAAATTTTCTCTCTTTCAAGGAAATTGTAATACTGCTGAAGCTTGAATTTTTTTACCATGGAATAATATAATTTTTCATAGATTTTTTTAGCTCATGCATAGCAAGGGCGGGGCCCACCATTTTTCATAGTATTTTGATTTTCCCCCTCTCCTCCTCTTTTTCCGAGTTGAATCAGAGGAAGGACAGTGCATAAAATACTAGGGCTGCAACTCGGGTCGAGCGGGTCGGGTTTTGAAGAGCCCAACCCAACCCGAGAAATATCTCGGGTCGGGTCGAGTTTTTTTTACTTTGATGCAATTTTTTAAGGAAAACTCTTGTTTGGGAAGGCAACTCAACTCATAGAAGTAGAAAAAACTTGAGCATGGCAAACTCTTTAGTGCATTAACTAATAACAAGTCCAAAGAGAATAAATTGATGTATTACCAAATGAAAATGATTATACTCATATGAGATAAACAACAAACTATTTAGTGCATTAACTATTTAGTGCATTAACTATTTAGTTGAAACTTGAAACCCTAGAGCTAAAGGGGGAAAACAAACAGAAGATGGAAAGAGTCCATGTGATTGCGTGTGTGCATGAGTTTTACTTTTAAGTTTTCACTTTCAAAGTAACAAAGTTTTAGAAAAAAAAATACTATAACTTAAGTAACTCGGGTCGGGTCGGGTCGGGTCACGCCCCTTCAAACTCGGCTCGACCCGAGATTGATGCGGGCTTTTGGATCGTAAACCCGGCTCGACCCGAAAGCCAAGAAACATGAACCCAACCCAAGCTCTTTTCAGGTCGGGTCGGGTAGACGTGGGTCGGGTAAAACCCGACCCAAGTTGCAGCCCTAATAAATACGGACGGCAAGAATGTCGAAGGGGAAGGCCGCAACACAACAACTAGGACGACAAGAGGAGAGAAACAAATAAAAAGTAAAATAAGGGTATTTTTATCATTTAAAAAAAAGGGTATTTTTATCTTTTGAACCATTTGGCGCCCTCACTAGGTTAATACTTTCCAAATCGCCCATTTGCCGTAATTTCAACATGCAACTATATAACTTTATTCTGTACTATTCAAAGAACATTAGAAAGTTTTACGTGATTTTTTTTTTTTTTGCTTTATGGACATGTTTGACGGGCATGATTTTTAATTTTTTCCATGGAATATTAGTCTATCAAGTGGTGAGAAAGGACTAGGATGGGTGGGATAAGGACAGACTAGAGATGAAGATATTTGACGGGCATCTCATGACTGAGGAGAGGACAAGAAGTCGCTAAATTGCAGGGAAAGAATAAATTGTATTTTGATTAGAAATTTTGTTTTCCATTCTTTTCAGCCTTTTCTCACCCTCTCCTCACTCTTGCCCTTTGTAGTCTCTCCTTATCCCACCCTCCCTAGCCCCCTCTTGCCACTTGATTAACTAAAATTTCGTGGAAAAATTTTCATGGCAGCCAAACATGGACTAAAAAGGGTTACCAAACCTTGAAAAAATTAGCAAAACAATTTTGGCACCAAACATGGGAGGCGATAAATTCAAAGCCACGTAAATCTCTCTCTCTCTCTCTCTCTCTCTCTCTCTCTCTCTCTCTCTGTGGTCTGACATGTCTTGGATAGAGAGAGAATTATCACAAAGTAAAATCATGTATATGACATGGAAAATGCAAAGGGAGTATATACCAGCACTGAATTTTGTTGGGTGTCTTGCAGTGTGTGCAGAAGGAAAGGGAGGAAACCTCGCCATGCTAATAAAAGGAAAAGCAGAAAAGCAATAAGATAAGCAAACGAGTGCATGCTATTTGTGTGGATGAATTATTTATATATAACATGACGCCCCCAGAGCATTGACTTCAAAAGTAGGTGGTAAGATAAAAGCACCGCCCTTGATATTTGATCCAACAGCAGTCTCTTACAAAGCGGGCTACTGTTGGATAAAATGTCAAGGGGAAGCCCTAGGTCGGGCATGTTTTGGTAGTTTCAAAAAAAATTCCGAAGACCGAAAATATTTCCCCTCAAGATAAATTTTTTCTTGCCCAATCAGAGCAGAAGACAAATACGTAGAACACAAGTTTATTCAACGCCGTGTAGGAGTGGCAACCAAAGCAACGGTTTTCAACCCCGTAAAGGAGTGGCAACCAAATCAACGACAAGGGCCATTTATTCAACGCCCTTTTCTGTGCTTTCCCATTCGGGCTTCTTTTCCCGTCTACGTGTTTGGGGGTTACTCTATCCTCTTTTTTCTTTGCTGTATCTGTTTCTTCTCAGTTTTAATATAATATATCTGGTAGTGGCCTGCCTAACCCCATCTATCTGATCAATCCATTTTCTTAAGGAAATTTGACAGAGGGGGGACAAATAAAAGAAATAATATCAGAGGGGTCAAGTGTATGCTGAAAATGACAGAAGGGGGTCAAAATTTGGTTTTCAAAATTTTCAATGACGAGAATGCCCTTGTGGCAGAAATAGGTGATATGACTTTCAAGAATAAAAAAGCATTTCAGTTTCCCTCTCTTTCTCTTCCCTCTTCTCTCCTCCGGTCTGTGTTTTTTTTTTTTCCGTCCTCTTCTCCGGCGATCTCTACGGGTCTGGTTGGTTCGTGAATCTCGGCGGGAAGGGGAAGGGGAAGTGAAAGGGGATTTGTGCAGAATGGCAATGAAAGGACCTTATGGGGGTGGGGTTTTGAAGTAACATTTGGTTGTAGGGATGCTTACTAGGATTTTGTTGGAACTAAATTCCCAAATACCATTTGGTTACAAGAATTTAGCGGAAGATATGCGACGAAGCAGTGCGTGGAGCCTCATCCGTCGTTTGAGAAGGCCATTCCTGTTGAAATTCTAATATAGAAACTCGGTTTTGGGGGTTTGCCATTCGGTTCTCATTGGAGAGCCACGTGGGCCGACCGTATCCCGACATTGTTGTGGGTGTTTTGACCATCGGGTTTGAAAAATACAACCAAACAACGTGGCGGCATCTAAAATTCCCACGAAATTCTAATGAGATGCCTGATTTTTGACAACCAAACAGAGCCGTAGGCAATCTCTCCGGCGATCTCGACGAAGGTGAAGCACGTACGTATGAAACCTGGAAAACAGTAAACCCTACTTGGTCTCAGTTTATTTTTCATGATTTGTCTTCGGTGTGAGTACGAAGTAGAGATGTAGTTTGTAGTCAGTTGACAAATTTGTATTCTCACCTGTTATAGTAGAGATGTAGATGTAGTTTGTAGTCTCACCTCTCATACTAAAAGCTTTTGAACTACATTTATGCTTTTGAACTTTCCATGAATAAAAGCTTTCTTAACATCCATTTATTTTGAGCAACAAATTCTTGAATCTAACAAATAAAGATTAACATTAAAGAAATTGATGCTTTAACAATAGGAGTTGAGTGTATATTTAGAGAAAAAATAAACCATTTGTGGCAAACACACCGTTCTTACAGTTGGGTACATGTTTCCAGATGGCATTCTTATACAATCACATATCTTTCTCTGTTGCCTTCACCCCCTTGTTATCTTTCATATTATTTTATTTACTACCTGAAAGAAATAATTTGCAAAGATTTTATTTAAGAGAAATGTGGCAGTGTGATATGATAATGCGCAAAGGGTGGTTGTGCTCCATAAGATATTGCTAATATTAGTAATTCAAAACTCATGCTATCCCATTTAGCTTTGGTGTTAAATGTGAAAGTGCTTGCGAAAAGAAGACAGACATGGTTTTGAAGAGTGTAGGGATTGAATTTTTGAGGGCCCATAATCCCTTTTCTAATACCATGCATAGCTCCCCTCTGTTGCCCTTGAGAAGCCCCCCTTAGGTACTAATAACCTCTTCTTTGTAGCTGAAAACCCATGCCTTTGAACTTGAGCACCATCTTTGGATTTGCTGCACCCTCCAAGGGTACTTCTCCTACCCCATTTGAGGGCCCATAATCCCTTCTCTAATACCATGCATAGCTCCCCTCTGTTGCCCTTCAGAAGCCTCCCTTAGGTACTAATAACCCCTTTTTTGTAGCTGAAAACCCATGCCTTTGAACTTGAGGACCTTCTTCTGGATTTGATAGACCCTCCGAGGGTACTTCTCCTACCCCATTTGAGGGCCCATAATCCCTTCTCTAATACCATGCATAGCTCCCCTCTGTTGCCCTTGAGAATCCTCCCTTAGGTACTAATAACCCATTTTTGTAGCTGAAAACCCATGCCTTTGAACTTGAGGACCTTCTTCTGGATTTGATGGACCCTCCGAGGGTACTTCTCCTACCCCATTTGAGGGTGCATAATCCTTTCTCTAATACCATGCATAGCTCCCCTCTGTTGCCCTTGAGAAGCCTCCCTTAGGTACTAATAACCCCTTTTTTGTAGCCGAAAACCCATGCCTTTGAACTTGAGGACCTTCTTCTGGATTTGATGGACCCTCCGAGGGTACTTCTCCTACCCCATTTGAGGGCCCATAATCCCTTCTCTAATACCATGCATAGCTCCCCTCTGTTGCCCTTGAGAAGCCTCCCTTAGGTACTAATAACCCCTTTTTGTAGCTGAAAACCCATGCCTTTGAACTTCAGGACCTTCTTCTGGATTTGATGGACCCTCCGAGGGTACTTCTCCTACCCCATTTGAGGGCCCATAATCCCTTCTCTAATACCATGCATAGCTCCCCTCTGTTGCCCTTGAGAAGCCTCCCTTAGGTACTAATAACCCCTTTTTGTAGCTGAAAACCCATGCCTTTGAACTTGAGGACCTTCTTCTGGATTTGATGGACCCTCCGAGGGTACTTCTTCTACCCCATTTGAGGGCCCATAATCTCTTCTCTAATACCATGCATAACTCCCCTCTGTTGCCCTTGAGAAGCCTCCCTTAGGTACTAATAACCATTTTTTGTAGCTGAAAACCCATGCCTTTGAACTTCAGGACCTTCTTCTGGATTTGATGGACCCTCCGAGGGTACTTCTCCTACCCCATTTGAGGGCCCATAATCCCTTCTCTAATACCATGCATAGCTCCCCTCTGTTGCCCTTCAGAAGCCTCCCTTAGGTACTAATAACCCCTTTTTGTAGCTGAAAACCCATGCCTTTCAGCTTCAGGATCTTCTTCTGCATTTGATGGACCCTCCAAGGGTACTTCTCCTACCCCATTTGAGGGCCCATAATCCCTTTTCTAATACTATGCATAGCTCCCCTCTATTGCCCTTGAGAAGCCTCCCTTTGGTAGTAATAACTCCTTTTTTGTAGCTGAAAACCCATGCCTTTGAACTTCAGGACCTTCTTCTGGATTTGATGGACCCTCCGAGGGTACTTCTTCTACCCCATTTGAGGGCGCATAATCCTTTCTCTAATACCATGCATAGCTCCCCTCTGTTGCCCTTGAGAAGCCTCCCTTAGGTACTAATAACCCCTTTTTTGTAGCTGAAAACCCATGCCTTTGAACTTGAGGACCTTCTTTTGGATTTCATGGACCCTCCGAGGGTACTTCTCCTACCCCATTTGAGGGCCCATAATCCCTTCTCTAATACCATGCATAGCTCCCCTCTGTTGCCCTTGAGAAGCCTCCCTTAGGTACTAATAACCCCTTTTTGTAGCTGAAAACACATGCCTTTGAACTTCAGGACCTTCTTCTGGATTTGATGGACCCTCCGAGGGTACTTCTCCTACCCCATTTGAGGGCCCATAATCCCTTCTCTAATACCATGCATAGCTCCCCTCTGTTGCCCTTGAGAAGCCTCCCTTAGGTACTAATAACCCCTTTTTTGTAGCTGAAAACCCATGCCTTTGAACTTGAGGACCTTCTTCTGGATTTGATGGACCCTCCGAGGGTACTTCTTCTACCCCATTTGAGGGCCCATAATCTCTTCTCTAATACCATCCATAGCTCCCCTCTGTTGCCCTTGAGAAGCCTCCCTTAGGTACTAATAACCCTTTTTGTAGTTGAAAACCCATGCCTTTGAACTTCTGGACCTTCTTCTGGATTTGATGGACCCTCCGAGGGTACTTCTCCTACCCCATTTGAGGGCCCATAATCCCTTCTCTAATACCATGCATAGCTCCCCTCTGTTGCCCTTGAGAAGCCTCCCTTAGGTACTAATAACCCCTTTTTGTAGCTGAAAACCCATGCCTTTCAACTTCATGATCTTCTTCTGCATTTGATGGACCCTCCAAGGGTACTTCTCCTACCCCATTTGAGGGCCCATAATCCCTTTTCTAATACTATGCATAGCTCCCCTCTATTGCCCTTGAGAAGCCTCCCTTTGGTAGTAATAACCCCTTTTTTGTAGCTGAAAACCCATGCCTTTGAACTTCAGGACCTTCTTCTGGATTTGATGGACCCTCCGAGGGTACTTCTTCTACCCCATTTGAGGGCCCATAATCCCTTCTCTAATACCATCCATAGCTCCCCTCTGTTGCCCTTGAGAAGTCCCCCTTACGTACTAATAACCCCTTTTTTGTAGCTGAAAACCCATGCCTTTCAACTTCAGGACCTTCTTCTGGATTTGATGGACCCTCCGAGGGTACTTCTTCTACCCCATTTGAGGGGCCATAATCCCTTCTCTAATACCATGCATAGCTCCCCTCTGTTGCCCTTCAGAAGCCTCCCTTAGGTACTAATAACCCCTTTTTGTAGTTGAAAACCCATGCCTTTCAACTTCAGGATCTTCTTCTGCATTTGATGGACCCTCCAAGGGTACTTCTCCTACCCCATTTGAGGGCCCATAATCCCTTTTCTAATACTATGCATAGCTCCCCTCTATTGCCCTTGAGAAGCCTCCCTTTGTACTAATAACCCCATTTTTGTAGCTGAAAACCCATGCCTTTGAACTTGAGGACCTTCTTCTGGATTTGATGGACCCTCCGACGGTACTTCTTCTACCCCATTTGAGGGCCCATAATCCCTTCTCTAATACCATCCATAGCTCCCCTCTGTTGCCCTTGAGAAGCCCCCCTTACGTACTAATAACCCCTTTTTTGTAGCTGAAAACCCATGCCTTTCAACTTCATGACCTTCTTCTGGATTTGATGGACCCTCCGAGGGTACTTCTTCTACCCCATTTGAGGGCCCATAATCCCTTCTGCTGTAATTTAATTAAGAAAATATTATATCCTTGCCGGATGTAACATGTTAAACTAATTTCTCGTAGATTTCGTCTTTAAACTAGATTTCGTACTGTGACCTGTATACTTGAAATGCAATGTTCACTTATGTTAATTTATTTCCATGCTTCAGTCTGGTATTAAATGTACTGAGAAAAAATATGTTGTCATCTTCTTCTCATGTTTAAGTCTTAACCATATCATATACTCCTTTTGCAGACAAGTTTTCAATCAGGAAGGTCATATTTTCTTCTTTGAACGTGTGCCTCCGAAGGTTTTGCTTATGTCGGCCTCTACTTATTCGCCTTGAGAAGCCCCCTTTACGTACTGGTTCTTATCATATCTTGTCTGCCCTTTGCAGGTCTTCGTAAACTGGCACGCACAATGCTTTCTCTACTGTTACACTATGATGGCATACTGAAGGATGAAGTTAATTGGGAATATGTTGGTGGGAGTAAGAAATTGTTATTGGTAAGTCCCCGAATGAATCTTAAAGAATTGGAGGCTCTAATCCACAGTCGAATTGGGAGTATTGGAGGACGGGTGTCTGTATCCATCAAATGTCGATATGTTGTTGATCCATATATAAGCACTCTAATCGACGTCGATAGCGATGAAATCTTCCAATCGTTGGTTAAGGTGGTTGAGAAAGATAATTTCAACTCTGTGATGCTATACATAACAAAAATTGACAATGGCCTAAATTCATCTTATTCTTCAATTCTGCCCACAAACAATGTCATACCTTGTACTTCCTTTTCACCTCGAAATCCCTCTCATAACCTGCCCATACGTTTGACTTCTGTACCACCGATTCCCTCTCAAAATCCCTCTCATAATGCATGCATACCTCCTACTTCTGTTCCACCGATTCCACACCTAAGATATCCATCGGAACGAGTAACTGTCACTCCCGACTCTCGTTTTGAAGTAGACTTAGAAAGAGAATATGAAACAGAATTGGGTAATACAAGCATAGGAGGTGACTCGGCACAATTTAGTTCAAGGTATGTCTTGTACAATTTTATTTATATTGAAGTACTCAATCTACTATCCTAATTTTATATTGTTGAACTGTGTAGGGTACGAGTTGACCTAAATGAAAACTTCTCGGACGATATGTATGAGAACCCTACCTCCGAAGATATCATTGTCCCCGGGAATGATGCAGATGTACCGTTGGAGCATATTAACGTTTTGGAGGATGATTTTCATGTCTTCGGTTGTGATTTCGAAGAATTTAGAACTGCAGATGACAATGATGATGATCCTGCAGAGGATGATGATGAGGATGATGACGAGGCTGAGGTTCAGGATGAGGAGGGTGATGAGGCCGCCCATGATCCTGAAAATTATAATGGAAATGAAAATCAGAACGAAGATTCTGGTGAAAATCTTAGGCCAACAGAAGTGGCTCCCCCTACCGCCAATGGTTGGCCATTTCTACCTGCTGGCACAAGTCGGCCACTGGAAGTAGACGACATGTATGTTGGGGCTGATGAGGTAGATGCAGATAATCTTCAGTTCGATGAGTTAACTGTTGGGGCTATGTATCCAAATATGAAGCAGTTCAAGAAGGCCGTTAAGGAGTATGCAATTCGGCAGCGATTTCATGTTCAAGAAGTCACGGTCAACTCCCAAGAAGTATGCCGTTGTATGCAAGGAACCAGGTTGCAAGTGGCGTATATCAGGCATTAGCCTTATGACTTATGTGTTAGTGAAGAAGTTTGTGAGCGACCATACGTGTACATCTCACTTAAAGAGGAATGATAATCATCTAGCTACATCCCCATGGGTTGCCGAGACATGCTTACCCTTATTTGACCGTCCAGAAGATGTGGGGACAAGGATCATAAGACAGTACATCAAGTCGCACTGGGGTATAACCATGACCTACCGTAGAGCACACCTTGCGATGAACATCATCCTTGAAATAAAGTGTGGAAATGTGGAGGACTCGTACCGCTTGCTCCCTGCACTGATAGTTGAGATGATGAGAACAAACCCGGGCACCTACATGCGTGTTTTTCGAGCGAGAGATCTACGTCCAGGGGGAGATGATAAATTTGCTCGCTTATTCTGGGCATTTGGTCCCAGCATACGTTCTTTCCAACGGACACTCAGATCGATAGTTTTGGTCGATGGGACGCATCTACGTGGAAAGTATCTTGGAATCTTACTGATCGCAGTTGGGGTAGACGGGAACAACGGATTAGTTCCGTTAGCTTTTGGTGTTGTCGAGACTGAGAACGAAGATAGCTGGTGCTGGTTCCTCTATTTGGTGAAGTGGCACGTATTGCCTGAGGGGATAGGCGCATTGACCCTGTGCTCCGATCGACAAAAGGGGTTGATGCAAGCAGTGCCTAAAGTAATGCCTATTGCAAACCATAGCTACTGCATGCGTCACCACGCCGCCAATCTGTACACCGACTTCAAAGACCCTTTACTTAAGAAATTGTTCTGGAGAGCTGCTAGGGCTTTGAGAGAGAGTGTTTTCATAGAAACAATGGAAAAAAATAAGGCGAGGAATGAAAATGCACACAACTGGATAGCCGCTATTCCGAAGGAAAACTGGGCTAGTTTCTACTTCAAGGGGGAAAGATATGATGTGTTGACCACCAATAGATCGGAGTGTTACAATGCAGTGCTAAAGGATGCCAGAAAATTGCCGATTGCAGCTGCGGTGGAGCTGACTCGTTTTAAGAGCTCCGAATACATACAGAAACGTCAAGCGATGGGCCTTCAATGGGAAACAAAGTGCACGCATTATGCAAAAAAACATTTGGGACTGGCCAGGGAACAGGGTCACGGATATACTGCTTATCGAGTAGGTGTGCACGAATTTGAAGTAAGGTCCCGTGATCATCATGATGTCGTAAACTTGCTGCAACAAACCTGTACATGTCGTGAGTTCCAAACGCTTGGGCTTCCGTGCGGACATGCCATGGCAGCCATTGCCATCACAGATTTTGATGAGTACGATTATTGCCATAAATGGTTTCGTATAGAGATGTATCGGGAAACGTACTGTGGGGTGCTTCACCCTACAGTAGATCGCACTCAATGGGAACTGCCTCCAGAACCTCTGCAGACTGTATTACCTCCAATAGCGAAAAGACCACCTGGACGGCCGCGAACGAGAAGATCTGACCGCGAATTGCAGAGTGGAGTGCATCGCAAATGTACGATCTGTGGAAAACTAGGCCACAACAAAAGGACTTGCAGAGAACCTCCCATGGAGAGACAACTCCCTGATGAATCTGCCATTGGATCCTCTGCCCCCGTTTTCAATAGGTACATGATACGTAATATATTGAGGTCAATAAGTAATATAGAACATCCCCGATTCCATACTTATTCGGTGTGGTGGTGGTGTTGTAGGTCGGGTGTACCTTGTGTAGCTCCTTTTTTCACGTAATTATTCCGCGGAGAATGCATTGGAGGCTCCAGTTGGATGAAGGAGGAGAAGTGGATTAATTGAAAGTGTGCACAGTAATTAGTTGCTGTATATAATAATTTCTTGAGGGAAACCCTTTTTTGGTATACTGTAATTAGTGGTGTGCATAGTTGAAGGGTGGCAAGTTTTCTGAGGAAAACCCAATTTTCTGAAGGTGGAATACTCTATGTGGTCCCCGATCCGAGGACGAGCGCCGAGGGACGCGAGATCCCTCCTGCAATCCTCAAAGATCTCCACGATGGAAGAGAGCTCTGCCAAGGAACTCTCGAAAACGGATGCCACCCTCACAGCATAGCATGAGTGGCGATATAAAAAGGAAAGAGATACATCCTGATCCGGAGCCAGGGCTCGAAACCAAGATATATCCGAAAATAACTCAGAGTCGCCATCCATGGACAAGCCATGGAACCAAAACAAATGCTCTGTTTGCAATGGATAACCAGAGATACAAAAGGTCCGTGCCTGATGACGAATGGAGAAGGTCCGAAGAGCGCCCCCAATTCGCCCGAGTGCGAACACTTGGTCTCTTATGCCATTTATTATTAACCTCGAAGAGTTTTGGGCAAAAATCATGTGAAATGGGAACGATCCTCAGGAATCGTCTATCTAAGCATGCATTTCCTGAGAATAGAAATAATAAGCACACAAAAAATAAATGAAAGAGGTGTCACCTAAGCATAGCTAGGTTATGAGTGACATACCTAATGGGTGTCTAAATTCTGATGTGCAAACACATGCAAGCTATAGCTAAATGTATAAGATCAGTACAAGAAAGTAAGAAAACACATCAAAAGAAATACAATAACTACCCAACAAATCCTAAGACTCTAAATTATTAGCCCGAGTCCTCGGATGGTCTGGTATTCATCCAAAGAAGCCTACGTATCCCCGCCTCCACGAGAATCAAGGCAACGTAGTTCTTCGCACCTATTCTAAGCTAGGATGCCTAAGACACCTAGACCTCTATCCTAGACTCGATCTAAAAGACCGGACTAGTTATTAAAGTTTATTGTACGATTATTTAAATTCCAGTGAATTGTGAATTTTAGGACACCCTATATGCCCTAACTAAATGCAGGTTAGCCCTAAGCTAATGCAGGTGGTTCCTACAACCTATGTGTAACTAGGCTGTGTGCCCTAAGGAAAACAATAGGATTGCTAACGTATCCAAGACCTAGTCATCAGTCGGCGATGTGAATCGCCAACTAACCGGACGGAGGCACTCCTAGCTAGGACAAACCCCTAACTCTAAAACAAACACAAACAAGCACACAACAAATCAAAGACGAACTCCTAACTCTAAAACTCTCTATCTAGGACAAACTCCTAACTCTAGAGAAAGATTTTTGTTAAAAACAAGGTTTTAAAGTTGAAGGGTTAAAGCATTTTTATTTACAAAGTTTGGCTGGACTTGGGATGAAGATCCCGAGCTGCACTACGTACCTCGTGAGAGAGGATCAAGCCAACGTAGTTCGAAAATCGAACTCGCCTAATACGCTTCTAAAAGAAACACTCAACACTTAAGATTTTTTAAGGTTTTTTATATTTTCAAATGTTTTTGATATTTTTAAAGTTTTCAAATGTTTTTGAGATTTAAATTTCTAATGTTTTTGGATTTTGAAGCTTTTCCAATGCTCAAGACCTTTAAATGTTTTCAATCTTAAAGGGAACACGCAAGTAATACCACAAACTAGGGCAAAGCCCTAAAGCAAAAGGGGAAACCCCGGATAAGCAACTAGCGTCTCAAAGAGACAAACCACAACACGTAAAGAAGTGTCCCAAGAACAGAGAAAACAATCTAAGATCCCAAGCAGGGAAGGCTCTATATGACTGAGTTAGTCTCAAACAAGGATGAATGACAACAAATCTAAAGGCGAACTACTAACTAACACACTAAAAAAAGAAGAGCACAAATGAGTCAGAGACTCACTAAAAACACTACCAAGAAAAGGGGTAAAAATGAATCAAAGACTCGCCAGGAGGAAGGGTTATTCTAACATGAGGCTAGGTAAGCCTCCTAAAGGAGAAACTCTCTACAGGAGACAAGGCTTGTCTCCGAGACACAAATGACGTAAAAAGGAATAAGAGACCCTGTGCATATTTGGCAAAGGTAAAACACCCAACCGGGCCGGACAGCTACCTAGCCCTAGGGTGCAACAAATGTGCGACCCAATACCCATAAGGGTAGGGGTATGAAGCCAAGCCGAGTAGGATGTTCTCCCAAAACCAAACGGCGCACAAAGAGGAGGTTTAGCAAGAGAATGAGACCGGGCGGGTCTAAAAGGAATAAGAGACCTTGTGCATATTTGGCAAAGGTGAAACACCCAGCCGGGCCGGACAGCTACCTAGCCGTAGGGTGCAACAAATGTGCAACCCAATACCCATAAGGGTAGGGGTATGCTGCCAAGCCGAGTAGGGTGTTCTCCCAAAACCAAACGACACACAAAGAGGAGGTTAAGCAAGAGAATGAGACTGGACAAGTCTCCTATATACAAAGGAGGGGTATGCTACTTGGACTGAGCAAGTCCCCTAAGGATGGGCTTGGGCTAGCGCCTTCATCGCCCTCGCAATGAGAGGGGATTCTAGTATCTAAAGAAATTTAACAGAAATCTATAAGACTGTGTTAGTCTATCAAAGAGAGAAGAAAAGGCTACTAGATGATCACAAATTCCATTCTATTCTTATAAAAATAAATCAAGTGCTAAGCAAAGAAGAATTTTCAATAGAAAAAATACACAATCTATAGCAATCGTAAAATGATAAACAACATTAGTTAGTCCAGACCAGCCGCTGGATAGCCTAATAAAGCAAAAAAAAAACAATATCAAACACTTCTATGCCCAACCACAAACACCACCCCAATATGGGGATGAAATCAGATGATGCTAAAGTAATCATCTGATATCATAATACACATGATAATATTTCTACAAACCGCCTTGAAATCAAACAGTACTCATGTCGATAACATCGAATAGAGTAGTCATCTGATTTCCTTCTTCAATTAAACCATTTATTCAAATAAAAAAATAAGTATGATAAGCTTCAAGATAACCTCACCTGAACAGTCCATTCATTATTGTCTTCAGAACCTAACTCAATGCTTAAGATAAGAAGAGTATTAGAAATATCAAAAGATTATGATAATTCCAATTAGTAAAAATTTCAGTGCATACAGGGGACATCAACTTGTGCAGATTCAAGTGCAAAAAAAAATGGTGAGCCACAAAGCACAAAGATGGGCTCCAAGTAACCTTATCATTGCCCAGAGAAGGGTTCTTTTTTTTTTTTAAATATGGTTAAAAGAAATCCAAAAGGTTGGGTAGGCCTACTAAACAAAAGAGGGGAGCGCTACTTGGATTGAGCGAGTCCCCTAAAGATGGGCTTGGGCTAGCGCCTTCATCGCCCTGGAGGGGACAGAGACACTTTGTTAATGAATGGGTTCCACTCCCCGTCAACAAAGATCTAATTAATCTAAGGAGGAAATGGAGGCAAGGGATGCATCAGTACAAGCTCTGGATAGGACTGAACATTACTGTCCAAGTGTAAAACAATTCTGTTTCACATAGAACATAAAAATAAAAATAAAAAAATAAAAAAAATCAACTCTGTAAATAACATCGCATTAAAATGAAATCAATTTGGGGACACATAGCATTACCAAATTAATTTGTAAACCATTGAACCATAAAACCGAAATCAAGGTCGAGACTGGGATTCTAAATCAGATATTATGATGCAATTCAAGGATCAAAGCCACGCAAGTTTAAATAAGATCTACACGCCCACACCATCCAATCAGGGAAAAGAACTAAAATTGGAACAGCCATACAAGCTTTGAACCAAAAATAGGAGAGGGATGGGAATGCTACCTGAATATGGTTTGCTAATTCGAACCATTCTCTTCCTATCTCGTTGAACGGATTCAATACGAGATTGCGAGGTTCCATGGAAAGATGGCCGGATTTAGAAGAGGATGTACGGATCCAGCTCTTTCCAAGTCCTCATCTCCTCCATCTCCTTGCAGCCCTTGATTTTTCTGCTGCTCTTTTCTCTATGTAGGGATCCGGTAATGGGGGGTGAGCAGAGGAAGCAGAGGTTGCGGCACGGCCGGATTTGGGTTTGGGATTACCGGAGAGTACAAAGGTCTTTGGAAAAATGGGTTAGCAGGGAGGAGAAATGGAGGATGAGGGTTTGGGGTCTTGGGTTTTGCAGAGAAACGAGAATGGGGTGGTGGCTGGAGATGGTAGAGATGGGGGTAGGAATGAAGTGGGTTTGGTCAGAATTAATGGGGTTGGCCGGCCGGAGTGGGATGGAGGTGGCGGATTTGCAGAGATGGTTGGAGCGGGTTTGATGGGCGACAATGGATATGGGTTTCTGGTTCAGAGTGGGTTTGAGTGGAGGTTGATGGTGGTTTAAATGAAGAAGAAGGTGGCCGCGGCCGATCGAAGCTCCGGCTAGAGGTGGTTTTGATGAAATTAGAAAGGGGTTTAATGGTATTTGCAGAGATGCTGGCTGAGGGTTTAGGGGGGATTGCAGAGGCGGTACGATGGTGGTGTAGGTGGTGAAGCTTCGGTGGAGATGAAGAAGGGGGTTGTGGATGGTGGCGGTGCCGGATTCCGATGGAGATGGCGGCGGTGCTGGCTGACGAAGGTAGGTAGGATTCGAATATTAGGGGAAATGGGGGAAATAATGGCGAGGCTTGGGTTCCGGTGGCTTACCGGAGGTGAGGAATGGCCGGAGAAGAGGGAGTTGCCGGAGAAGGGGGAGTTGCCGGAGAAGGAGAAAAAAAGAAGAAGGAAGAGAATGGAGGTGGAGAAGTGGTGGTGGGGATGGGGATTTGTGATGGCCAGCCAGAGATGGCAGCTCTCTTTCCTCCTCTCTTCCTCTGCAGATTTTGGGTTTTCCCCTTGTTTCTGCCTCGAAATCGATCGAATGCCTCCCCCCTTGAAAACCCTAATTCATTTCGGCTTTTAAGGAACATGGGGAAGGATATATGTAGGCCCCCCCCTCCCTTTCCATGGGCAGCCCTTTCTAGTGTATGCAAGGCTACTCTTTTACTCTATAGGGGGCTGCCCCGAGCAAGAAAGGGGGCACCAATTTAAAATATATGCCTACCCTCTCTTCCTCCCCTGGACAACCAAACCTAGTGTATTTATAACTACTTTTTGTATTAGCAGGGGGGGACCAAGCAGAAAACCGGGGGATTAGGGTACGGTCAAAATGGGGTGTCTACACTCTATTTTTTGTTATACTGTAATTAATGGTATACTGTAATTAGTGGTGTGCATAGTTGAAGGCTGCCCAGTTTTATGAGGGAAACCCAATTTTTTGAAGGTGGAATACTGTATTCTTTGTTATACTGTAATTAATGGTATACTGTAATTACTGGAATACTGTAATTTTTTTAGGGAAACCCTGTTTTCTTAAGGTGGAATGGGTTGTCATAGTTGAAGGCTGCCCAGTTTTCTGAAGCTCGAATGAGTTGTACCTTGCAAGCATTGTTTAAATAAGCTTTTCCCTGCTGGTAAGAAAATTCAAGAACTGGAAAATTAAATTGGTTGTATATATATATATATATATATATATATATATATATATATATATATGCATATTATTGACCTTTTTGTTCATTTTGCAAAAAGTTTGTCATTTTGCAAAAAAGTTTGCAAAAAGCTTTTCCCTGCTGCTAAGAAAGGGCCAAAAAAAGTTTGTCATTTCGCAACCTATATTTATTGACCTTTTTGTTCGTTTGAAGGGCATTGATGTCCCAAAAAAATGGAGCATAGAGCTTTACTCCCCCTTAATATATGCATATTATTATGACTTGGGAGCTCGAATATTCTCCCCCTTTTGTCATCACCAAAAAAGGTGGAACAAAAGGAAAGAGAGTAGGTGTGAGCCAATGAAAGTGCATACAACCACTCAAAGGACATAGCATCCACGACACATCATAACAGTGACAGAATTATATAAAACGGAATACATCCCAAAAGATCCAACTGACTATCCAAGCAACTACCTAAATATGATCCATACAACCAACTGATAATCCAAACACTATAGAAACATATAGATAAGGCTAATATAAAAAGAAATCTGAACAAGACAGGATCCATCATCAGAGAACTAGAGCCATCTACTGCTCCGAAGGAGGCGGTGGGTGATGAGAAGAACTGCCCGGCGCCTGGCCCCACTGACCACTGGAGATGTAGCGATAATAGGCGGCCCACTGGTCATCAAAGTGGGAAGTCATGGTGTGGAAGCGAGTCGAAATCGCAGAGTCGACATGGGTAGACAACTGCTGAAACTGAGAGGCCATGGATCGCTCAATGGCCTCCTGCATGTGAGCCAAATCCTGGCGAGTGCAGAACTGAGATGTATCTTCTGAAGGCTGAGGTGCCGGTGCAGCCTGGTCCTCAGCTTCGTAGCCTCCTCCATCGTGAACATCGATGTCAATCGCTGCTTCATTAAGAGCCATGCGGTTAAAGGTCGGAACATCAAACGGGGCAGTAGGAGTCATGGTCATCTCTCCATCCAAGGTGATGCCGAAGTGCCGGAAGACACGGGTGAGAATCATGCCATATGGCAAGGAAGATCGGTAGCGTTCAGGGGTCTGAAACATGAAGCGAAACATGATATATGGCAGACAAAGCTGGCGGCCCTCTAGGATGCTGTAGATAATATATGCCTCTAAGGGTCTTACGGCTTCACGCATCCCACCACGAGGTATGAAGATGTGGTACATGAAGTTATGGAGCACGCGCGCAACCGGAATGAGGTCGGCAGATTGTACGGGCATATTAGGGTGGTAGCGCCGTGTTATCCGACCATAGACAGTGTCATGATCAATATCATCAAGTTCATGCGTCCCATCGTCCGGCCAAAAATAGTGTAAGAGGCCCTCATGGCTAATCCCAAATACTGTGGCAAAAGTCTGATAGGTGAGTTTGATGACAGTTTTCTTGACCTTAGATTCGATTTTGAAGAAGGAAGGGGAAATGGTGAGATTGGCATAGAAGAGACGCACCAATCGAGGGTAAACGAGTTCGTTAATGTGAAGGATGGGTGTCCAATGAAGAGCATCAAATTTGGCCTTTAAATCAAAATTTTCAAGGACAGGGGGATCAATGTACCTACCGGTCAGGACGCGCCTAGTGCCGACGTCGTCCCAGAGTTTCTTCGCCTTATCCCCAGTGAAATAGGACTTGGCCACAACCTCAGCAGCCACAGCCTTGGCCTTGGACTTCTTCCGTGAAGGCCCTTCTTCGTCGGGAACTTCTTCACGAACGTATTCGGGGTCTTCAACTTGGGAGGAGCCTCCGATGTTGAGATTTTTGGTTTTAGGAGGCATGGTGAGAGGAAATATGGGTGGAGAGAAAAGTGATATGTAAAGAAGAAGAGAAATAGCCCTAAAATGGAGGCCAAAAAGAGAAATAGAGAAGGGAAGAAAGAAAAAACGAAAAAGGGGTGAAATGCTAGGGTTTTAGGAAGAAGAGAGGGATTTGGAAGGGAGAAGAGGGTTTTGGAGGAAGATGTAGGAAGAAAATGACGGAACGAAAGAAAAAGTGGAGTTAGGGTTTGAAGAGAAGTGGACGGAACAGGGAAAGAAGAGAAGAAAAGTAAAAAAAATGAACCGGGTCCAGGGTTATGAAGCTCCTGGGCCGATTCTCGGACTTCCGAGATACTGTCTCGGAGTTCCGAGAACAAAAGGAAATTTTTTTTTCCCATTGCCCGAATCTCGGAGTTCCGAGAAATTATCTCGGAGCTCCGAGGCTAATCTGGACGAAATCTCGGAGTTCCGAGAATTACTCTCGGACCTCCGAGAATATACGGGTTTTTGGATTTGCTACTGGAACGAATCTCGGAGTTCCGAGAAATTTTCTCGGAGCTCCGAGAATATACAGGTTTTTTGGAATTTCTACTGGAACGAATCTCGGAGTTCCGAGATTTTTTCTCGGACCTCCAAGAATAGAAGGATTTTTTCAAATTATACTGGACCGAATCTCGGAGTTCCGAGAAAATTTCTCGGAGCTCCGAGAATAGACTGGTTTTTTCATATTGTGCAATTTATCATGAATTGTCTACTAAATGCATGAATTGTCTTTTGCTACACAAACTATTGAAATTGTGGCCCATCAAATGGACGTTATGGATCATCCTATGGTGTGGGGTGGACAGTCCATTTGGGAAGAAGGGGGTGGCTGTTGTAAGAAATTCAGTGTGCAATTTATCAACAACTTTGAGGAAGAATTTTTTTCTTCCCAACAGTTCAAGCAACCAAACAAAACCGAAAAAGCACAAAAAACAGGGGTCCCATTGCCAACTATGACGATGAAAATATAAAGTAGAGAGAATAACCACAATTACAAATAAATCATATTTCCATCGAATAGAAATATAAATTCCCCCAAAACTTTATGAACAAATATTTGATGATTTTCAAAGACCTTTACCATATTTCGCAATGAACCCAATGCCACAACCACCATCACTTCACAGAACTTGATTTTTCATTACAAATACATAGTTGTCAGTATGCTGAGATACAAACAAACCCTCCCTCTGTGTCTCTACACCCTGCTTTCTGTCCTACACATATGCGCCCAACAATTACAAATAAATTTAGCCCATTTTACCCCATTTTGCTTACAAATAGACAGAAAACTTCACTGGAAAGACCATCAATGTCCACCATGTTTACAACATCCATCAGAACTTGAAGAAATGTTCTTCATTTTTCAGTCATATATCCCCCTTAAAGAAATCGCCACAGTCCCCAAACTCTCCACGCAAGAATCTTTCGCACAGCTGCAGCCGATAAGCGGGAATGTCAGACTTGCTGAAAGTAAATGGATCATTTGCATACAGATGGTCGATCGCTTTAAGCACGAACAAACCACAGTCGAACCTGCATAACAACGGTTGTATTGAGCGAATCAAAATCATAGCCTCGAAAAATAAACATTTAAATATACTAATATACTGACCCATTGGCCTGTTGTGGGAAATTTTCCATCTGCGCATATTGAAAGTGGTCTATATCACAGCCCCTTTCCTTTAAGTACTCCTTCAACAATGCAACCTGCAAGTGGTTAACATTGACAGGTTTAGGAAACATAAGTGTTATACTTATAGATTTATAAGTAGGAAAACATTAAAGATGCTAACCCACTTACGGTCAATCCTGCTCTTTCCTGGAACTCCATTCCTTTACAGGAATTGCATTCGTGGAAGATTTTGTTGACCATATCCACAATGAGGAGAACCCAATGGTTGTCTTCACATAATGGTAATAGTACCATTTTTACTGCTTCGAGGTGGTGGTTTATAAGTCTACTGTGCACAGCGTCCTTCGCTGTCTTCCACTTTTCTAGCCTCAGCTCCTCAGTGACTTCGGTCCCCACTGCAGCGAGAGTTCCCTATAAAAAAAAGGAATTCAACGGGATACTACAGATAAAATCTTATGTAAACCTCAATGTGGGATGATAGAAATTACACTTACATGTACCACCGATGGAACGAAGACAATTCCCCTTATTGTAGGATCTGGTAACCTATCGTCGTTGGAGGACTGCACGTGCTTCCCATATATATCGACAATCTTCAAGGAAGAGAAGTAAATGTCAGATGTACATTATTACCTAAAGTAATGTAGAAATTAATGATAAAAAATGACACTTACAGTGCCAGTCAGGTATTGTCTGACATTCCAAAGCTGTTGTAGGTCTTCAGCTATTAGGTGTACATCATCCGTTTCCATGAGGATATCACTGCAAAATTGTATTAAATTGTTAGTTAATAATTTTCAATTCTGATCAACTTAAATCATGGTATAATATAATTCACATCTACTTGCCTTTTTTCATGCTTTAGAAGTCTCTCTATCAGAGCTGTTCTCCTTCCCTTACGCATCTTCCCGTCATCCCCTTTCTTCTTGGGCGGTGGTTTAGGTATGTTGGGGTCCTCCCCCTGTTTCTTCCCTTCCTTCTGCCTCCTCTTTCGGGTCTTCCCTGAATAGTAGGGGCTTTTTCTGGCTCTCCCAGGTTTCCTACTCCTTCCATCCATCTTCACACCCCTCACAATGCTCCCTAATTTGGAATCCACCATCTCATCCCTTAGACCACTCACTTTCATCTCAACTTCAGTAGATGGTGCCTCTTCCTTGGTCACCTCCATTTCGAACAATCGTTGTAAAGGGTTAAGGATCACCCCGTCTGTGGTGCCGAATATTTCTTCATGTGACTTGGGGTTCTGAGCCGATACATCTATTAGGGTGGCGGCTGCATCCATGTCACATCCAAGGTCAGCTAAATCGGTCCAATCCTCGCACAGCTGCGAAGATAATCGTGCACCTTGAGATGCATTTTCGCCCTTCCTCTCCTCCTCAACCCCCTCCACCTCAACCCCCTCCATTCTTCCCCCAGCCCCTTCATTTGTTCTCCGGATACGCTCCCATCCTTTTTTCAAATCCTCCTCTTTCTTTTTGACATCTTCCTCTCTTTTTCCAACATCTTCCTCTCTTTTTCCAACATCTTCCTCTCTTTTTCTTATTTCTTCCCATGCTGCTCTAATCATCTGCCACTGTCTATCAACTACATCTCTCTCTCTCGCCAAAATTTTTATATGCTTCGACTCATCTTCACTACTTCCTTTCTCCATTTCACTTTCTACTCCCAAAACTATCCCCTCGGATTCCAACTGTTCCTTATCGGCTTCCATTGTCTCCTCAACATCCTAATGTTTAAACATGACAGTCAATGATCAAATTTAAAAAATAAAATAGCGTAGGCAACATAGTCCTGCTCGACTGCATTACCTCATCCTGCAGGTACTGTGACTTCTCTAACAGAGATACTTTCAATGTCACCACCACCTGAATTTTTGGAAAACATAGTCAGTTATCAAGATACTAGTATTGATATATACGTTAACAAATTTTTCATATCTCACCTCCGATTTCTTTATCTGCTTCTGCTCCACTAATCGATATGTCTTTGATTCGTTTGCTTTCCAGTCCCATTTAAGGACACGTGGACGAGCAGTTGGATTGGTGGGAATCCAAAATGTGGTATGCTCGTATAACCATACCTGCATACATACGAAACACCATGTTAATCAAACTATAAACAGCACGGTTAGAATATTAAATGTCATGAGTCCAAATTACCTGAATTACCAACGAGCAGCCACCAAGGTACCTGCCACCCTTGCTGACTCTGTCTAGGTAATCTACGAGCCAGTCATACACTGCCATCACCCAGTTATAGTTGCCAATGTTTCTTATGTCGTCGATGTAGGGCCAGAAGAGCTCGTCAGCTCGATGTGCGCTTTTTGTGAAAAGGACAGAGGCAAAAAGATGGAGGAGAACATATTTCACTGTCTTCTTTATCGAAACTTTATTGCGTTCTCTAACTAATGCTGTAATTTCATTCTCAATAACCGATGCCTTGACGTTGGCCTCTGGAAATGGCCAGCCAGGCACTTTAGGTTGCGGTTTTGTCCTGTCGAATGACAGAACCCTCACCACGTCCATTCGCTCTCCACTAAGTGGCAGTCCTAATGCCAATGCCACATATCTTGGAAGGAAGGGGACATTTATACTCCCTAACGTGAACGTGTTAGTGCCGGGAGTCCACTTATCGTGGATAGCTCTTATGAGAGGCTTGTGCATGATAATGTCCTCCATGCCAAACAGATGTCGGAAATGAGTCTTTTCTATGGCATGAAAATGGACTGGCTTGAACTTTATCCTGTCCATTGCCGATTTGAAAGAAGCTGGAGAACATCGTGCTGGGACGTATGGAGCCTGCAAAACAAATTACATCGCCAAAATATATGTGGTAAATGAATTAACTTACTATGATTGATACAATTAACAACATACACACTTACATCTGTTCCTCTCTTCTTCACAGCTGCAGTTTTCGTCTCCTCCCCTTCTAAACTCCTTTCTGTCCTTGTTGGAGGCTTTGTTACTTTCACTCTATCACTTTTTCGCATCACCATCTTTCAAGGCTTTGAATGGCTCCTGACCGGATAAAAACTGTATAACAATGAACAACCAAATCAAAATCACCAAGATCAATTCATAACCCAAAAACTCAGTTATATTGACAATCATTAAAATTCTCGTCCTCATCATCTCTAAAATAAATTACCAATAAAATCAATAAAATCCAACCCATAGCAGAAACTCATATTCCCAATCAGTACTATTATGAAGAAAAGCTAGCTAGCAAACCAACAATTATTACAATTCTCATACTTACCTGAAAATATGTATCATGTCTGTAACCTCTAAGGTCTAGCTTCTTAGATATGAAGCAAAGCAAACAAGAAACAAAAGAGCTAACCAATAAGTGCAACGATCAGTGTTCTATATGAATTTTCTGAAAGCACAACAACAAGGACAAACCCCCAAAACAGATTAGGAGGTCTGTTAAAATTCTCATCCACATGGGCATCAGGCGAGTATTAGCTCACATGCATTTAAAAAAAAACTCATAGCATCAGACCTTTTGAGAAACAAAGCAGATAAGCACTAGCTATTGGAATTCAATGACCATCATTGGACCAATAATTTAATAAATGAAATCGAAGATAAAACAAGTGAATCATGACTGCTTCAACAATGAACATGGGTCTCCACATGGTATTAAAGAAGGCCCATCAACTATAAACTGTGCCCTCTACATGGTATTGAAGAAGGTGTTTTTGAAAACCCATTTCTCCACTCCACAAATTGTAAAAATAAAAGCCTAGCATAAACAACTAGCTGACGACCATTTGCATTTATTTTACTCCGTAGGTGGAAATGCGGTAACTGATATGTACATGAAATGAAATCGCATTTCTCCATTCCAAAAATTAACGTAAAAATTAAAACCTAGCATAAATGCAGAAGAAGGTCCTCAAGTTCAAAGGCATGGGTTTTCAGCTACAAAAAGGGGTTATTAGTACCTAAGGGAGGCTTCTCAAGGGCAACAAAGGGGAGCTATGCATGGTATTAGAGAAGGGATTATTGGCCCTCAAGTGGGGTAGGAGAAGTACCCTCGGAGGGTCCATCAAATCCAGAAGAAGGTCCTGAAGTTGAAAGGCATGGGTTTTCAGCTACAAAAAAGGGGTTATTAGTACCTAAGGGAGGCTTCTCAAGGGCAACAGAGGGGAGCTATGCATGGTATTAGAGAAGGGATTATGTGCCCTCAAATGGGGTAGAAGAAGTACTCTCGGAAGGTCCATCAAATCCAGAAGAAGGTCCTAAAGTTCAAAGGCATGGGTTTTCAGCTACAAAAAGGGGTTATTAGTACCTAAGGGAGGCTTCTCAAGGGCAACAGAGGGGAGCTATGCATGGTATTAGAGAAGGGATTATGGGCCCTCAAATGGGGTAGGAGAAGTACCCTCGGAGGGTCCATCAAATCCAGAAGAAGGTCCTCAAGTTCAAAGGCATGGGTTTTCAGCTACAAAAAGGGGTTATTAGTACCTAAGAGAGGCTTCTCAAGGGCAACAGAGGGGAGCTATGCATGGTATTAGAGAAGGGATTATGGGCCGTCAAATGGGGTAGAAGAAGTACCCTCGGAAGGTCCTCAAGTTTAAAGGCATGGGTTTTCAGCTACAAAAAAGGAGTTATTAGTACCTAAGGGAGGCTTCTCAAGGGCAACAGAGGGGAGCTATGCATGGTATTAGAGAAGGGATTATGGGCCCTCAAATGGGGTAGGAGAAGTACCCTCGGAGGGACCATCAAATCCAGAAGAAGGTCCTCAAGTTCAAAGGCATGGGTTTTCAGCTACAAAAAGGGGGTTATTAGTACATAAGGGAGGCTTCTCAAGGGCAACAGAGGGGAGCTATGCATGGTATTAGAGAAGGGATTATGGGCCCTCAAATGGGGTAGAAGAAGTACCCTCGGAGGGTCCATCAAATCCAGAAGAAGGTCCTCAAGTTCAAAGGCATGGGTTTTCAGCTACAAAAAATGGGTTATTAGTACCTAAGAGAGGCTTCTCAAGGGGCAACAGAGGGGAGCTATGCAAGGTATTAGAGAAGGGATTATGGGCCCTCAAATGGGGTAGGAGAAGTACCCTCGGAGGGTCCATCAAATCCAGAAGAAGGTCCTCAAGTTCAAAGGCATGGGTTTTCAGCTACAAAAAGGGGTTATTAGTACCTAAGGGAGGCTTCTCAAGGGCAACAGAGGAGAGCTATGCATGGTATTAGAGAAGGGATTATGGGCCCTCAAATGGGGTACGAGAAGTACCCTCGGAGGGTCAATCAAATCCAGAAGAAGGTCCTCAAGTTCAAAGGCATGGGTTTTCAGCTACAAAAAGGGGTTATTAGTACCTAAGGGAGGCTTCTCAAGGGCAACAGAGGGGAGCTATGCATGGTATTAGAGAAGGGATTATGGGCCCTCAAATGGGGTAGAAGAAGTACCCTCGGAGGGTCCATCAAATCCAGAAGAAGGTCCTCAAGTTCAAAGGCATGGGTTTTCAGCTACAAAAAAGGGGTTATTAGTACCTAAGGGAGGCTTCTCAAGGGCCACAGAGGAGAGCTATGCATGGTATTAGAGAAGGGATTATGGGCCCTCAAATGGGGTAGGAGAAGTACCCTCGGAGGGTCCATCAAATCCAGAAGAAGGTCCTCAAGTTCAAAGGCATGGGTTTTCAGCTACAAAAAGGGGTTATTAGTACCTAAGGGAGGCTTCTGAAGGGCAACAGAGGGGAGCTATGCATGGTATTAGAGAAGGGATTATGGGCCCTCAAATGGGGTACGAGAAGTACCCTCGGAGGGTCCATCAAATCCAGAAGAAGGTCCTCAAGTTCAAAGGCATGGGTTTTCAGCTACAAAAAAGGGGTTATTAGTACCTAAGGGAGGCTTCTCAAGGGCAACAAAGGGGAGCTATGCATGGTATTAGAGAAGGGATTATGGGCCCTCAAATGGGGTAGGAGAAGTACCCTCGGAGGGTCAATCAAATCCAGAAGAAGGTCCTCAAGTTCAAAGGCATGAGTTTTCAGCTACAAAAAGGGGTTATTAGTACCTAAGGGAGGCTTCTGAAGGGCAACAGATGGGAGCTATGCATGGTATTAGAGAAGGGATTATTGGCCCTCAAATGGGGTAGGAGAAGTACCCTCGGAGGGTCCATCAAATCCAGAAGATGGTCCTGAAGTTCAAAGTCATGGGTTTTCAGCTACAAAAAAGGGGTTACTAGTACCTAAGTGGGGCTTCTCAAGGGCAACCGAGGGGAGCTATGCATGGTATTAGAGAAGGGATTATGGGCACTCAAATGGGATAGAAGAAATACCCTTGGAGGGTCCATAAAATCCAGAAGAAAGTCCTGAAGTTGAAAGTCATGGGTTTTCAGCTACAAAAAAGGGGTTATTAGTACCTAAGGGGGGCTTCTCAAGGGCAATAGAGGGGAGCTATGCATGGTATTAGAGAAGGGATTATGGGCCCTCAAATGGGGTAGGAGAAGTACCCTTGGAGGGTCCATCAAATCCTAGAAGAAGTCGCCATAGAGGGGCCATCAACTGCCCAACATGGTCCCCAAGTTCACAGAAAAGGGTTTCCAGCTACCTAGGTGGGGTTACTAGTACCAAAAGAGGGTTTTCAAGGCCAATATAGGGGAGCTCTACATGGTTTTCAAGAAGGTGTTTTTGAAATCCCATTTCTCCACTCGACAAATTGTAAAATTAAAAGCCTAGCATTAACATATGTACATGAAACGAAATCGCATTTCTCCATTCCACAAATTAACGTCAAAAATTAAACCCTAGCATCAACAAATACCGTAGCATGCAACTCTATTTTACTCTGTAGGTGGATACGCATATATGAAATGAAATCCCATCTCTCCATTTCACAAATTAATGTACATAATAAAACCCTAGAATAAATAAACAGCAGAACGTTTCTCCATTTCACAAATTAATGTCAAACATAAAACCCTAGCAGCAATAAACAACATTTACAAGCATTTACAACTATTTTACTCTGTAGGAGGAAATGCAGTAACTGACATGTATATGAACTAAAAAAAATTAAAAACATATTGCATGATTCCCCCCCCCCCCCTTTTGCATCTCTCTCAACCTCATTTTCCTTTTAAAAAGTAAATAAAAATGAGATTGAATAAAGTAAGGGAAGAAAACGACGTACCAGGTAGGGTTTCCTTCAAATGCGAGGTTTGATACGTGCTTCCCCTTGGTCGAGATCGCCGGAGGAGAGGACGAAAAACAGATGGTCGAGATCGCCGACGAGAGGAGAGAAGAGGGAAGACAGAAAACTTAAAAGCTTTTTTTATTTCTCTACGTCATTTCACTCGGTTTCTGCCAGAGGGGCATTCTCGTCATCTGAAATTTGCAAAACCAAATTTTGACCCCCTTCGGTCATTTTCAACAAACACTTGACCCCTCTGATATTATGCCTTTTATTTGTCCCCCTTATGTCAAATTTTGACCCCGTTCGAAATTTTCAGAAGATGGTCCTTAAGATCAAAGTCATGGGTTTTCAGCTACAAAAATGGGGTTACTAGTACCTAAGGGGGGCTTCTCATGGGCAATATAGGGGACCTGTGCATGGGGTAGCAGAAGAATCCATGGAGGGTCCATCGAATTCAGAAGATGGTCCTCAAATTCAAACTCAGGGGTTTTCAACTACATAAATGGGGTTACTAATACCCAAGGGGGGCTTCTCATGGGTTTTCAGCTACCGAGGTGGGGTTACTAGTACCTAAAGAGGGTTTTGAAGGGCAATATAGGGGTTTTTTAAGAAGGTGTTTTTGAAATCCCATTTCTCCACTCCAGAAATTGAAAAAATAAAAGCCGAGCATAAACAAATAGCAGTCGAGCATTTGCATTTATTTTACTCTGTAGGTGGAAATGCGGTAAGTGATATGTACATGAAATGAAATCGCATTTCTCCATTCCACAAATTAACGTAAAAAAATAAAACCCTAGCATAAATCCAGAAGATGGTCCTTAAGATCAAAGTCATGGGTTTTCAGCTACAAAAATGGGGTTACTAGTACCTAAGGGGGGCTTCTCATGGGCAATATAGGGGACCTGTGCATGGGGTAGCAGAAGAATCCATGGAGGGTCCATCGAATCCAGAAGATGGTCCTCAAATTCAAACTCAGGGGTTTTCAGCTACATAAATGGGGTTACTAGTACCTAAGGGGGGCTTCTCATGGGTTTTCAGCTACCGAGGTTGGGTTATTAGTACCTAAAGACGGTTTTGAAGGGCAATATAGGGGTTTTTGAAGAAGATGTTTTTGAAATCCCATTTCTCCACTCCAGAAATTGAAAAAATAAAAGCCTAGCATAAACAAATAGCAGACGAGCATTTGCATTTATTTTACTCTGTAGGTGGAAATGCGGTAAGTGATATGTACATGAAATGAAATCGTATTTCTCCATTCTAGAAATTAACGTAAAAAAATAAAACCCTAGCATCAACAAATACCATTGCATGCAACTCTATTTTACTCTGTAGGTGGATACGCATATATGAAATGAAATCCCATCTCTCCATTTCACAAATTAATGTACAAAAGAAAACCCTAGAATAAAAAAACAGCAGAACGTTTCTCCATTTCACAAATTAAAACAGAAAACCCTAGCAACAACAAACAACATTTACAAGCATTTACAACTACTTTTACTCTGTAGGAGGAAATGCAGTAACTGACATCTATATGAACTCAAATGCCATAGAAAACGGTTGAAAAACGATTTCCCCCCCCCCCCTTTTGCATCTCTCTCAACCTGATTTTCCTTTTAAAATTTCAAAAAATAAGAGATTGAATAAAGGAAGGGAACGAAACGACGTACCAGGTAGGGTTTCCTTCAAATGCGATGTTTGATACGTGCTTCACCTTCGTCGAGATCGCCGGACAGATTGCCGGAGAGATTGCCGTAGAGATCGCCGGAGGAGAGGACGAAAAAAAAAAAACGCAGACGGGAGGAGAGAAGAGGGAAGAGAAACAGAGGGAAAAAAGTCAAAAACTGAAATGCTTTTTTATTTTTAAAAGTCATATCACCTGTTTCTGCCAGAGGGGCATTCTCGTCATTGAAAATTTTGAAAACCAAATTTCGACCCCCTTCTGTCATTTCCAGCATACACTTGACCCCTCTGATATTATTTCTTTTATTTGTCCCCCCTCTATCAAATTTTCTTTTCTTAAATTCTCAAATCTATGATCCATCACTTCACGTCACCATCCATTCACAAAGCTAGAGTGAGCTAAATATGGCCCAACCTTATGTAAACCAGAGGTCGTTTGTCCCAACTCCCAACCAATGGCTTAACAAACCCTAGGATTGACCCTTGGTTAAGCCAAGGTCCGTATAGAATATCGATCTGCAAGCACTTAAATACAGCCACTTGCAGCCACTACATCATCTGCACCTCATCCTTGACAAACGGCCTTTTTTTACCTTGATTTTTGACCTAGAAAGGGGGTTTGACCTGTATCTTTTATCCATGTCAAACTGACCTTTTTTTACTTTTCTCTCTCCGCACTTTACAGGCCACCATATAATTTCTCACAATAATAACTCTCAACTATAAATAGACCTCCTCCTCTCCCTCGATAAATTTCTTGGAAAATCCCTTAAAAATTGCTTAGGAAATTCATAATACTTCTTAAACTTGGCCGAACCACACAAAATTTTGGTGTTCATCTTGTGGCTTATGGTTACTTCTATTTTTCCATTCAATTTATGCACGATCTGATCGGATTTGCTGGCAGATTTTTCTAGAAAACATGTACTGTCATTCCAACTGAAATCATAGTTTTAAATTTTGGTTTCGGGGGTAGTTTCGATCCTCGCCAAAACCAAAATTTTGGCCGAAATTCGGTAGAAGCGCGTGAAAAGTAGTTTTTTTGGGCTGAAATTTTGGCCAAAATTAACGAAATTTTGATAATTTCAGCTGAAATTCTGTAAAGGAATAAAAAATTAATATTTTATCAAAAATTTCTGCTGAAATTCTATAAAGGAATAAAAAATTAATATTTTATAACAAATTTCGACCAAAATTAAAGTTCTATTCCGACTCTTTTTTTCTCTATACAAAAGTCTACCTCTCTATACAAAAGTCTACCTAATTTGCCTGACTAAAGTTAACTAATCAGTCATTTCTTCTGTTTCAAGAAGGCAAATAAAGAAACCTTTTCGCAATTTAGCATAATGGTATAGTTTTCCATAATAGTGCTAACATGCCCTATCGTGCATCATTCACATGGTTTTAAATTTCGATCGAAATCCAAAATTTCGGGTTTCGGTCATTTATTTTGGCCAAATTTTTGAAATTTCGTCTATCCCGAAATTTAAGAGATTTCAGCCAAAAATCTCGATTTTTGAAAAATATTTAGGGGTCGTTTGTATACCCGGATTTTTGAATCCTGGATTTCCACAAATTTGTAGTTGGGAGACAAGAGAAGAAAGAGAGCAGCCGTCGTTTTCTTATTTCTTGCCCTTATTTCCGACACCAAGAGAGCTGGCAATCGTCCCCTGTTTCAGGTTTTAGAAATCGCTGGATATGGGAGAAATTTCTAAAACCTGGTTATCTTACTTAAAATCCAAGAAACGCTGGCAGGACAGCATCCAGCAGCTACGGTTGCAACTCTGGTCGGGCGGGTCGGGTTTTCTAGAACCCTACCCTACCCGAGAAACTATCTCGGGTCGGGTCAGGTTTTTTTTGGGAAAACCCATGATTCCTAAACCCGGCCCTACCCAAGATAGTTTCCCGGGTTGGGTCGGGCCCGGTCGGGCTTTTCCATCACACCGAGGGAAAAACCAATAAAATATTTTCCGTCAAAAAATGAAATGCAAAACATTCATCATCCTAACCCTTCGATCTGTGGACGAACCATCAACTGAGGGGCTCTACCTTATACAAATTGAAACCACGAAAATGTCAGAAAGTTGTCGGGTGTATTTGTATTTTTCATTTCTTTTTTTATTTTTTGAATTGTAGAATGGTAGCCATTGTCTCTAACTCTCATATTATCTCTAGTTCTCTACTACGAGTAAGTAGTGCATTTTCCGGCCCACTAATGAAATTCATCTTAGTAGTTCATTAATGCTATAGCATCTCATTTCAAGTATAAACCACATTTGCAAACGTTAAATCTAATAAAGTATTACAAACTGTTTTCTTCTCTCGGTATCCTTCTTTTTCTTCTCTCCATTTATTATCCTCTCATCAGGCACTTTTACTACTTACATGTCGATGTACAAAAAGAGTTTCAAATATGGAGATGTTGCATTTTTCTTGGTAGATAAGCTGGGATTGAACATCCAACCTCCACATTGAAGAGCAAAACCTTGACCATAAAGGTTGTGGATGTAAACATATACATTGTAATGCAAACATGCAAGAATTTGTGCATATGATGTGGATGTAAACATACAGGTTGGGGATGTAAATATACAGGTTGTAACGTAAACACGAGTATTGTACCCAATTTTTTGGGATTTTCAAATATTTAAATAGTTTTTTGACAAAAATTATTTCTCTCGTGGTTTTTTTTTTTCAAAAAAATAATTATTTGAGTTTTACCTGCGGTCAGAACACCCGTAAAAGGGCATCCTTTGAATTGATATGGGCTCTTTTACCGGTGGTCCGATATACCCTTAATGTTTAAGGGTGTTTATGACTGCCGGAAAATGCAAAAATTCGACGAGTCTATCGGCTTTATTGTCGCGGTCGGGACACCCATTGTAGGATTATATACCCTTGTGGTCTGATATTTCCACCGGTAAAACCTATAGATGCCTCATTTAGAGGCGGTCCATAAACTGCCGGTAAAGACCCAAATTCTTGTAGTGTGGAGGAAGTACCAAGGTTTTAAATTTCGGCCGAAATTTCAGATTTCGGTGAGGTCAAAATTTCGGTGAAACTTTTGATAAAATATTATTGTTTTTGTTTCTTTACAGAATTTCAGCCAAAATTTTGGTAATTTCGGCCCAAATTTCAGTCCAAAAAACCAACATTTCGAACGCCTTTACCGAATTTCGGGATTTCGGCTAAAATTTTATTTTTGTTGAGGACCGAAATTACCCCCGAAACTGAAATTTAAAATCTTGATATTTACATCCACAACCTGTATGTTTACATCCACATCATATGCACAAATTCCTGTATGTTTGGTCAAATAGGATCATTTTCTTCTCGAGACCTTTTACTTTGTTTCATCATGTGAGTTAGGATTAATTCCTGTTTACCCAACTGTCTCAGGAACCCAGCTCACGTACCACTTTAACGGGCGAACAGGCCAACCCTCAAATCTATATGTAATCCACATATAATATGACTCCATGTAAGAAAATATTTGCCGAATTCCATTTTCCAGAGTTGCAACTATCCATTGCAAGCAATTCAGTTCCTTTTCTTTCATCTCTGGAGAAATACGATGGGGGGGGGGGGGGAGAGCTAATTCGAATCCATTGGGTAAAATAAGAACAGCCCCCACATTCAAAGACCCATTTTTACCATTGGCAAGAACTTGTTTCAGTTGCATATCATAAGGGATTCTAACAACTGCTTCAAATACAGTATAAGGAAGCACAGGAACTAATTGATGACAAGTCTGATCACCCAAATAATAAACCGCCCAACAATCCCTACTACACTTCTCATAAGGAGGCTCTCTTTGGATTATCCACCAACAGTCCCACTTTTCCCATGCCTATGCAAAGGGGAAGGACCAAGAGCCCAGATGGAAATGACCCCTCCTTTTTTCCAAATGTTTCCAAGAACAGCAGCAAAAGTAGAGGCTTGCACTCATACCTCTCTCAAGCATTATAGGGTGAAGGCGAGGCCAACACCAGGACTAGTTTTCACATCTATACCCCCGAGCTCCTTTTGAAAGCTCCACCTCCTAGTGTATTTGTGATTAGATAAAAAAACTCAACATCACCCAAATCAAATCGAGAAAAAACATCCAACTATAGATGCACCATCATTGGTATGATATAGCAGGGCTTACTTCCATGTAATCAAAACCCTTGACATCATGCAACAGAGCCTCCATATCTCTATCTTTTCTTCTTCTTATTTTCTGTTGTTAGACAAGTCTGATCATATTATTTCCATATTTTCTATGGCATGCTAAGACCTCCAAAAGTGAAGAAACATGACCCAAGACCGTCTAAATAATTGTATTTGTATTTGTATTTGTATTTGTATTTGTAATTGTACTTTCCTTATATATGTGTTGCCAAACACTTGAAAACAACTTGGCATGTAAGAACTGATATTTTAAACAAAATCATTGGAAAACAGGAAGGAGTGAATGTCCATACCCTATTGGTGTGAAGAACTCCCTCTTAACCATTAGCTTTTTAGTTAATTCGTAGTACATTGAGTTCAATTGATTTGCAGATGGAAACTTCTTTCTGTGCCTAACCTTCACCGGTATTCTCAACGCACAAAGGGGATTAAGAGGTATTCTGCATAGAATAGCTGCAAAAGAAAAGATGTCTCAAAAACCATAAGCACCCAATTTAAAACCAAAGATATCTGCATTTTTTTACAATCGAAGTGAGTTACATGCTTTAATGAAAATCTCATGAGGTAGTAACCACACATGGGAATAGTTGTTTTCTCTCTGTCTTTAAAAAAAATGGCAAATCCTTTCTAATTTCAAACAAGAAACTATATTCTTGTGTTGGATCTTATCACAGTGATGGAAACAGGGGTTTACTTGATTATGTTACAACCTGAGAAGTCACAGGAAGTTATGCCAACTTTCTGTTATCATGGAATCTTTGGCAAAGGTTTCATCAGTAAAAAAGCCTCATATGGGTGTCTTCCACCAGGTCACTGAATTACAAAGAGTTTCTTCACTTTGGCTATTATGTACAGAGTTTGCAATATTTGATACTTTTCTTCTTCTTTTTTTTGAATGGCCATATTTGATCCGTTTCTTTGGGACTAGTCTTCAAGTGATTTATGTATAAGGGTAGAGTCATGCTTTAAATTAGGCACAGCACCCATATCTGTTTCTGTATACCTTATGATGGGGCTGATGAGAAAGCATACTTGGAGTGTCAGGGGCTTCCAAATATAATTCCCCTTGTGCTCACCACATTTGGTTTGGAATCATTCAAAAAAAAAACACACACAGACACACATTTGGTTTGGATTTCTTTATCTTGAGCTTAATTTTGATTAGTTATCGAACATGTTTAAATCATTTTAAAGATAACCAGCCTACAACAAAGGTGATTGTGTACCTTAATTGGGATTTATAGTCCTATTTAGCATCAAAGCATAGCTTCAAGTGCTGGTATGTTTGTATGGACAAAGCATTGAATGATTTTGATTAGTTTCAGCGGCAACTTTGCATAGATGATTTTAAACTATTGAGAAAAACATTTATATATGTTCTACAGAAACAACTAAAATCTCCTATGTTTTTCGTCCAACTAAAACTTCAACTAGACGTTTTGATTCTTTCTTGAAATGGAATGCATTGGTAGTTCTAACATTTAAACCAAATGAACCCAAACCTAAGACATTAGTTTTGTGCAGTTTTGTCTTACAAATATAATGGGGGTAGATTTTCGTACCTTCCAAATAAACATATAAAAAGATGTTACAGATGCTTTCTTCTTCAAATCAAGAGATTGAGCACGGCGCCAAATAATGGAAGCAAGTGTGCCATGACCAAATACCTGAAACCAAGAAAATATTGCTAGCACTTGAGAAGGACATTACTTACATTGACAACACTCTTTTGTACTAGCATATCTACCATAGTTCACTCAAGCACTTGTAAAACAAATCCATATTTCTGTACAGCACAATAATTAAAATATGTTCTTCGTAGTAGAGATCTTGAAGAAATACATCACATACAGTGACAAGCTTGCTAGATAGGGATGATGAGAAAGCTCCAACCACCATGGCAGTTCCATATGCCATCAACAACAAATTAATGCATAGCCAAAATACCTGTTTCATTAAACACCAAAATCATGAAATAGTATGTCTAAAATACTTGTTGAGAAAAAAACAAAGGGGAGCAAGGAATTTCACTAACTCTTTCTTGGCCTAGGGAAACACTGAAGGACTGAATGCCAAAGTTTCTGTCCCCATCAACGTCGGGTATATCCTGCTAAGTGACACATAAATTAAAACAATCTACAGCAAAAGATTGAATTTTTGTCACTAATTGGATCATTATTGGGAGGATAATACAGGAATTCATGGCAAATATCAAATCCTAATCTGAGAAAAACATATCAAATAAAAAAATGAACTCGTAAAAAGGATGAAGTAGTAGTTCCAAACCAACCCTCATAAATACTATTAGGAATACTGCTCATAAATTCAATTAAAATCTCCTAAATTCAAAAATATAAATGACCATAAATCCAAATTCCATGGTAATCTGGAAGTGTGTTGATATGTAGATATTTGCAAGAGGTTCCAGAGCATTATTGTAGTCTTTTTGTAAAGAAAAGTATGGAGAATTATAGAGAATCTAGAAGTTTTTAAGATGCTCCTGGATCATTGGATGATTCCCAAGTTGCAAGGTCAAAACCTTGGGTGCTGGAGGAGGAAGCCTATAAGTAGGTTAGGCCTGCCCATTTGCTAATCACCTCTGGAACCTCTTAATCTGAGAAGTTCAAGTCTTGTAAAGCCTTCCATGGTGCAATACGAGTCTCTTTTTTGTTTTGTTCCAACTTGTGTGTGGTTTGTTTAAATGTCCTTGCCTTAGGTATAAGGCTAGGTGTTACGTGTCAAGTATGTAGGGATGAATAAACCGTTGGGTTAGGATAGCTTAGGATTCCTTTTTTAGTCCAATAGCTTGCAAATAAGTTAAATCTTATCCTTTCTTTTTTATTTGGCATTCAGTTTAGCTGCTTAGTAGTTTCGTTTTTTCCTATTGGATATTCCGTTAGCTTTTACCTATTTTTTGGGATTTAACCGTTGCAATCAAACTCTATTTAAAAGAGTCCAAGTAATGAATAAAAGGGCATCGATCAATTAGCCTCAACACTTGTGTTGTTATTGGAGGCTTGGGTTTCCTCGAACTAACCCTCTGTTCTTCTTAATTTTTTTTTTCTTCTATCTACTTTCACAATAGGGAAGGGTACAGTGGTATTAGAGCCTGGCAATGGACCAACGCGTGGAGCTGATTGAAAAGAAATTGGCATCACTCACAACTGGGCAGAACGAGATTATGAATCGCATGAATGAGTTGTTTAATCAACTCACCGTTTAATCAACTCACCACGCAGGTGGATAGCCTTGCCAATCATTCCATCAATCGTGAGGAGGCAGAAAACTCAACAACAGCACCAAGGGGCAACGGGGGGCGCAACGGCAGCAGTCTACATAACAACTCCTACGCGCCCAGCAAGGTGAGGCTGGACTTTCCTCGCTTTAATGGCAATGAAGACCCTACCAGTTGGTTATGCAGGGTTGAGCAATTTTTCAATTTATATGACACACCGGCGGCGGAACGTGTTGCTGTTGCGTCATTCCATCTTGAAGATGAGGCACAACTTTGGTGTCAGATTCTCAAGCAAGAGCCGGCGTTCATCACTTGGGATGATTTCAAAGAAGGTCTCCATGCACGATATGGTCTAAACCAGTTTCATGATTCCTTTGGAGAGCTAACCAAATTACAACAAACAGGATCTGTACGAGAATATCAGACCAAGTTTGAGAAATTGCTTGCACAGGTTGGGGCCTTGCCCCAAACCCGACAGGTCAGTTGCTTTACCAGTGGGTTAGCAGACTCCATTCGAGTTGATGTGCAGGCCAACCAACCCACTTCATTGTCTTCAGCCATTGGGTTGGCACGCTTGTATGAAGGACGCAACGATGCTCAACATAAGACAATGACTTTGACTCCTTCTAATCGTACATCTCCACCGCGCACTGCAACATCTACGACTTCCATAATGAAAAAAATGACCCCCGAGGAGGTTGAAGAAAGGAGAAGAGAAGGACTCTGTTTTAGATGCAATGAGAAGTATAGCCCGGGACATCGTTGTAAGAGGCTCTTTCTTCTTCGGGCTTGTCAAGAAGAAAGTGATGATGATGTTGAGATGGAGATCCAGAATGATGGTGCTTATGGGTAGTCTGTTTCATTGGCAAGGGCTTTCGCCAGTAGAGGGGATCGTGAAGGGATCGTGAATTTATTAGCCGGCAGTTCCTAAAATTTGCCCTTGAGGATAAGGGCTGTTTTTTAAGGGGAAGGGAGTTGTTACGTGTCAATTATGTAGGGATGAATAAACCATTGGCTTAGGATAGCTTAGTATTCTTTTTTGAGTCCAATAGCTTGCAAATAAGTAAAATATTATCCTTCCCTTTTTATTTGGTATTCAGTTTAGCTGCTTAGTAGTCTTGTTTTTTCCTATTGGATAGTCTGTTAGCTTTTACCTATTTTTTGGGATGTAACCGTTGCAATCAAACTCTATTTAAAAGAGTCCAAGTAATGAATAAAAGGGCATTGATCAATTATCCTCAACACTTGTGTTGTTATTGGAGGCTTGGGTTTCCTCGAACTAACCCTCCGTTCTTCTTAATTTATTTTTTCTTTTATCTACTTTCACAATAGGGAAGGGAACTGTACCACTAGGCCACTTCAGTCAGGCTAACTTGGAGTAACATCGGCGCTCCAATGAGTTCTGGACGAGTGCAACGCTAAGGATTAGTCGGCCCGTGACATTAAGTCAGTTTAGTATCAACATGATTTCACCAGTATAACCAATATTCTAGCCCATAAAATTTTCATCTCCCTAACTATAAATCTGCAAAGGAGCTAGGATAGTTGATTTAGTTCTGTGTATCTTATGGGCCTACTAGAATTGGATCAGCTACCATATGAAAATGCTATGTGGTGATCAGGTTATCAGATATGCATACATACTATACGTACAAATGTACGTAAATAGTTTGTGTGTGTGTGTGCCTGCCTGCCAATCAAAACCCATTTAAAAATTTATATGCACGATAGTGGTATCTAATAAGATTGTCCCTCTCACCTTGAATAATGCTATAACAACTGAGAAGAAGCACATGAAAGCTGTGGCAAATATCAATGATCTTGTAAAAACAGTTGGCCTCCCTAAAACGTATTTCTGTTAATTTATCAACAAAGATTATTTTCAGGAGAAAGTACAAGGAATGAGAACCATTAAAGTAACCATATAAGGATAGAATGAAAATTATTGACGGCTATGTGTATGTGTGTTCCCTTCTATACTGATGTTATCATAAGGACAGAGAATTGTAATACCTGCATGTGTATAAAAAAGGCAAACTGAACAACTACAGCTCTCACAGACAGGATGCACATTGCAGCAAGAAATGCATATTGTTTCCATCTAAGAAATGGAATCTGAACAATAAAAGAAATTGGAATCAAGAATTAATTTCACAGAAATTGTAGCAGTTGCTTAAGGAAAGAACAAGTACACTTTGAAACAAGAGAAATTATATGGTGCCCAAGCGGGCATGCCCGTGTAATATTTTTGCTGTCATCACATTCTTTTGTTGTTGTGGGCCACAACAATAGCAAGAGGTTGTGAATCGCTGGTATTGGTGGATGAATTCTTCTTGCTAGATGATGGAGACAAAGTCAAAGTAGGAGATGGAATTCACAGGAAAAGATGTGGGCCACAAAGCAAGGGAGTTTAGTACTCAAAAAATTTTCTTGTGGTTTACAACCTTATGGGCATGCCCTGGAGTAGGAAGGCACGTCTTGGATAAGTTCAACAAGGAGGGAAATTCAGAGAAATGTAAGGCAGTCAATAAGTCAAGTTTGGGCTGGCTGGACCCACGGGTAATTTTCTTCCCTCCTACGGATCTCGTATGAGTCAAGTTTGGGATGGACCCACGGGCTGGACCTCTGGATCCGTGTCTGGCCCAAATAGTACTGTTAGATCCTAACCAATTCAGACTCAGAGTGTCTATCAGATTGTCAATATCCAATAGATACTAAAACCAAGAATGGGTGTACCTATAAAAGGAGCTAAGCTTCAAATGTTCACAGATCAAAGTCAAGAAGGCTATGTTTCCAGTTATTTTTCTTTAAGTATGCCAGATTTTAGTTATTTTTTTAGATGTCAAGAAGGATATGTTTCTAAGTGTCCACAGATTAAGCTCATCACATTTGCTTGAGTGCAATTACATGACCAAAAATGGTAAAGGCTATCGTTTTATGATAAATTTCATACATCCTTTAGTAAATAAGCAATAAAACCTGATATTGAGATAATCTGTAGAGTTGTATCTAATTGATGCCAGATAAATAAGCAAATAAAAAAACAGGTATACAGAACTCACATCAACAGAGTATGCACTTCCTAGCAAAAAAGACGATAGAAGGGCACAAGATAGAGGCGGAGACTGAAACATCAAACCCATGGCGAAGCTCTGCAAAACAAATGGATCGGTATCGAAATCATAGCTTCCAATATTTTTTTCATACATTTAGTTATAACGTGATTCCTGGCTCATTGTGTTTTTCAAAAAATCAAATACCATGAAGGAAAAGGCAGCTACTATCAATACTCCAGTTCCTACAGAAAATTCACCCGAAGCAAGCGGAAGATCTGGCTTATTGACCTAAAACAAGAGAAAGCAATTGCTCACTTAAACATCAAAACACAATGCTGACCAAATACATCCTAAGGATATGGACCGACAATGTTCCATGCCATAAAAATTATAGCTTGTAAACCTTGTCAATTTCAATGTCAAAGAGCTGATTCACGCCGACAACATAAAAGTTCATGCATATTGATGGTAGCAATGCCTGCATTAGTAAAAAATAAAATTGAGATTTGACCTATAAAATCTAAGGGATTTGGGTGATTGAAAAACTGCACTTTTATCCTTCCTGCGGATTACCTTTAGTAGTCCAATGAGAAATGTTGGAGAAAGATCAGTCATTGTTTCCACAGGAAGAAGAGACACTGATATTATTCCTAAAACCTGTTAAGTCAAAAGAGAATTATGAACTTATTTTATTGGTATAAGACTCAGAAAGAGTAGGAAACATCTGTATAAAACATAAATGCAATGAACTTACCGTGCCTATTACTGTGTGAGGCCGAGAAAAACGATAGAAGGCATTGAACTGCTTTGAAACACTAGTGCAAAAGCTTTTTGAATGATCAACCTCAGGTTCTACATTCTCTAATGTGTCAGAAAAACAGTATTTCCTAATTAATCTATGCTGGCAAGCAGACCTTGCAATGCTCTCTGGATTATTGGCTAAAGCGAAGAATCTCCAAGAATGACATCTGACGGGCTGCCCAGTATTGCATTTGTTCAGAATATTATATATCTGATTCATTGGGGCTTGAAATGGCATAAAAAAGCCTACATGAATACAAGATTAAAACGATCATCAATGAATATGGCCTAAAGCCAGCAGAAAGTGATCCACCATGATTCTTTACCCACTATACTCAGCTAGAATGTTGAGATGATCCAGTCATGAAAAACTTTAACTGTCACAAAAAGAACAAAAACTAACTCCACCTAGAAGTCATAAATTTTGAATAAGGAGAGCACACAAATACAGACATGCATATACCAATTGTGGGTCATAATGGACTGACTTACTAGATGTTTTCTGTGTGTCTGCTTAAATTCCTGGGTTTCAGCTTACCATTGTTGTTAAAACCTCAAGTATCTAAAATGACTACTGTTTGGGATCTAGTTCTAATGGATTCACCTCGTCATTGCGATTTTTTATTTTTCAAATGGGCATTAAAGAAATGTCTTCATGGATTCATAGAGAAGAAGCATATGCCCCCACCTATGAACACTTCATCTGATTTTTAGTTGGCATGTAAACTGAACAAAGCACACAATAATAGTCATAAATTGCGGGTAAATCAGAGCATTGTTTGGTGGCAAAGGCCAGTAGGCGAAGGGTGAAACGCGACATGTGGCTTTGGTGGCAAAGGCCGGAGAAGAGGTGCTACACATTTTTTTTTTTGAAGAAAAAGAGGTGCTACACATTGAACATTGGTGGGGCCTGTAAGGGCAACCCTGGAGATGCTGGAGGTGGAGTAGTTCAAGATTCGAGTGGGAAAGTGGTCCAATCTAATAAAATTAAGTTTGAGATCTGCCCGGGCTGTTTTTCCAGGCTAAAAAACAGCATTGTTTCAAAATGTGGATGAAGGCCAAAACGGAGCCAAAGAAAATCCTCGTTGACTTGAGCGGCTCAACAGAGGAATCAGTTGACACGGTCATAACTTGGGAAAGGAGGTGGACTAGGAGAAGAACTCAGCCAAGGTAAAATGGAGTTGACATGGGTGAGTTGATGACATGTGAAAGTTTTGAAACTATGAATCACAGTGAAAAGAAATCACTTGTTATTGATAGTGCTCCTGTTCTACGGATTGAGAAGCTATTTTTTGTTGCTCAGTTTAGTTGTGATCATGGTTTGAAATTTCGGTCTCGGCATAAATTTCAGACCTAACTGAAACAGAAATTTCAGCCGAAATCCCGAAATTCCGGCCTTCTGAAATTACCAAAATTTCCTCTGAAATTAGAAATTTCCACAAATTTCGATCGAAATTTAGTACGTTCCGCCAATTTCGGTTTCGGAACATTTCAGTTTCGGTCTTGGCCAAAATCCGAAATTTCGGATTTCAGACAAAATTTAAAACCATGGTTGTGATCTTGGGGGGTTGTATAAGAAGGGATGGAAATGATTCCTCCAAGTAGAGAGGAAAATAATTGCCCTGCCTAGAAGACGTTTTAAATTTCGACCAAAATCCGAAATTATGGACCGAAATTTTGGACTTCAGTCAACACCGAAATCAAAATCACCAATACCAGAAATGGTATCGGATTTCGGGCGAAATTTCCTTGTTTAATATTTTGTCCGAAATTTTGAGAAATTCTGTGAAACTACCAGTTTACTCCAAAAGCTTGAGCTGTTGGAGAAGGCAGTATTTAATCTTGTATAATTTAACACTCCCCCTCAAGTGTGGCCCCTCTTTTTAGGGTTGGCCTACACGTGGCACATGTGGCCCCTCTTTTGGGTTTTGCCATTGCATGTGGATTTTGCTATCAAGGAGGTTTGAACCCAGGCATTTGCTTTGATACCATGTGAAACTACGAGTTACTCCAAAAGCTTCTTTTGGAGAAGTTGGTAAGTTAACATGGTATCAAAGCCAAAGGCCAAAGGTCTCGAGTTCAAACCTCCCTCATGTCAAAAAAAAAAAAGATCTACATGAAATGGTCGGCCCAAAGTGGGACCACATATGCCACGTGTTTACCAAGTGGGCCACGCGTGCGGGGGAGTGTTAAAGTATAAAAGAAAAATAATGCATTTCTCCAACAGCTTAAGGTTTTAGAGAAGTTGGTAAGTTAACATGGTATCAAAACCAAAGGTCTCGAGTTCAAACCTCCCTGGTCAGCCCAAAGTGGGACCACATGTGCCACGTGTTTGCCAAGTGGACCACATGTGCAGGAGAGTGTTACAGTATAAAAGATAAACAACGCCTTTCTCCAACAGCTTGAGCTTTTGGAGAAATTCGTAAGTTAACAAATTCAACCCAAAAATATCAAATTTTTTAACTATGTAGCATTTTTCGGAAATTTGGCTGATGTTTGGTATTAAATTTTAATGGTGTACCCCATTTCGGCAGAAATTTTGGTTTTGGGCAAGGGCCAAAACCGAAACTGAAATTTAAAACCATGCTCATGACACGGCAAATCTAGCTACAACACCTAAACCTTAATCATCAATAAAGGGATCGTAGCAAAAGAAAATCACAATATTTTTTTGGATGATCGAAACCATTCATCTGTTAGTCCCCGCTGCCTCACCCCTGCCGTAGATAGGACATGCCCTAAAAGTTGTCTCGATAGAATGGTCCTAACCCTTTCCATTTTATACCAGATATATATCGAAGGTCTTAATATAATCCTATGGGGAAGATTTTTGGGACACCGTAAGATAAATACTTTAACTCAATTAATATATACACACACGTACCACGTTCGTGATTCATTGCTGAGATTGGGATTATTTAGATCCTGATGGGATCTAGAAAATGGGCTGAACTAGTGGTAGGTCCCAGAAATCAACGGAGCAGATCACTAACACGTGATCCTAACCATCCGATTTCCACCAAGAATCTCTCCCTACCTCATGATAGTATCCACCTGATCTGTGAAAATTTTCATGACAAGAATACCGTTCCTCACAATGACAACGATCACTTCTTGTATGGAAAAACCCAAGAAAGTTCCCATTTCCCTTTTAAAAAACAAGAGAGAATGAAAAGGAGAATGGAAAAAAGTTCTCAACACCATATCTCACATACCTTTCCTCTGAGTGTATGTCATCCTGTTCTCCCTCACCCCATAACCTGTAAAAAATAAAAGAAAATTTCATAACAAGAACCACAACGTATGAAAAACAAGACAAAGGCAAAGAGAGCAAGAAAGAGAAATTGGATTAGGGAGATGCCTTTGAGTTTTTCAGATTGGTTTTTTAGATAAGAGAAATGCGGATGAGAAGGGTGGTGCACGGAAATCATGGTGTAAAGAGAAAGAGGAGAGAAAAAAAACACAATGGGTTTAAGAGCGGGAGAGAGGGGATTAAATACATTGCATGGATACTGAAGTGTCTTTTTTAACGCCATGAGCGTACTTTAGCACTAATCCTTCCTTTTCAAGAAGCATTGGTTTTAGATGGGCTTACCACGTGGCCCTGAGGTATAACATGCGCTACTTTTTCGGACAAATGGCATACTTTAATTGGAATGAGAGTAACGTGGGATTTCTTCTGTGCATGGGAAGCGTTATCAGCACAACCATAGTCTGATACTTGCACAAACCCATCTTGTCTCTTAGTAACGTGAAATGAAAAAAAGAGGTTATTCCATTTCCCAAAAAACCGCTCTTACGAGCTAATTAAAGAAGAAGAGACAGCTGGGTAATTGAAAATATCAAAGTATGGTTTTCATTTCTCCACCCGAAATGCTAAAAAGGATTCTAGGTTGGTCCAAAAAAAGATAGACCGTTGATTTTTGTAGTCTTTTTTATCGTATGCATGGGAACAAGACCCGACTCATGATTCTCTAAAAATAAGTGATCAATGCTCTTGATTTCACAAAAATAAGTCTTTTACCATTAATTGTAACTGTGACTTTTATCTGGTAAGCAAAGAGAAGATACTACAACTCTTGATTCCGTAAAATCCTCTTGAAATTAAGGAAATGGATTGAGGGAGGATATAAAATGGGAAAAGTTATCAGCACAACCATATTTTGATATTTGCACAAACCCACTTGTCTCTTTTTCTTTAATTGGCTCGTGAGAACTTTTTGGGAAATGTAATACTAAAAGACAAGATGGTTTGTGAAAATATCAAAATATGGTTGTGCTGATTATATTTCCCTGTAAAAGGCATGGAGAATAAAAAGGAAAAATATGATATCCATAGTTTAGGGTATTGCTAAGGAAACAGATTTTAGAAATTAGAGGGGGACCGGTCAAATCAATTATCGCCACGACATCTTAAGTGAGCATCGGTTTCTTCTGTTAAGGAAACGCGAATAAAATAGTAGTTTTTTTTTGGTACATTGTTGGTTGCTCCCAAGTCCCATCGGTCTTCTTCTCGTTTACCATATTAGTTTAGTTTATGGGCCCACATTGTTTGGATGACCAAAGCGTTCATTTGATGGGCCCTGACATAGATAGGGTGTGCCTAAAAAATCAGTTCCATCGGATCACCCTAACCCTTCAATCTGTGGACGAACCGTCAACTAGGGGTCTACCTTACACAAATTTAAACCCCAGCGGTCTACTTGTAATTTTTTAAACATTAGGGGTTAAGTTGAATGCGTCAGAAATCACAAGGGGGTCTAAGTGTATTTCTCCCTAAAAAGAAAGAGAAATGCTAACAAAAAACGACAGCACTCTTTTTTTATATAAAGTTGCCTAATTAATTAATGTAGGCTGTATTAAAATTCTCAAAAGTTATTAAAATTTGAAAGCTAATTCAATGTGTAGTGAAATTATGATCTTTTGGATTGCATGAATTTTTTGAAAAAAATTAAAAAGAAAAACCTTTCTAGAGTTTGTGCTTTACCAGTGTTTGATTACACATGAAATAAAAAAGTAACTCAAACCACTGCTGTTCAAGTTTCATTCAGAGGGACCTTCAAATCGTAAGGACATCCCACTAAATTAGCCACATGCCCACAACCACATTATTTCTATCTAAATTGGAAACAAAAAAAATTCCTGAGAAATAATTTTCCATAAAAGCGTTTTTCTTGCAATCCAAACAGGACTTTAATAATAAATCTTGTGCCCTGCATCGTATGTGTTGAGAAAATCCCGCCGGGCAATCTGATCCGATCTTGCACAAATTAAACGGAAAGATAAAATAAACAAACAAGGCACAAATGAACACCAAGATTTTACATGGTTCGGCAAAGCCTACTCCACGGGCGAGAAACACGATCTTCCACTATGAGAAAAACAATATACAAGGATTACAATGGATTAATCTCAAACCCACAAACCCGCAACCCTTTCCTTGCTTCTCAAATCGTACCAAAGAGAAAACCCAAGAGAAACCCAAGAGAATACCCCAAGAAGAAAACTCAAATAGAAAACCCTTTATTCTTCTTCTTCTCCCTTTGTCTCTCTCTCTTCACTTCTCTTTTTCTTTTTCTCTCTTTCTCTCTCTTGATTTTTCCACACTCTCCAAAGAAGAAAGCCACTTCCTCTTTTTAGTTGTTTCCAAGAAATCCAAATAAGAGGGTTTCTATCTTTGCCTCTTGCCTTCCCACCCAACCCACCTACGGTGGGGGGGTGGGGGGGAATAAGGTAACTTTCCAACAGTATACATTTGTGATTAGTACCATAACTACATACAAGATCCTGGTCCAAATGTCCAATGGCATGTGTCTGTGACATCTATAAGATCAATGCCAAAAAAATCAATGTTTTAGCTCCATTTGGTCAGCTCTTAAATACGCCTTATTTGATTAAGGTCTTCAGTTCATCCAACCATAGGCTGCAATTGGCCGAACCCATGGTTCCACCAATTCAATACATTTGATTATGTTCATATGGTAAGCTTATTCTTTGTTTACTTTTTTCTTTTTTTCCTTTTATTTTCATGTGTATGACAAAAAAATGCTTGGATTTAGACTAAGGAATAGTTAGGTATTCCATATTTTTAGCCTAGTTTTCTTCTTGTTAAGATATTTTTTTGTCATGGGTAGAATATTTGCATATATTTAGTATATCCAATAAATATATGGAAGTGATATATCCGCCCCTTTTTATCACCAGGAACACCCCTGTCAGTGTTTTTGGCAATCAGGGGCATTGAATTCTTCTGGCATAAGTACAACAGCCCCTCTTTAGTCATTGATACACTGACAGGGGGTGTTCCTGGTGATCAAAAGGGGCGGATATATCATTTCCCTAAATATATTATACAATATTTAGATTCTTTTAATTTAGGTTTTTTTGTATGATATTAAATATTTATAAAAATAAATTTATAATGTCTTTAATAATAAAATGGAAATTTATATAAGGTTTTTTAAATAACCATATTTCGTCTAGGACACCCATATTGGCTTATTATATTTATTGCAAGTATAACATGCTTATCACCCATATATGCATGAACATAATTTTTGGTCATTAATAAAGACCCATTACCAATTTCAAGTAGTTATGTATCTTAATAATATTTATTTATTTTGCATAATAGTTTTAGGGTTATGATATTTTCACTCCCCTGCATTACTTGCACGCCCAATTTTCACGTCAAATCAGGTTATAAAGGGAGCGTGCACGTAATGCAAGGGGATCGGAGTGAAAATATCATCTCCCTAGTTTTATCAGTTTTTTAGAGGAATGCTAGCATTCCTCCACTTGAAGAAGTGCAAATATCATCCCTTGCAATGTAGGTCCATGTGTGGGCAACCATGAAAAATTATTCAGTGGAATATTTGTGGATCCAACTGTGTGAGAAAATACCAATTTAAAATTTCTTTTTTGATTTCGTGGTTCAGGAACTTTTCATGCCCCCCTCACTCCCACCCTCTCAAGTCTCTCCGGCACCCCCCCCCCCCCCCGCCCGCCCAACTCCCACAACTGGCCCCACAAAGATACCATGGAATTTTTTTTCATGGAGACAAAACATGGCCCTAGAGAAATGATAAAACACAAGAATGCCCATGATGTGGCAAATAATGAAGCTTAGCTCAAGGATTTCAAAATGCGATGTAAAAATTGAGTTGAAGAGAGAGAAGGTATGCAACTGAATATAGACTCGTTTCCCTCCATTCAAACATATGAGAGAAGAAGATTTAGATGGGATGTTGATTTTCTTGATTTAGAAGAGCTTTGATGGATTTCCAAGTTGCGACCATGACAATGCCTTTCCATGTTCATGGTCTCTTTGAGAAATTACCTAGAAAAATTAGAAAGAAGATTGAGCCAGTTTCGCCATAGTCGCAACTTAGTGCATTGTCCCGAAATCAGCCTTTCACTTTCTTGTGAAGGGCTGAGATTAATCTCACAAAATCACATGTACTTTAATCTCAGCCGTTCAAAAAGAGGTGGAAGGCTGATTTCTGGACCATGCACTTCGTCGTGACAGAGATGAAACAATATTTATGGCCAAAATCTCTCTCTCTCTCTCTCTCTCTCTCTCTCTCTAGCTTCTTTAAAAACCCCTAAAAACATTGATTGTTTTACTTATGTCAACTAAAATAGAAAGATTTAATTTTGTTTCAGGTTGTACATTACCTCTTGAAGCTAGCTAGCAATTTTTGTCAGGTGTACGTTTGACAAGGACTGCGGCAGAAGATCTGCAACCAAAAGAATCAAGGCTTACTAAGGCTGAGCGAGCAGGTTTAAAAAAGGGTCTTAGAGTGTCTAGGGTTGGGCATATTAGATTGAATTGAGTTGAATTTGGTGAAACAATACCACACTGACTAAATACTTCAATAATATAAAGGGTGGCCCAGTGCATGAGGCTCCCGCCATTGTAGGGTCTGAGGAGGGCCAGATGTATGCCGTCTTACCCCTGTTTTGCAAAGAGGCCGTTTCTGTGACTCGAACCCGTGACCACCAGACCACGAAGGTCGCATTTTGTTGGTATGTTATTTTTCAGCCGTAGGGTCTCAAAATTATGGACTATCAATTAAAATAAGCTCCATCTGTGACAGATCACATTCGTAATTTGTGTCCCGCATGAGGTGCTCCAAAGACCTACCATAGGATCCAAACATTGTATACCCATACTTAATGTGGCGCCCCAAATTAATGAACTTTCGACTTAAATAGGCTCCAAATGTCACGGACAACATATACATTGTGTGTCCCATGTGAGGACCTCAAAAGACCTATTATGGGATTATGCATGGTACGTTCACCTCACACCTAATATGGAGCCCCAAACTAATAGACCCTCAATTAAAGTAGGCTCGACATGTGATTTACCACATACTTAATTTTGTTGTCACCAAGTAATATATGCTCATATGTTAAGCATGGTAAGTCAAGTTTGGTACATGATAAGCCATGTTTGTTAGCAGGGCAAATCAGATTTGATCTCATAGTACTTCAATCTTAATTACAAGGCAAGTCATATTTGTTCTCGGATAAGTAATGTTTGGTCTCAGAGTAAGCTAGTGATGTGTAGTCGCATGGTAAATGCAGTACTTTAATCACATGATTAGTCATATTTGTTCTTAGGGCGGGTCCTGTTTCGCATGCTCTCTATTAAATCCGACGAAGTGAGAGTAAGCAAGTTCATTACCCTATCCTCTTCTTCTCTCGAAGAGTTCATTAATTAAATCCAATTAATATAACATAAACGTCTTTTGGCAAGATTTCCAGCAGCCACGAGTGCCTCTCATGGACCTATGCACCAAGTGATGTCTAAATATGTCAGGGTACAACTTTGTAAAAAAAAAAAATTAATTTCTTAGTGTATGTTTTTTGTGATGTAAAAATAATATGATTTTCACGTTTTGATGAAGCTATTGTACTAAGATTATGGTTGCAATTCTATATATAAGGTCTTAGTTAGGGACCTTTTAGATATCTTATACGTTGTAACGATATCTTATAGGTTTGAAAATCCATGGCTCGTGACTCAGTCCAGCTCGCTCTGTTCCAAAAAACAATAGCCAAAGTGAGCTAACCTTAAAATCTAGGTTTGAAATTTGAACGGAGCCAAGAGTCAACCTGTCCTCAGTTTTCTAGAATGAGAAATGATAGCTGGAATCCATTGCTTTGATAATGACACTCCTAACCATATTAAACACTTTTCGGCTTTTGGTAGCTTTTTGAAAAATTTGTCAATTGATGATACAGTACAAATTGGTATACAGACCATCTTTAGTGCCCAACTGTGAAGGGAAGATACACATAGATCACTTTCATGCTCCTATGATACATTTACATCGAAGAAGAATCTGGGAAACTTGTGACAGAAGATACATATACATCACTTTCATGCTATTATATTAATAACAAGGCCTCATCTCTTTAGAATTCAATTCTATCTCTCTCTCACCAGTCACCACATCCCATGGAGTGCGGATCTCTGATTTAATTTTCATCACATATGTGGGGCCAGACCAGCTGGACACGCAAGATCCTTTTTAGAAAAGCTTTTAATGGCGTGTTTGGTACACCTAAGTGGGGTTGTGCTTATAACACGGTTGGTTGAGGCTTTGTATCTCAACCTTTATCACATAGGTTCTATCCCAGGTTAACTAAAGAAAATAAAGAAAGAAAAAAACAACCTACAATAGATGGAACTCTTCACTTTATTAATGATTCATTTTCGTACTAGCTATTGGTGGCACTTGTTAATTTAAACAACCTACAATACCCAATTAAAAAGAAGTGAATAGAAAAGAGAGAAGAGACATACAGGTTTGGCTGTATGGCACTAGTGACGCATTGTCGCGAGGAGCAATTGGAGCGCTTAAGTTTTATAGATTCCATCTAAGCTGCTAATCAAGATCGGTATGATTCAGAGAGGAAGCAATCCAGACAGTAGGATCACACTCAAATATTCCAACGGCTAGTGCTCGATCGGGTGCATTACAAATCCTGTGGATTGGTTGGTGTCCGATCGGGTGCGATCTAGAACGTCGGATGGTGATTAGTCATGTCCCAACGGTCCGGTATGATCAGAGCTGTAGATTGGCGATTGGATGTGATCTAACGGTTACGGAGAGGACGTAGGTTTTACACAATCCAATAGTCACTCCAGGACGGGTCCCAGCCGTTGAATCACGATCTAACATGATCTAACAGTGAAATAAGAAGCTCATTGTGATAAGGTGCCGTGAAAGGGTGCTTTTCAAATAGAAAAGTCACCAAATCGTCTATGTAGACCATAAAGTTGTCATTTCATGAGAAATACGAAAATTGCAAACTGTTGATTAAATCTAATAGAATCCAAAGCTTCCCCCCTCTCTCTAAGCCATCTATACCGTTCATTTTTTCTCATCTTATATGGCTATTGTTATTCTTTAGAAGAAGAAATCAGATTTCTCAGACTCACAAAATCCAAAGGCGTTTCGGTTTGTTTCTGCTTGTGTTAAGCATAAACAAAAATCAATAAGCCTTGCCTAATGGGCTTCATTCTATGGCGAACTGGCGGATCTCCATTGCATATCAATCAGCTGGTGGAGAAGGATATCATCTTAAGGAAAGTGACTCTGTAACACTCCTTGAAGCGTCATTTTGCACTACATTTCCACCAAGATTCATCCCCAACCCATTTTCTCCAACAAATACAGCTACTATATGTAAAACGAGAATTTATATTGTGGAAGGCCATGCATGTGCACCATAAAAATACAATGGGGCTCACATTGCTTCGGTGATCTAATTCATTTGTTAGCCCGGCCTGAACAATATGGGCTGGGCCCATTCTTCTTTTGGGCTGCAACTGCAGGCAGCCCGACCACCATATGAATTCTCTTATAAAAGATGGCAAAAGAGGTGCATAGCATATATGAGATTTTATATGCTATATGGGCGTGAAGTCTAGTATTTTTCAAGTACAGTGAACCCACAAATCGTTCATTTGTTGGGCCGCAATGTAAATAGGTTGTCCCCGAAAACTCATTTCCATAGGTTAATCATAGACCTTCGATTTGGAGAGAGACTGCACAAGTGCAGATTATAGAACATCTCTATAAATGCATGTAGGTAAGAAAGAGTAGGAAAAGTGCATAAAAAGCAAGAGGAATTGATATTCGTTGTTTTAGTAAAGGCACTCCACTCTTTACTTTGCACTTCTCTAATTAGATTTTAAGATAAAATGCACTAAAAGCCAATTATAAAGGGTTAATAGAGCTCGGAGTGGCATTATCAAAACAAGGGACTGTGGATATCATTTCCATAAGAAAAAACTGTGAAGATTAGTGGGTTTATTTGATTGCCTTTGTTTTTTTAATAGGATGGTAGTTGTGGGAGTGACCTAAAACATCGTTTTCAGATTGCTGAGAAGGGGCGGGATGAAGGGCATGTCTCGGACCGGGTCTCCACGCAAGAAGGCTAGCCCAGAGGGGACATCGATCATCACCCACGTTACATTGTTCTATCTCCCACGCGCTTACTGGGCCCCATCTTTAACCTCACCCTTTGACAAAAATTTTCCACTTTCTTTTCTAATCTTAGCTGTAAACCAGAAGGTAAAGATACATAAATGTGAGAGGTTTCTACATAAAACAAGGACGTTACAAATCAAAGTAATGACGTCTCCATCCATTGTCTTCTCGGAGCGCGAATGCGTAGTGATTGACGGTTAGATTTGGAAGTTTGTTGAGAGAGAGAAGTAGAAAGGTAATTCAATGTGGTGCACCCATAAAGGTATGGGCCCTACCTGTCACGATTGATCCTAACCGTCCACTTGATAGGGTTTTCTTTGGATCTCCTGTAGCCCAAAAATTGTCCAAATCATGCTTTCGAACATCTAGTAACTCGTGTTATTTTGTCAGTGAACATTGACAATGGACAAAAATTGTATACACGCCAAGGTGCAGAGCAAGGCCTCTCAAATGTACAAGGCCTTCATTAGAGCATACGGTTTGGTGGGTGCCACATGGATTTGTTGTCACATTAATTTACAGTAAGGTCGTGCCCTAGTGAAGCATTCCTTCCTCTGTCTAGAAAAGAGAAAAAAAGAAGGAAAGAATGAGCACATGCACCTCTTCTCATTGACTCCTTACCTAGAGTTAACAAATAAAGGTTGTGGGCGTTGTGATGGTATTACGCGTTTTTTTCTCTTATGTCATCTTCATTTAAATTTCGAATCTAATTTTCTACTTTCATACATACCTCAAGGCAGATGAGATCACACAACAGATTTAGATGGGCGTTGAGTTTGGGAACATGCATGGAGTCTTCACATTATCTATATGGGCTTTCCTGATGGTAGAAAAAGCGGGGGACCCAGCTGTGTCGAGTTGGGAACTGACATGGTACGAGGGTGGGCCCCCCCTTTGTTAGGCCAATGGGTGTCCGACAAACTGAGTAAATTTTGTTAGTCTCGCAGGGGTAACGGCTAGAAAATAGTAGGCAGATAAGTTCGTAGTCCGTGTGGGGTTGGGAAATGAAGGGAGATGCAATGAATGTTTGGGAAATTGAGGTCAAAGTTGGGGAAGGAGGAGGGGGGCAGAAATGGGGGTGTTTTAGTAGTGTTTTGAAGTTGTAGTCACGTGGATGAGCAGTGTGGAAGGGCTATAGCTTCCAAAACATGGCCCTGATTTTTGTCTTCTCCCTATATGACTTGTACTAAGCTCTCCTCTATTTAGAGCCCATGACGTGACCTCCCACGGACTGCACCAAAAAGTATAATAAATACAAAACCAATGCATCCCTAACCAAAATCACCAGCTTTGGATTCTAATTTTCATTAACAATAACAGGTGCTTAAATAAGCACTTACAGTTGCAGTCTTGCAGATCAAACAAGCAAAGAGATAAAGATAAGATTTGATATGATTAGGACGACATCATCCTAATCCAATCAAGCTGCCTAATCTAACAACGCAACTACCTAATCTACGATCATGCAATCCTATAATTTCTGCTACCCTTTAATTTCCAAATGTAATCTTGCCCGCCCCCTTGGATTTTGCCGAAATGTTCGCCTCTCTTTAATCTCCAGATGAAATCTTGCCCGCCACCCCTAGGATCTTGCGGAAAAGTCTGTCCATCTTTAATATCCAAACGAAATCCTGTTTTGGAAATGATTTCCTTTCAAGTTTATCCTTCCTAAGATATCTCTCCTAATCTCTCATTTTCTTAGAAAATTAATTAAGTATTTAAGGGATTTCACCTTGTTTCCAAAAACAGCTATTTTTGTGGCATTTTTAAAGCATTTAAGATCTTCATCTCTACGGTTCATTCTAAATTTCAACACCTAATATGTCTAGGCCTCTAGGGTCCAAAAGCAAGATACATTTGTAGTAGGAAGGAAGGGGAGACAAATATTTAAAGGGAGAAAAATAAGTGTATAACTGTGTCCATTTTTTTCTAGTGTGTGGAATGGAGTCCATTATTTTTTCAAAAAGTAAGTTGGGCCCACTTCATAGGATGATCCAAACCATTCATTTGTTGGGCCACAACCTCATAGGATCATCTCCATAGGATGACCCTAACCCTCTGATTTGTAGAGGGACTGCATATTATGGACAATTTTATAAATCCGAGGGTTAGGATCCTGATTTACAGGGTACAACCTATTTACATTGTGGCCAAATCCAACAGATAAATAGTTTGAATCATCTTATGAAGTGGGCCCACTGTACTTTTTGAAAAATACTGGACTTTAACCTCAAACACCGTATAAGATCTCCCCCTGTTCTAACCATGAATTCTATTTCCATATTCCAATTTTATTTTATTTTCTTATAAAAAATGTCATAAAATTGAAGCCCCAGTTGATTATTACAGTACACAAATTAACAAGAGAAAAATGAGAGTGTTTTCATCACTAAATGGGGTAGAGAAATAAATGAGAATGAATTTTTTTTTAAATTAAAAGCATTTTATTTGAAATTTATGTCAACCTTTCATTTTTTATTTTTTTTACTTTATATTAATTTAGTATTTGTCATAAAACCACCATCCTCTACCCCCCCCCCCCCCCCCCCCCCCCTAGAGCCAGTTCCTAGCTCCGTCCCTGGCCGTGTGTGTGCTTGAAGTCCATTGTTCTTTTCAAAAATTACAGTGGGGCCACTGGATTGAATGATTCAAACCGATCAAATGTTTGGGCACAACGTAAACAAGCTGTACCTAGGATGATCCTAACCCTCCGATGTACAGCTTATTCACGTTGTGGCCCAACAAATGAACGGTTTGCGAGCGTAGCACTAGATTTTGCGAGCATAGCAAATAAACTCTCTCTCTCTCTCTCTCTCTCTACAAAGCGCTTATAGCCGATTACTTACATTTACTGCATTTACCGTGACTCTCTGTCTCCCTCACCTAATGATTAATCTAAGATGGGGACCACTATGTAGAAAGTTCAGATTAACAATTTGGATTCTTCACATGTATTGTGGCATGTACATTGATCATTCATCGTTTGTGTGGGTGTGTAGAACTGAGGCAAAAATGAGCTTCACCATATTATGGTGCACTTCCAATGTATTCGACATGTGAATGTATCTTGTCATTGATCTGGACGCTCCATCTAGTGGGCAAATAAGGCCAATAAGAGCATCCTAATTTTGTTATTGGTGGCCCGCAAATGAATATTAAGGTGCAACTTAGGATGCAGGGTTCAGTTTTTTGTGGATTATCGATGGGCCACAAGGTTAACCACCATATCCTATGATCAATATGATTTTTGCACAGTGACTCACCCACAAAGAAGCCCATTGGATGAACAGTAGAGATCAAGGATATCAAAAAAACTAATAATGGTGATGAAGATAAATAATCTAACCACATAAAACCCTTGTTCTATTATCAAAATGGTCGAAATACTCAATATTTTAATTTTTGTACGAAACCTTATTTTTCATAAACTCCAAAATGGATCTTCGTTTCCAATGATAGTACTTCAGATCTTCAATTGAGTAAAGCCCATAGGCAAATTTCTTAAAAACCCAACTTCAAGTTAGAACGTCCCATCTTATATCATTAAATGCTTTTCCCACTATCGACTAAAAAAAAGGCCAAGTGATATATCCGCCCCTTTTGATTACTTGGGACATCCGGCAGCAGTGTATGTGGCAATCAGCCCTATTAAATCCTTCTGATACGAAGTACATCAGCCCCTCTACAGTCGTTGTCATTGATACACTACTGCTGGATTTCCCAAGTAATCAAAAGGGGCAGATTTATCACTTCCCTTTTTTGGGAAGTGATGCTCAAATCCAATTTACTGCCCAAGGTAAAAGAGAGTTGATTCTAGCAAGTCAATGATTGGTGCGGTCAAAACTTTCATTAACATTAGTAGGATCAAAGGAGATTTGATCGACCAAGTGAGGCAAAACTCAGATTGGGACCAAAACTCAGCCAAGGTAAAAATGATCGACTTACCCCAATGCAAAGTTTCCAACGAGTGCTTTTAATAATTAGAGGTGCAACTTGGGCCGGGTTCAACCTGATTTCAGCACGGTCTGGGTTCGCATTTCCTCAGGTTCGGTTGGGTTAGGGTTAGGAAAAGCCAACCCGATTTAATTTTGGGTTGGGTTAGGGTTGAAGCCTTGTGCAACCCGACCCAATCCGAATCCAACCCATCCACCTAATTTTATCCTGATTTTATCACGATTGCAAAATCTTAGGGTTATGTTTATTTTTCCATTTTTGCCTAGGACCAACCCAAACCCAATTTGTTCAACCCGACCTGATTTGGAAAACTGAGTGGGGTTCGGATTGAGAGATTTAAAGGGGGAAGGGTTATGATTGACCCGAGGCTGAGGCTGGGTTGAGGTTTTGAGTCCTTTAGTTGGGCTAGTGTTGGCCTCAACCCGACCCAACCCAGCCCGCTTTGCACTCCTAGAAACCAGGCTGGATTTTACAAGGTACCGTGTGGTCATTTGTAAGGAAAGGAGGAAAAAAAGAGAGAAAATAAATGATGACTAAAACTTTTGTGGGTCCCAAGCACAAATTGGGTGCCAGAAGGCAAAAAGGAAACAACTGGACCCAAGGAAGAAACATGCTACAAAAGCCCACCCAACTCACACACTTGTACCCTCTTTCTCACCACACCCATTCAAACCATTTCTTTCTCCATTTCTTCCCCCATTAGTGTTGAAAACCTCATTAGCATGGCAAGGCCACAACAGAGATACCGAGGCGTTCGACAGAGGCATTGGGGCTCATGGGTTTCTGAAATCCGCCACCCTTTATTGTAAGTCTCACCCCAATTCGTACCTTTAACCCACAATTCAGTTCCAAAAAGCTTCATTAAGTCAAGTTGAACAAGCATGATTAGCCACAATTCAGTTGTTCTCTAAGTGCTGTTTTGAAGTTCTTTTATAATGTGGTATGCGAACCAGATTAGTCTCAATGTGTTAATACACCCCTCGCCATGTTTTCAATTCCCAATAAGGGGTCATAAATAATTGAAGGATTTTTTTAACTAATGTTTCCAAGAACATTTAAACGCTACTTAGAAAAACCCATAATTGGTAAAAGTGTAACTATAGCTTTGTTTTTGCTGCCAAAAGTTAGAGGAATTTATGCTTTTGATGTACTGGTCTTTCAGGAAAACAAGGATCTGGTTAGGTACGTTCGAGACGGCCGAGGATGCTGCAGGAGCCTACGACGAAGCAGCGAGATTGATGTGCGGGCCACGGGCTAGAACTAATTTCCCTTACAATCCCAATGCATCATTTTCCTCTTCTTCCAAGTTCTTATCAGCAACTTTGAGGGCAAAATTACATCGATGCCACTTGGCTTCTCTCCAAGTAAGCCAACCCATAATTAAAGACCAACCCAAGAGGGCCGGCGATCGGAATTCCTCGAAATCTGAAATTCCGGTGGCAATTGCGCCGGAGACTAATTTGGTCGTGAAAGTTGAGGTGGAGAACAACCACCAGCAATTCAATTCACTTGAGGACGACCACATACAACAGATGATTGAGGAACTGCTTGATTCTGGTTCAGTGGAGCTTTTGCCACCTACTCTGTAGAAGTTAAGACTCACATGCTAATGTAACTCATTTTTTTTTCCAACTGCCCCATTTTATGTTTTAGGCTTTTAGATCTCTAGATCATGTCTAGGTGCATGTTTTTCCTATGAGACCCTTCATAGCATGTTATATGTACAGTGAGAGATGCATTATGTATTATCTGGGCTTTTTAGTGACATATATTGTCAGAATTCAGAAAATATAATCTTGGCATTTTAGTAGTAGAAAAGTTGAAAAACAGGAAACCCAGTTGAAAGGTTGTGAATTTGGGATCAAAATGGTGAAAAAGTAGTAGAAAGGTTGAGAATTTGGGATCAAAATGGTTAAAAAAAGTAGGGAATTTGGAAGGTTCAATTCCCATTTGCTTTTGAATGACTCTTTTGGGGTTTCGACGGCATAGGGAGTTAAGTGTTTGTTTTGGTGCAGGGGGGTTGAGAATATGCTTTGGTGGATGGGATGGGATGGGAATGAAATGACAAGGGATATGTTTTAATGATTTTTCAAGGGCGAATGGATGGTAATTTTTTTTTCCCATGATTGGGGTTGTTTGGAGGGCATGTGACTTCACATGTCTTACAATGTCAGCAGTCTTTGGCAGATTTGAAAGGGATGGTGATTATTAATATGAACTTACAACTCTTACCCCTCTTCCCTTCTCACATTCTCATTTCCTCATCTGCTTTTTAACTGGAACTTCCCTACTTTTCCTCCATGTTTGGCGCTTTGACTCTTCAAAAGCGCTTTTAGGACCCACCAACTGACTTTGTGCAACCCCCCCCCCCTCTCTCATGGGGTTTTAGAGTATAATCGATCACTAAATTCGTCACACCCACATGACCTACCTAATTAATTGCAGAAAATAAACCAAACCAGCCAACCAACCATAGGTTCTTTATTTAGATTTTGAAAATGAAATTGTTTGGCTACTTAATGTGGTGGACTTTTGAGGCCTCCGTATCCACATCCGATCGCGGTGATAGCTTTAAAAGACCAAGGATTCTCATTCAGCTACTCAAAGTCATATGATTAAATGGTTAGGATCATCTATTATATTCAGGCCATAAAATGAACGATCTGGATCTACCACGCTAAAGTCACTCGGTGGTAGCTTTATCCTGGATAAGCTGTTCCTATGCATCCGCATCGATCGCAGTGATAGCTTTATCCTGGATAAGCTGTACCTATGCATCCACATTGGTGTTCCTCCTATGGGACTACACGATGGCCCATGCATGTAGCGTCCCACTTCCTCTTCGCGTTCACTGTACAAGGAGAACACTCTTCTATTTTCTAATGTGGGGCTAAACTTTTAAAAGGTAAGATATAAAAGCTCATTATTTGAAACTAGATGGCAAAACCATGAATAAATAGAACTTTTAAAATTGATTTTTTAAAATAATATTTTATATTAAAGTACTAACATATCAATCTTGTATGTGCCCATGATAATCAAATCTTATCAGTGGCGGAGCTAGGATTTATACATAAGTGGGGTAGGTTATACATAATGCTGGGCCCAATTGAATTGGGCCTATTAAGGAGTTTGGCCCAACTCAACAGGGGCAGCTGCCCCCTTATGTTACATGTAGCTCCGGCCCTGACTCTGATCAAAACCAACATCCATGTGATTGATGGCTCAAAGAAGAAACTTCTTTTGGGACTATTCGGTGATCCCCTGCTAATAGCTGGCAGTGTTGGACTCCTCAGAGGGATAACTATCCATAAGTAAGCTATCCCCATGTCGAACAACCCCAAAATGGGCGGGTGGCTAGAAGTCTAGAACATGTAATCTTGGAATCAAGTTGATCATCAGATTATAATTTCCTTCTGTATGTTGATAGTATTTATATTAAACATTAAAAATACCCTTTTTATAGTGTCTACTAGACGTCACATTATCTTACATATTCCATATTGGCCATATACGGTGGAGAAAAGCAAGTTATTAATGCTTCCTCAAGAAAAAAGTATATTTGAGGAAGGTGGGTATAAGTTTGGAACATGCAAAAATTAAGTGTAATCTTAAGTGTAATTGTCACAAATTTCCATGATAAAAAACCCATGATTGTACTGCTGGTGTGTTTGACTACCCGAGGTGTGTAGTGCGTTCAATGTAGTGCGTGTAATATGTGTGATGTGCCCGGGCATGCAAATGAGTAGAGTGAATTTCCGAAATTCAATTCAAGGGGTAATCGATTCTGTCCCCTGGGATTGGATTTCAGGCGAAACATCACTTCTTCATTCGGCTCTTAATGCCTATAAAACAACGGACTTGTCAAAACAACACTGCCAAAACGTCGATGCACACAGAATGAAAATGACTTGGTGGAAATCGACATATATTCAGTTAAATTCTTAACAGAAGAACACAGACAAGCGCCTGTGTGATGGATATAGAACTGAAATTAAAGAGAAGTGCTCACGAGATGTGATGAATCCATTCCTCAATACTTCAATTCTTGGAGTAAACTACACCTAAGGAAAAGTAAAGTACAGTATAAAGATAATCGTAAAGATAAATTATGACATGTTGGCATATTTTGAATTGGTTCTTAGACTTCTTCCTCGGACGCAATCATCTCCTTCTATTGTAACTGTCTACAGCTCCTGATCTTTGAGAGGAAAACTACTATAACTGTCAACTTCCATTTTGAATTTCACGTGACCGATCTTAAATTCAAAAATGGGTGTAAACAAGAAGTCTTCCAAATGAAGACTGTGAAACAAGAATGAAAAATGACAGTACTCTTGTGCTAATACTATGTCACATCCTTCAAATACATGTTGACGTGGAATGTATATGTGGTTTTATGGATCCACACATTCTATAATTGAGAATGCAAACGGGCAGTCGACAACTACATTTTCTAGGGCCCTGTCTGTTTTGGATTTTGAAAACCGATTGTGAGTCCAAAACTGATTCTTGGACTCAAATTTATGCCCTTTTCATTTAAGATTATGACAACTGATGTGAGTCCAAAACCTATTATTGGACTCAAAATTAAACATAATTTTGAGTCCATGTTTAATTTTGAGTCCAATAATAGGTTTTGCTCACAATCGGTTGTCATAATCATAAACTAGTTATTTTGGATTTTGAGAATCAATTGTGAATCCAAGACTGATTATTGGCCTACCGCAAAAATTGGTCTCAGCACATGCTCAATCTGTTTTCGACTTACATTTTTTCTTCAAATAAACCTGATTTTTTTTGTTGCTGCTGAAATTTGTACTGGATCTCAGAAAGTGGCCTGTACTGAGCCGACTCCCGGAAAGATGGCATGCAACCTGCAACCACAAAAGAGCATTGAAAAGAAGACTACTTTCGGATGCCTAAATCAGATACGGTAATAGTACAAGCTGAGCTCTCTGAGGGCTCAGCAATATGAATGTAAGATGTTAGATGAGAGGTGCATATCTCGAAGTTTGGTCCCCTTTTATATATTGGAATCCTCTTCCATTTAGGAATCTTGCCTTTCTGGGCTCTTTTTTTATTAGGCTGATTTTCCAAAATAACGTTTTCAGGGTATATCCTGCTGAGGTGGCTATGGTTTTCTAGGGTTTTTGGAAGCACAACGAAATTATCCTTTTACCCATGTAGCCTTTACATCTCTGCGTGCCATGTATCAGCTCCTCACTGGGTGGGAAGTTTTACCCCAACAATTTTCATTCCACTTAGGCTCTGTTTCTTTCGACGTAAAAATGGACATTAAATTTGTTTTATGAATGGGATTTGCTAGGCAATTTCATAGAATGCCATTTCGTGCCCGGCTTTTGCATGCGAGAACAGCCATCTCAGATGACTTAAAAGAATAAGACAAAATCTAGCTCTTGATGATACAAATAATAAAAAGATAATGTATCTAATGTTAAACAATTTTATTTTACTTTTTCTGATTGGTGTTAGTGTCTGTAATTGGGTGACTTGTCACTTGCATATACAATCCGGCCGTTCATCATTTAGTGAGCGCATCATCGATGAGCCATAACCTGAAGTTTACACAAAATTGGTAGCCCTAACCATCCGTCCATCCGATCAATGGTCCGCATTTAACGAATTGAAGTCCTCTTTTATCCTTTTTTTTATATATATAAATTGCAACCCTAGGAAGACACATTTTTCATCAAGGTCCTGATCAAGAGCTGGGGTAAACTGATTAAGGTGGGACCAACGAGAGTCAATTAATCCAGTGGTTGCGCACCAAATGAATCGATCCAATCATCTCATGTGTCAGTTTCTCCATGTTCATTTGTTTTTACATTTTTACATATAGGCTCTGTTTGGGTTCCAGGAATTTTATGAAAATGTTTGGAAAGGAAAATTAATTTTTAAAGTCCCTACCTTTTTTACGCACTGAAAAGATAACCTGAACTAATCCTATTCAATTTTTACTCAATCTCTACTCAGGGTAACCTTCAAATTATGATATTATATATCTAAATTAACCAAGATCGTATCATTTCCCTCTAAATTGTGGGAAGAAAGAAAATTTCCGTCCCAACGGGGCCACAGGACTACTTAATGATTTGTTCCCAATCGCTCTTTTTCCTTCTGGAATGGAAAGAAGATCCCAGTGAAGAAATCCAGAGTGTAAAATACCTCACGATTTATGAAAAGAAAAGGGAGCTGATAATCTCACTCTCTTGTATCGATCTTATCACCCTTTTTATGTTTGGCAATTTTCATTCTCTATTAATAGTTTGTTGGGAACTGTAACAGCCAAATGAGGGAGGTTTAATATAAAGACAGGGGTGCTATTATCAGAAGAAGGGGAACAGATTTCAGTTTCAAGTTTAATATGAACTGTAAGCAGTGTGTTATTTTGTGTTTCTTGACATTTTCTTTCCCTTTTGGCTTTTTTACTCATCAGGAGATATTTATGTTTTGGTAATTCACTTTAATCCCTTTTCTAGTTTCCTTTTTACCTGCATTATTTACTTTCTTTTGAACCTCTTATCAATCTCTCTTCATGATTAGCACCCACTTGGAAATTGATTTTGTCTCCCACAATCATCCCATACTACATAAATAGGATCTTTAATTATTTCAAAAGGTTGTCAGAGGTTTCATGAGTTTATGCATGATGAGCTGTTTGAATTTGTTGACTAAAGGACTTAAATTACATGTTCAGCTAATTATTTGGTAGATTGTAATGATAGCTGGAGATAGGGGTGCAACTTGGGTTGGGCTCAACCCAAACTCGACGGGTTCAGCCCGATTTTGGCTAGGGTTGGGTTGGGTTAGGGTCGGGAAAAGCCAACCCAATTTAATTTTGGGTTGGGTTAGGGTTCAGGCCTTGGCAACCTGACTGAACCCGACCTCCATCTTTTAATTTTATCTTGATTTTCTTTGGGTTATGCTTTTTTCTTATATTTTTCTGTTTGGCCCTAGGTGAACCCGAACCCAACGCAACTCAACCTGACCTGATTTTGGGTTAGATGGGTTGGGTTACCTAGCTGGAGATCTAACCTGAACAGTTTTAGACGTGGGTACCACCAGTCTGCCAGTGCTTGAAACCAACATAAACTAGGATGTTGGCTCCACATCAACCAGCACACAGTAGCTAGGTTCACCTACACTGTGGATTTGTAGCAATTATGAATTACCCATAAGAATGATTAGGAATAATCATTCATTGCAAGCAACCTCACCGTCTAGGGGTGTGGGTCCCACGCTTGAGCATCTGTCAAAATAATGTGGTGCAACTATCATTTTGCAAAAGACAAACTATTTTACTTTGTACATTAATTTGCAAGAGAATTGATCCTAAGATTAAAAAAATCGATGGCCGTCACATACGAAAATTTGTTTTAGTGATAATAGCTTCTATTGGGAGATTTTGTGTTCAGTAGGAACATTTAAAAGTTCATTCTTTCGGACAATCTATCAGCTTCCTTTAAGTGGGCTATATTCTTCTGTTACTTAACGCCAAGATCAAAGTAACCATGGCTCCCAAATGTCCTTGGAGAGGTGTTTAGAGAGAGGGGGAGGAAGATAATAGATTTATGGAAGATATCGCAAGGTGAGCTCGTCTTAAATACCTTTCTACTAATAAAGTAATAGGATTTTACTAAACTTGAATGCTTACCCTAGCCATAATCAGGAAAGGATATCTCAAGGTGAGTTCCATATCTCTAAATAGTTCTGATTACATTGATCCTTATTACTAACTCGAGTTGTGACCTTCTTATTGGTGGCAGTGATGGGACCCATCTCAGTACGTGGTCTTTATCAGTTTCAGACTGGACCCTACTTTGAAGCAAGTGCGGCACCACCGTTTTTCCTATTATAGGTCCTCTGATCAGAGGGTGTATTTGAAAGGGAAGTGTCATCTCAGAAACAATGAACAAAAACTAAAAACAAAGCACAAAGTCAGGAAGTAAAATCTTCCTTAAAAAGCAGTCAAAACCAATTATATCACAACGAATCTCTTTGTATAAATGGTGAGTACAATCATGCCTTCGACGATAAGTCCAAAATTTTATCTCCACGCGGTTTGCTTTGTACCTGTACGTGTCATTTCGTTTTAGGTATGGGCCCTTCCTCTTGTGAAGAATCCTTGCTCTGACGTGAAAGCTTTGCAGCCTAGCCTCCCTACCCAAAAAAAACAAAAACAAAGAGAGAAAAAAGCCAACCTAACTTTTCAACATTTTATTGGTATGCTTATAGGCTCTGTTCACTTGCCTTCTTTAGAAAGGAAAGAAGAAGACAGTAAGCCAGATTTTTCTGTGATTAGACATGATTTGACATTTTCCGCTGTTCACTTTCCTAAGAAAACCACTCTGCCTGCATACTTTCTTTTCCTTTCTCAGCCAAGTGAACAAAGGAATTTTCTCACAAAAGGAATTTTCTCACAGATTCTTTTCCTTTCTTTTCCAGTTTTCCACGTCAGATTCTTTTCCTTTCCTTTCTTTTCCTGCAGCTAGAAAACAAGTGAACAGAGCCATAAGCTATGATAGTAATTAAGGGCCAGCTGTCTTATGGAAAATACTAGTGACAAATTGTGAGACAGGATATCTATTTTCTCCATCAGTCACATCCCTTCACATGTTATGCATACATGTTAGAAAAAATGCACTCCCATGTGCACTTCAGCAGCCAGAGCTCTCTGTCTCTCTCTCAAATTTTGTCATTGCAGTCTTCAAAATTTTAAGAGGCAAAGGCACTTTCAAGCTTAAATGTGTAAAGAGTAGTACTGCCCTCTGAATAGGAAGTTCCATATACAAGGAGTGCATGGGTGTCAATGGGACAACCAAAGTACCCCAAGGGACCATGATCCAAGGCTAAAATTACTGTATTATTTCACAAATATTGAGACAGACTGACCATCATATCGGCGGACCCCACACGCAGATAAGAGTGACATTGGACGACCAAGAGTAGTACAAGTAGTGCATGGGTGTCAATGCAGCAAATTCCCAAGCTTTATCATCTCCAATACTTTTCAAAAAGTACGATCCATATACGTTGTGGCCCAACATATGAACGGTTTGGATCATCTTATGACCATACATATTGATAGATTTTGGGCTTGTAAAATCTCACAGTGCTTGGTCTTTTTTCGTTGGGTACAATCACAGCAAATAAATTGAATCTCATCATACCTCTAAGTTAAGCGTGCTTGGGCGAGCATCGGTAACGTCTTTAAAATACTAACACAAATACACAGAATCTCTTTAGAATTGAAGTTGGAAATTAGGCCTATTTCATTTTGGATTTTGAGAATTGATTTTGATTATTTGACTGAAAATTAAACACAATTTTGAGTCTAATAATTAATTTTGAGCCCAGAATGTAAACGAGCAGAGCTTGTGCTTGAATGAGTAGTAGTAGTAGAAAGATGGGTAACCTCTTAGCATAATTTTTCATTCTTCATTAACCAAAAAGGAAGGTTTTTATCCAAGCCATTGATTATTTGGAAGCCTCGATCTTGCAGATCTCTCCATTCAGCATATGAGATCTTCTCTCACTGCGTAAGCCCTTCTCAGCCATCAATCGACTGCCACATGCAGCTGCTTCATTAGTTTAAATTTAGACGGACATTATCTTAATAGAAGGTCCTTCTTAATAAAAATTGAATAGGTGGGTTCGGATACAACGTACAGTACTTTTTGTAAAATACTGTACAGTATTCTTTGAAAAATACTGTACAGTACGGGCTTACACCATATAAAATCTCCACTTTCCTCTTACACAAAGAGGATAGGGTCTTTGTTAGTGGAGAAAAGTACGGAATGTGGACTGATGTTTGAGGAAATTATGATTACGTGCACGTTTTAAAACAAAAACGAAACACGGGCTAATCTTCTAAATCGAGTGGTCAAAATACCCTGATACCCTTCTGACATCAACAGAGTCCTCCTTTTTCGTTACTGCCTATTAAATTGGTAAGCTTCACGAGGATTCTTTTAGTTCGTTTGAATGGGTATTTGAATCGAAAGAACCTTGGGTTCGTTTCTATCTTGGCCATCGGAAATAACTAGAGACGGATGGATGCTTGAAACGTGTTGGAAAATTTAAACTTTTTGGAACGCTAATGTTATTGAATACTTTAGTGAGCAGCGTCATCTTTTCTCACTCCTCTTTTGTCTTAGAACGGTAACGTTATTGAATACGTCTCTTTTGGCTTAGAATCTTTTTCCTTCTCTTTTGGTCCTTATTATTTACGCCGGCTTTCCCCATTATTTAACGCTGGCTTACCCATTAATTACCCCAGTGTACCCATTATTTCCTCCGGTGTACACCCTATCTCCGCTGGTGTACCCCATTATTTACTCCGGCGTTCCCATTATTTCTCTTTTAGCTTAAAATTCTTTCCCTTCTCTTTTAGTCTTCATTATTTACACCCCATTATTTCTCTTTTGGCTTTGAATCTTTTTCCTTCTCTATTGGTCATCATTATTTATGCCAACTTACCCATTATTTACTTTTCCGCCGTCGTACCCATTTATTTCCGTCGGCGTACCCCATTATTTCTCTTTTTGGCTTAGAATCTTTTTCCTTATCTTTTGATCCTCATTATTTACGCCGGCTTACCCCATTATTTACGCTTTTCAGCCGGCGTACCCATTTATTTCCGCCGGCGTACACCCTATTTCTCTTTTGGCTTAGAATCTTTTCCCTTCTCTTTTGGTCATCATTATTTATACAGTTTAACCCCATTATTTACGCTTTCTACCGGCGTACCCATTATTTCCACTGGCGTACACCATATTTCTCTTTTGGCTTAGAATCTTTTCTCTTCTCTTTTAGTCCTAATTATTTACGTCGGCTTACCCCATTGTTTACGCTTTCCGCCCGTGTACTATTTTATTTACGCCGGCGTACCCATGAATTCTGCCGGCGTACACCCTATTTTCGCTTACACCCTATTTCCGCCGGCGTACCCCTTTATTTCTGTCGGCGTACTCATTATTTCAGTTGGTGTACCCATGAATTATGGTTGCGTACACCCTATTTTCATTGGCGTACCCCTCAATATTCTGGCGGAGTACTCCTGAATCTGACGGCGTTCTCAGCCAAAAGAGACGTGAGAAATAATAAAATAGTTGTTCTAAACCAAAAGAGGCGTATTCAATAACGTTACTGTTATAAGCTAAAAGAGAAGTGAAGACCAAAAGATGAGTGAAAAGATAGAAACGAACCCAAAGCCAAAAGATACGTATTCAATAACGTTACCGTTTTAAGGCAAAAGAGAAGTGAGAAAAGATTATGATTGACTTTGGGTTGTCAGCGTTCCAAAAAGTTTTTCAACATGTGTCAAGCATTCATCCATCTCTAGTTATTTCCGACGGGCAAGATAGAAACGAACCCAAGGTTCTTTTGGTTCAAATACGCATTCAAACGAACTAAAAGAAGCCTCATGAAGCACGCAAATTTAATAGACAGTAATGAAAAAGGATGACTCTGTCCATGTTAGAAGGGTATGGTCTTTTGAACACCTGATTTTGACGATTAGCCTGCGTTTTGTTCTTGTTTTAAAATGGTGCGCACAATCCGTAATTCCTCTAAACATCAGCCCTCATTCCGTAATTTTCTCTTGCTAGTGGCCTGTTTACGCTTCCAGCAAGTAACGTGTTTGTTGTTGGGACTCTCTCTCTCTCTCTCTCTGGGTTTTATTTTAGAAGAGAGGAGAAGAGAAGAAAAACATCAGCCCTTTTGATTTCGTAGTAGAGAGACTTTTGGTCTAGGGTTTATTCTTTTCTAATTTCCTCCTCGAATACATCAAAGATGCGTCGATCATCCACAAAAAAACCCGCCCCAGCAAACCCAACTGGGTCCGTTAATACTCCGGCCGTTGATCTCTTTCGCTCTGGTAATTGATCGTTCCTTATTTCCCTTCTTTTCTTTTCTTTTGGTATTCGGATTCGATTTTTTTGTAATTGGATATGTTATGTGTTTTGTTTATGTGATTTTTCTCGATCTTGAAGGGATGTGAAGTTATTGGAGTTTTCTATGGAAATTGTTTGTAGGGTAGTAATCTGATGATTCAAATCGTCTTGCGTTTACATGCATGTACTGATTTTCGTTTTTTTGAGTTGGGTTGAGGTGAATCCTAGGGTTGCAACTCGGGTCGGGTTAAATTATCTCGGTTAGGGTCGAATCTTTATGGGAAAACCCAAGATTCATAAACCCGAGGGTCGACTCTTTATGGGAAAACCCAAGAGTCTTTGGGGTTTCCCATAAAGAGTTGACCCTACCCGAGATAGGTTATCAGGGTCTGGTTTTTAATGTTTAGCTTACTATAGGGATTCATTTTAAAGATTATTGTAGAAAACAACACATTTTCACACTAAAAATCTCTAAATTTAAGTTGGGAAGTAAATTTAAGAAGGAAATTATTTTTTCACATCACAAACACGATCACATCATTGAAAACAATTATATCAATATACTTGAAAATAATTTGGCATGTTTTGGATATCATAGCACACCTATAAGAGTCGGGTTGGGTTTTGGGTTTTCTTTTTCTTTTTAAACCCGGTTTGAAACCCGTCCCAACCCAAGACCCATGATTTCTAAACCCCACCCACTTTATTTTCGGGTTGGTAGATGCGGGTTGGGTTTTGAATCCTGCCCATTTGTTATTTTAGGCTACAAAGAAAGAAATAAGGGCCCGTTTGGATACCTCATGTATTGTATTTGGATTTGGAATTGAGTTTTGAATACAAAATGAATAGATCCGGCTGCTCATGTTGGGGGAGAGAGAGAGGGAAGGGGGCACTTCCTAGTGGAGGGGAGAGGTTGAGGAGCAAAGAGGGTGAAGGAAACTGCCAGATCTGTGGATTTCCAATTTCTTATTTGCACAGCATATTTGGAAATCCGATTTTTTTCATTGTCAGCTGCTGAATTGAAAATCAAAGAATTCGATCCTGATCCAAATTACAATGCAAAAAGGGCTGCAAATGTGAGAAATCCAAATCGAAATCTTCTCTGCATCGAAACGGGCCCTAAAGGAAAATATAAGGAGGGTCATTTAAACAAATCCACTTTTCTTGACTTCTTGGTAGAGGAAAACGAATCCCTTGTGGCTGGATTGAATTCCTATTCTATGTGAACTCCAACATTCTAGTGAAAACCAAAGGCATTATGAACATCGAGAAGATTCAGCTGTGATGGCTGGTCGGCAAGCATTTCAAGAACGCAATTATAGCTATCAAAACCCATCGAAGAAGAAAATTATTATGAGTTGGCGTAAGCAATGTTTCCTTGGCTCAATGAAACCAGTGCTGTATGCATGGACCTGTATTTAATGCATAAATTTCATGCGTAGATGACATCCCTATCTCATACATGGGTAACATATGGAGTATATCTCAAAGCATCTCGTTATTGACCAGCTTCATTCGTGAACTCATTCATAAAAATTACAGCTCTGGCCGCATTCCTTACACCATCACTTATGGATTATCTTATACTTATTGACTATTTTATTCATCTACATTTACTAGAGTTCTTCCTTTTTCATAGTCGGTTCTTGTCTCAAATTTAGAGCTATTTGATGTAAAGGGAGACGCTTGAGTAGTCTCAAGCTATTGTCCTTCCTCTATATGTTGTTCAAGATTATTAATTGTGTGTCCTTCATTCATTTATTGCAACAAAACTTTTAGTAATGTAATGAAATATATTTTGTGGCCTTCAAGACACTGTAATGAAGATGTAGAGTTCTGTAATTTGGGCAGGTATAGGGATTTTCTTTTAGCTAACTGTTTTGCTCTTGCCATTACTTAGTGCTGGCTGAAAAGTTAAAGTGCACGGGAAACGAAGTAGTGTTTAAAAAATTCGTGATTACATTAGCGTTGATTTGTGTAACAATGGAAATCCTTGGAAGCTATTATTGGGAGATTTTCTTTCAGGAAGATAGCTTGATTTCCCCTTGCTTTATGGTTTCTAATTTAATCAATGTTTCAAGTAACAATGCAGCTAAGTGAGCTAACTAAAGACCTATCATCTTGGGCCTCTCTTTATGTTGAAGGGGACGTGCTTAATGGGATAAAATGATTGTGCAATCAATGGTGAAAACATAGTGTCTCCACCGCAAGTTCATATTGATTCTTGATTGCATTCTTTTCTTTTAGGCAAGCCACAAAAACCAAGGTTTTAAATCTCGGTTTTGGTTTTTGTTTCGTCCGGCATGGAAATGGAAATGTTTCACTTTTAGCTGAAAATTTCAGTATAAATCTTATACAATTACGAAAACTTATGGAGACATGCAAATGATGGGCACTTAAGATGAAATTTTAGCAAAAACTAAAATAAGCACAAATACATACTAAAAAATCACCACATAAGCAATAAACTACCCATAATGGTTCAACAGCTTCAAAAACCTAGTGACATGGTCTGATATGTCAATGTGTCACTTTTCATATGTAATTCATATAAACATCTATGAGTAATACATTCGCCACATTTCAAATGCAATTCATATAAATATAATTATGTAACACATTCTGATATAGTATACCATTAATACACTTACGGTTTTGGGTTTGCTATACTTTTTGGTTTGGGTATGTGTTTCTGTGGGGATGGAATTAGAAACATTTCGGTCGTTTCGTGTTTGTTTCAGTGAAATATTAAAACTATGGCATAAACTATATTCAATTTGAAGTTCATGTGACAACCCAAGCACTCCGTCTGAAAATGGATGTCACTTATATTTATTTTTGCATTTCCTTTTTTGCTCTTAGGGACTTTGATTAAGCCCCAAAAGAAAATTTCTGCTTCCCCACAACCCCCACATCCTCTTGATGTGTGTTCCATTAGTATCCCTGTCCAACTGGTGTTGAGGGAATTTTAGGGATGCCAATGGCACAATCTCGATGTCATTTAGAGGCCTAATTAGCCATGTGAATTCTAATGATGCAACTATCTGGGCTCTGCATACGGTCATTGCTATCATTTTTAGGGAGTTGAATGGATGTTTGATTCTGTAGGGAGACTCATCCAACATCATCTCATGGGCTAAGAGGGTTAGTATGGGGACCTTGAGGCTGGAGAAATTCATTGATGAAGTCCTTAAAGGGTATAGGAACTCAGACTCCTCTATTCATTTCATTTCCTAGAAGTTCCAAAGAATTGGGGGATTGGTGGCCTAGATCTTGTGTCTGTTTTTTTTTTTGTCTTGTTTTAAAGCTTTTCCTAGTAATCTTTTCTAAAGGTCACAACTATCAGACAAAAAAAACAACAATCACCAATATATCATAGTTATTTATGTAGACATGTGTATTCCATCTCAAGAGATCTGTTTCAAACATTTGCTGCATGATGCATGGGTTTAATTACTTCCATAATTTCTTCAAACAAATTTTTTAATCTAATGATCTTCAAATTAATGTTTGGCCAATAAGATTTGTCCTAGATATACTTTGAAGCAAAAGTCAGTTTATTTTATGAGTTACTACAAGCAGCAATTGTGACTTTCTATTTGAATGTCTTATAAAATGGGTGTCCTTCGTTAGTGCGTCTACGAGTTCATCTAATCTTTTTTTATTCCCTTTGAGGGTAAACTGTTGTAACATGTGGTTACATTAACTCATTGCTTGTAATTATTTCTCTTCATCTTGTTCAGCCTCAAGTAAAGCTATTATCAAGGAATTAGAACGGATTGATCACCTTTTTAATTTTTATGTGGAGAAATCTTCCGGCACGATTGAGTAAGTGAATGAATCCCAGTCATATATATGGTCTTCACCGTGCCATTTAGATCTGCTTTATTAAATATGGAAAGCTTGGTGTAACTCTGAGAATTTTTTTTATATTGCAACTATTGTTCATGTCATGGTCTCTTACACCTGTTTTGAATTCACATTCGAAAACATGAAATTTAGGCTCATGTGACAGTTCAAGGCCTTGAAAGAATCACTAACAAAATATCGCATTTAGAAGCTCTTTTTATTCCACAATTTAGACAGAAAAGGAATTTTAATGAGTCTCATTTATGATGAGCCATCACTGGGAGGATGATTTTCATGTATATGGGATTGTAGTCTTATGTTTGGTTTGATTGATACCCATCATCTTGAATTCCACATTGGGTTTTATATTAGTTTGTGCATAATAGACTTCTGCAAAAGGGAATGTGTTAGAACTTAGATTCTATTTGGAACCACGAACAACTTTCAAAAAAAAAAAAACTTTTGCAATCATGTCCTATCTCATTTCCTATTCCAGACTCTCTACACGAATATGTGCTTGAATCATATTGTTTATCACCATTTTAATGTCTAACTTCTATTCCCACATCTTATGATGCTGTAGACTGTGATGATAGATGATGCAGGATTTATTAGCACAGAAGTTCCTCTCAGCTGGGAAAACTAGTTCTACAATTTTCCTATCTTGTTAGTTATGCATGCAAATCTAGTGACAACCTAAATTTTGGAAATACCAATGACACCATAGAACTTATTCCCAAAACTGACTATAGTTTCATTTCAAATTTGAGATTCCATGGTATGTTAGTTTTCCTTATGCCATACTTTTTGAGCGTGTATCGCCTAGTTGACCTTAGATGGGTGAGAATTACAGAATACTACATGATGTGTCTGTGTTTGTTCGGTGGGTGTGTGGGGTTAGTGTTGTGATATGAACCTTAGTCTTTTAGTAGAAATCTCCATCGAGAAGAGTATGAATGTCATCTCTCCTTCTCAGGTCTCTAGAAAGTGTTCAGTTATCCTCTTTTGAAACCGACTAGTGATCATCGGATCTGGCACCGGATCCTTAGGGTCATTCTCATTAGAACTTTTTACTGTGCCGATGGTTATGGAGGAATTGTGATTTCCTCTTCCCTTCTTATTTGATGATTCGTTAGGGATGTGACTCCCATAGGTTAGCTCAATAACCGGGGTTTGTGGAGGTTTTTGGTTGGATGGCGACAATAGCTTAGCTCAATATGTGTGAAATGGTAACGAAAAAGAGTTTCAACTTGAAAGCATGTTTTTTCTCTGTAAATAGGAGTCCATGGACCACCTATTTATTCCTCTCAAAGTAGTATATGGGATTTGGTTTGTGATTCTATCATGTTTTGGTCTAAAGTGGGTACTAAAAGGTCATTTGATGATAAAGGATATTGCTTTTGGACCTTTGCTACTATTCCAATATGTGGTCTTTTGGTATATATGGGTGATAGAAATAAGAGAATTTTTCATGACCATAGAAAACCAATTGGGGGACCAATATGGGTTATGGGCATAAAAAAACTGACGTATGGATGGGTAAGTATGAGAAAGGAATTTCAAGGTTAGCAGATGAGATGTTATTCTGAATTGGAGCATGGTGCCGACAAGTTGTTTGCCACTAGGTTGGATGGAGCCAGGATGTACTCCACCTCCCAATATATTAAATTAAATTTTGATGTAACTTCACATGGAAAGCTGAGTCCAGCCAGTGTTGGAGATTATAGAAGTTTTCTCTGGACCTATTGTTACTGCAGACTCAAATGAAGTGGTCGTGGAGCAATTCTAACCAGTTTACACATCTTGTGGGTGGAAGAAGATTTGAAGAATGCGATAGCCTGGGTCAAGAGATCGTCCGCAGGCTGGTGGAGGTTGACAAACTTTATCATAGAAGTGCTTGATCTTAATTGGGAAGGCTCTTTGACTTTCAAACACTTTCCAAGTAGTTAATGAAGTAGCAAACAATTCAGAAAGAGCAGTGGATAGGAGTGGTCTTGTAATAGGAGATGTAGACACCAATACAGATAAGGAATGGGTTTATTGTATTTTTTTGTTTGCTTGGGACTGCTTGTCCAGTTCCTATGATGTTCTCCCAGTGCAAGGAGATTTGAAGAATGTAATAGATCGGGTCAAGAGATTATCTCTAGTCTGGTGGAGGTTGGCAAACTTTATCACGGAAGTGCTTGGTCTTAATAGAGAAGGCTCTTCGACTTTCAAACACTTTCCAAGTAGTGAATGAAATAGCCAACAATTCTGCTAGAGCCGTGGATTGGAGTGTTCTTGTAATAGGATATATATTTTTGAATGGTTTCAATTTCATTCATAGAGAAGAGGGTAGGCCGAGATGGTCAACCCAAGAGTACATATAGAAGCCACACGGAAAACAAAGAGAGACAATAGAAACAAGAAACATAGATCACGGCGGAAGGAAATCAAACATGAGCTCCTGCTTCCCACACCATCCCTAGCAAGTTTATCTGCCACACTGTTAGCATATCTTCTTGTATGTTTAAATATGATTGCCGAACCTTCCACCCGGTCTTGAATCTCGTCAAAGAACTGGGTGAACCTCCAAGGTGGGACAATCGATCCTTTAACCCACCGAATAACATTCAAGGAGTCACCCTCCACAATAATCTTATCCATACTTTCTTTATCCAAACACTTTATCCCCTTGTGAACGGCTCTAACCTTTGACTCACTAGCATCTTTAATCCCTAGCGGACCAGAAAAAGCCCAAATAACATCACCACTTGAATCTCTTAGGACCGCTCCTATACCAACTGGGCCGGGGTTACCCATACTAGAGCCATCAAAGTTTAGTTTGAGGAGCCCATTCACTGGAGCCTCCCATTCGTGAGCAATACTTGGGTACCTCTCCACACTGAAGCACACCTCCTTCCAATGCTCCCATATGTCAAAGGTCGAGACAAACCGAAATGAAGGGAGAGTTCTTACCCACACTATTGTCAATGCAATCGCTTTGATAAATAAGAAATGAGGAGTCTTTGCAGCACCATCGAACATTCAAGTATTTCTTTCTTTCCAAATAACCCATAGAGTTGGTAGGAAGTAATTATCAATGTTGCCAAAGCGAGAATCGAAAGCGGGAATCAAAAGTGGGAATCGAAGGCCCCCGGAATGGTCGGAAGCAGGAAGCGGGAATCGTGAAGTCGCCGGAGAGTCGCCGGGAATCGTTGGGAAGTTAGGAATCACTAAGGAACCTCCAGGGAATTGCCGGAAAATCGCGTTTCACATAACATTAAACTGCGGTTCTCAAAACTGGGAATCACGTTTCCAGGGAATCATAAACCGCGATTCCCAGAGGTGAGAATTGGGTTTCCGGCGAATCCGAAACGGATTCCCAGTTTTTGGGTATTTAAGAAGAATCCTGTTTCGGATTCGAGAATCGGGGAATCGCGGTTCCCCACTCCCAGGGAAGAATCCCGCTTCCTTGGTAATTATTCCAAAGAACTCTTCCTTTTTTTCTTCCAAGGGACCATCGCCCAACTTTCCAGAAGATCTGAAATCTTGGATGGAAAAACCAAAGACATTCCAAACCTGGATAAAATATTGCTCCATACCTCCCTGGCAACCTTGTAATAGGAGATATAGACACTAGTACAAACACTAATACATATAAGGGAGTGGTTTATGGTATTTCTTTGTTGGCTTGGGACTGCTCGTCCCCTATGATGTTCTCCTATCTTTTTTTCAAGCTTTGGTCTTGTAAATCTTTTCTATTGTTGCTCAAAAGAAAGAAATATTCCATAACATGTGAAGATTCAATAATTACTGCAATTGCAAAATGGCTCATCCAATGGGTTTTAAGTTGTGCAGAAGAAAGAAGGCAACTCTTTGGTTCATTAAGAAGATAACTCGTAGTCAGTATCATGAAGGGGTTGGATATTTACTAATATCTCAACAAGTTGGCCAAGTTTTGGCAATTATATAGGGAAATTGATGGACCTGCTTTTTCAGTGCCACGAGCATGTTGGGCTTGAATGGTACATTTGTATCTTTGATGCGCGAGAAATGAGGCCTAAAGGGCTGATCCCCTTCTTGTTCAGAAAAGGGGCCCCAAGAAAATGAGATATTAGGCCCATCATTTTGGCAAGTAGTGTTTACAAGATCATGCTGAAGTATTTGCTCAATGGCTTCGTGAAGCGAAGAATGAATTAATTTCTATCCTTCGTATGGCATTGATGGTGTACGGATGTCTAGATTTTAGGCTCCACGATGGGGTCTGATAATAGTTTAAGGCAGACGTGGACGAAGCGCATGACTAATCTGTGGTGTATGAATGCCTAGGTTTTAGGCTTGAGGATGGAGTCAATGGTTTTTAGCTAGGCATAAAGAAAGTGTATGACCATGTTGATTGGAACTCCTCAGGTTGCACTCTTAAAGAGATGATGTTTTTTTTATGAAGATGGGTGACCCCTTGCATTTCCATTGTGAGTTTCTTTTAGTTGGTGAATGGTTTTCCAAAAAGCTTTTTGGGAGTTCTAGGGCTTTTTTTTAAGGTGGAAGGACTATTTATCCCCTTTTCTATTCTACACCATTGTTTCATTGGTGTAACTAGACTTATTAAGCAGTCACTATGGGATTGGTTGAAAGTCTTCAATATGGGTGATGAGGGCCATATTTACCATCTCCTATTTATTGATTGTACTTGGCTATTTCATGATGCATCTCTCCCTAGGGCTCTGAACCTGGGGTTCATCCTTTGCTAACTAACTCAGGGTAGAGTTATATTTGCTGGTAAGGGTAGAAAATTTTTCTAGTTAAGCTAGTGGAAGTTTGGGCTGTAAGAATGGACTGGTCCCACGAATTAGATTGCTATTGCTGTGAAATCCAATTCCTCTTAATTGCATGGATGAAAAGCCCTGTACCAAAAATTATGAAGGTGAGAGGCAACACCTTTGCAAATTATAAAGATGAGAAAACCCCCATGAATTATGAGAAATCTAATCCACATTAATTTTGTAGACAAAATAATGGAAAATATTGGGGACTGGAGATTGCACTTCTCATGCTCAAAGGTATAACTCAATCAAGGTAAGAGGAAAGATTTCTCTGGATGCTTAGACAAATGGGTTTTATGGTACTAACTTTGAGTATTGTCAACTCGGTACTTTGGAATTGTAGCAACCTTGGAAATGGGATCACATCTCGAACAGTATGACTTCAATCAACAAATCATCCTCCCAACAAGCTTCATGATTGTGGTAGATCAAAGAGTGAATCAAGGTAAAGAAAGAGGACTCAATCGATCTTTGAAGAGGTTGACCAAGAGACTCACATGGAGTGCTTCAAATTAACCTTCAAAAAGGTTGGCTAAACGAATGGAGTGAACAAAAGAAAGAACGCCCACAATCCCGGGGCAGACCTGAAAATTTTATTAATACTTAAAAGAGCGATACACTAGTTTTGAGAAACCCATCTAGATGGGACTCAAAACTAATCTAAAACAGTTCTACACTAGAGAAAAATCGAAATATGATTAAGGAAAAACTATCGTCCTCAGATTGGGTAAGGCCAGTCTATCACATTTGCTCACTGACGGAGCCAGGAATTTGCTCCATGGCGTGCAAAGAATAGTTGATATATAATAATGAGAACTGCTAGAAAAATAGACAGGATCCTCTGCTGTGACTCGTGTGCAAGAATACCAGAAAAAGAGCTCGAATCCCCACCTCATTTTCACTTTTGTTTTTATTTTCAGTACGGAGTTCCGTTTTGGAAGTGTTTTCCGATAGTAAGTAATAATTTATTTATTTTTTTGAATGGTATAGGATTCATTAAATAAAAGGGGAACACTCGAAAAGGGTGAAGCCAACACATAGCAGAATAAAGAATGTACAAAAAGCTACAAGGGACAAGAGAAGCTAAAAGAACATCTCATGGTGGCAAATGGTAAAAAAGAGCTAACCCTTCCTTGGACACCCCTCCCGTGCCAATCTATCAGCCGCTCCATTTGCCGATCTTCTGACATGATTCAACAAGAGGTCTGCTTCCTCCACCAAAATCTCGGATCTCATCGAACTAATGGGAAACTCTCCATGGAATGTCATGGGATCCCCTGAGTCATTTTATGACATTGAGGGAATCCCCTCTAATAATTAGGTGGCTCATTTGGGACCATTAAGTGAAAACCCTGAAGCAAAGCTCTAACTTCCGCCTCACTTGAGTCCGTGATACCGATAGGGCCGGAGAAGGCCCATGGAGTGTTCCCATGATGGTTTTTCAGCACACCTCCCACTCCAGCTGGTCCTGGATTCCCAAAGCTAGATCCATCAAAGTTGAACTTAAAGAATCCAGGAGGTGGGGGTTCCCAATCTTGGATAATAAGGTTGGTTCTTTCCAAGCTCATGCAAATCTCCCGTCACCTAAACCACAAGTCATGGGCTGAAACAAATTTGAATAGGAGAGATCTAGCTCAAGAAATGGTAAGGCTATTACTTTGCTGAATAGGAATTAGGGCGTCCTAGTTCCTCCATCAAAGACTCTAGCATTCCTTTCTTTCCAAAGAACCCATAAGGATGCTAGGAGAACCATTCTCCATAGGATTTTTCCCTTCTTCTCCCATAGAACCAGCGACCATTCGGTTAGGAGATCAATGAGACTTGAAGTAAAAAAATATATTTTAAAGTAAAAAAAAAATCTCATTCTTTATAGCAATTCTCAACATTTATATTGGCTATTGCTAGCTTTTTGGAAAAGGAAATGATATTTTCCACCCCTTTATCAGTATTTCCATTCCCCTTTTGTCTTTTCCGAAACTAACTTCATCGAGGGTGGGTGGAAATATCATTTTCCTTTGGAAAAGTATGTCCTTTACAGCTAATGAGAGAAAATAGACAAGTCGGTTAGGAGGCAAATTTGTATGCCAACTACAGGAACTCATTCCCAAAACCCATATCAGATATTAATTTTCCTCAATGGCCTACATCAATTAGATTGCACAACTGCAAATTTGCTACCTTGTTTTATATCATTCAGGCACTCATCCCCGAAATGCCCCCATCCATTGAAAATGCAATCCCTCAAAAACAATCCAAAAAACTAGAAAACCCAGAAAACGATTCTCAAACTCATAATAAGCTTTATTTGTATGCTCATATTACACTCACAACTTGGATCCTTTTCATTAGATTCTTCTAAAAATCACTCATCACATTAGAGCCTTATCGAGGCCATATGTGATTATTCAAGTTACTTTCCCTTAGAGCCTTATCGATCAACTTGGATCCTTTTCATTATTGCTTCTAATAGATGTGTCAGTGTTAGGGATTCTTTTTATACACAGGACCGTAAGGTGTTATGGAAAGTGTTGTTACATAGACGCTTCTTTGATAGAGAGATTAATATGGTTGTTGACTTGTTGCCTTTATGTCTAAGCTTGACTGGGTCTTCATAAGAAGTGGAGAGGGCACAAAGGGCACAAGGTTTTGGATATGGTCTTCTGATGGGATCTTTTATCATCTCAGTCATTGGGCTTTGCCCCCCTTTGTTCTGATAAATCGTTGCCACTCAAAAAAAATAAAAAAATTAATTCATCATGGATCAAAATGCAAATATGATCAAGATACCCTTTTTCTTGATGCAAAATCTTATTAATAGAGATAACATCAATTCATTGGAAAATGGAAATTTATAAAGTATGACTCTATAACAAGTTAACAACTACTGTTTGTTATATCACCCCAAAAAATGTGAGCCCACATGAGTTTTTCACGCTCGAGCTCAGATAAGCTTATCTGAGCTTGAGCTGAAAAACAGTGTGGGCCCACATTTTTGGGGTGATCCAAAGCATTCATTTGGAAGGCCCTTACATAGATAGGGTTCCACAAAAATCAGGTGGTTAGGATCATCCTAACCCTTACATTTGTGGAGGGAAAAAGGGCAGATTTGTGGAGAAACAGTATCTGTCCATTTTCCCTCCACTTTTGGATGGGTTAGGATGATCCTAAGGACCTGATTTTTTGTACACACCCTATCCATGTAAGGGCCTTTCAAATGAATGCTTTGGATCACCCCAAAAATGTGGGCCCTCACCGTTTTGAGACAAACTCACTCTGTTTTACATTTTCCGATTGGCTGCTGAGAGATTTTTGAGAAATGTAGTAGGGATTTGTGGTTTCACTCTCGGTCTCCTTAGCAGCACTCTAAGTTAATAAATAAATAATGTTTCCACAATTTTGAGATCTTTTTGAAACATCAAACACTATTTTTTGTAGGAAAATGTTATCAACACTACTGTATTTTGATGAGGGCACTCCTCACTTTATTAAAAGTACGGTATGGACCGCACCATAGGATGATCCAAACTGTCCATTAGATGGGCCACAGCCTAAATAGGCTGTCCCCAAAAAATCATTGCCATAGGTTGATCCTAACCCTCCGATCTGAATGTTAGAGGGTTGATCCTAACCCTCTATAGATCGGAGGGTTAGGATCAACCTATCGAAATGATTTTTGGGGCACAACCTATTTAGGTTGTGGCCCATCTAATGGACAGTTTGGATCATCCTATGGTGCGGTCCATACCGTAATTTTAATAAAGTGAGGAGTGCCCTCATCAAAATAGTGAAAATACAGTAGTGCTGATAACATTTCCCTATATATAGCCTTTTTGGTGCCGACCCAACTAGCTTGGGACAAAGGCTTAGTTGAGAGTAGAATAATAGCCTTTTCGGTTTTACAATATTTGTGTAATATTGTCTAGGGGACTGATTACACTACCATATTTTGGTAACGACACTGCTCACTTTGTTTTATACTTTAAATTAGCTTTTCTCGGCTAATACATTACTGAAAATAATATGAACATCCAATCAGCAAAATAATATGACGGTTACAATACTCAAAATAATATGGACATCCAATCAGCAAAATAATATGACAGCTGTTACAATACTCAAAATAATATGAACATCCAATCAGAAAATTGTAGAACAATGTGAGCAGTGTCATTATCAAAATATGGTAGTGTGATCAGTCCCTTGCATACACACTAACTTTTTTTCCCAGATTGTAATTCCCTAAAAGCTCTTAGCAGCCAATCAGAGAATGTAAAACCAAGCGATTTCGTCCCATTATCAACATATGGTCGCACGGTTATGAGTACACACACATAATATTGTATAGGGGACTGATATTCTCACTACCATATTTTGATAATGGCAATGCTCACTTTGTTTTACACTTTTCTGATTGGATATTCATATTATTTTGAGTATTGTGAAAAGCTAATTTAAAGTGTAGATCAAATTGAGCAGTGCCATTATCAAAATATTTTAGCATGATCAGTCCTCTGCATACGCACACGCATACAGCCATACAACAACAACATTTTTTTCCCAGGTTTTTTTTTCACATTTTCGTACATTTTCTTTCACCTGTTTCTAAACTCCCAATCTGAACCTTGGTAACTATGGTGCACAATGTAATTCTAATGCAGATAAACTTATTGCCTGAGACATTTCTCATCGAGAATTTGTGCTTTTTAAAAGAATTCAGAACTTCTATTTTCTTAAGATGTTTTGGGTTTATTCTTTTGTAATCTCATAAACTCTTCTTGTTAGAGATTTACAATGCACTCCCTTATTTGCAAGTTTCTTCAAAGCAAATTTAAAGTGTAAACCAAAGTGAGTAGTGCCATTTTCAAAATATTGTAGTGTGATCAGTCCCCTGCATACACATGCGCTCGCGCATACACACAAGAACTTTTTTCTCAGGTTTTTTCCTACATTTTCAAACATTTGCTTCACCAATTCCCAATCTGAACCTTGGTAACTATGGTGTACGCGCGCATACACACAAGAACTTTTTTCCCAGGTTTTTTTCTACATTTTCAAACATTTGCTTCACCAATTCCCAATCTGAACCTTGGTAACTATGGTGTACAATGTAATTCTAATGTAGATGAACTTATTTCCTAAGAAATTTCTCAACATTTTTTTCCATTTTAAAATAATTCAGAACTTTTTTGTTAAGATGTTTTGAATTTATTCTTGTGGAAGGTAAATTGTAATTTCATAAACTTTTCCCTTGTTATTGTTTAGCTTATTTTCTTCAACACTTAAATTGTTTTTACAGAATATTTCATAATGATTACAAATGAAGAACCGTCTTTTTCCGTCCTGTTTTAATGAATTTCAGACATCCTTTTCCTTTCTTTGAACAGCCCAGAAGGAATCGAGTCACTTTGCTCTGATTTGGAAGTGGATCACACTGACGTCAGGATACTTATGCTTGCCTGGTATTATTATTATAGACATGCCATTTAGTCGGTATCTGCATGTGTCATTGGATTTGTTTCGCAAGCCTGACTTCTCTTTAATCCGTGCTATTAAAATTGATAAACTATTTATGTTGTCAGGAAAATGAAAGCTGAAAAGCAGGGATATTTTACCTTGGTATGTAATTGTTTTAGATAAATTAATCTGAATTAAAGAATTCTCTTATTTCTTGTAGATATAGATGGTTGTTATTCATTGTTGTGTAACCTATAGTTCTCATCTGTTAAATACTCGCCTGGAAAAATTAAATCTGTGAGGCCTTTTTGGATTGCAGGAATTTTTCTGAAAAGTTAGGAAATGAAAATATTTTCAAAAATTTCCTACTGCCTTTAGACACCCCCCCCCCCCCCCCCCAAAAAAAAAAAAAAAAAAAAACTTGAAGTAACACTATTCAATTTTTACTTAGAAGGACCTTCAATTTACCTCAAAATTAACCACAACTGTATCATTTCCCTAAATATTGTGGAAAGAATTCCCAAGAAAATTTTCTGTCAGAAATGTTTGTCTTGCTATCTAAACAGGGCCTAAATTCATGATTTTTTTGTCGTTGTTTCTCCCCAACATTTCACCCTGTTAACAACAGGACGAGTGGCGAAGAGGCCTGAAAGCACTACGAGCTGACACTATCCCCAAATTAAAGAAGGCACTCCCAGAACTGGAGAAAGAGGTACAAACTGAATGCACTGGAGCTGAAATTTGCTCAGTGTTGCCAGTCTATTATTCCATATCCAAGCACACTTTATTCTTATTGGAAATCTATTTTCAAGAATGCTTTTTGGTAAATATGAGTTGGTCTGTGCTTAAATTGGTTCTCTCTGTTGGCAAAATTAGAGTTTATATGCTGATATCTTGTTGAATTTTTTAAAAGGTCAGGAGGCCAAATAATTTCTTGGATTTCTATTCATTCGCATTTTGTTACTGCCTAACAGGTACATTTCTTTTCAGGTAGTCTGTTATCCTTAGAGGATGGGTTACTTTTGTTCTATGCACAGCTTGTGAAAATTTTTGTTTTTTTTTGTTTTCACAGAGGAGAAGCAAAAGAGTATAGACATTGATAGCATCTGTGAATTGCTGGATCTTGTTTTAGGGTTCCAGTACCGTCCCCAGGTTGATTCATTTATCGAGTATCTAAAGGTAAACTAATTGGCAGTTTTAGGGTGTATCTTTTGTGAGACTGTAGTCATGTTTTAAGAAATAGTTCCGAATCTTTACCGGTTGAAAAACATTTATTCCTGCATCTTCCTGTATGCACATCTTATGGAAGGGTGTGTGAATTATCGTAAAATTCCATTTTTACGCAAAATTTCATATTTGAATGTCTCTACATGGACATTTTGCAGTATCAGAATGACTACAAGGTAATGAATATGGACCAGTGGATGGCCTTTCATCGATTTTGCAGTGAGGTATGACTGAACTCTGATGATACCATTTTCATTGCTGTTTTCTGAATGATTTTTCGTTTTCTTCCAACATCATATAAATTGGTTATATTCTCCTGTCTTTTTGTGTAATCTGAACTGCTCTTTTAACTTGTACTGTACAGATAAATTTCCCAGAACTAGACAACTATGATCCAAACCTTGCTTGGCCCTTGATTTTGGACAACTATTTTGAATGGATGCAAGCAAAGCAAAGATAGGTTCAACATTTTTTCAAGATCTTGTATTTTCGCTTGAAACTAAAATGCTCATTAAAGAAGGTACTTGGATCATTTTTTCTTTGTCTTCCTTCTGTCACACTTGAAAACATCTTAGGAAAGAGTGGCACTGAATTTTTTCATCCTATTTTGATTTTTATCCAGGACCCTACCAAATATCTTCATGCAGGAGCACTTGTTGGAGCCTCTAGTGCAGAATTTGTATTTTTTGTGGTCTGTGAAGGTGCTTGAAGGGAGGATATTGAATTATTTTTGCCGTATTCTTGCTGCTTTGTTGGTATTATGTTAGTCTTCCTTGGATGAGCAAATCAAGCAAAATTGATTGGTTACAGAATTTGGAAAACAAAAATGCAATACTTTAAATCTAAGTTATGACTAACTTTTGCAGGCACCTTGCCAATTTGATATATGCATTTTCTTTGCACCCTTGACCCACTTCCAATCATGGCTTGCATTTCTTCTCTTCCATATACTTGCAAGTTAAGGACCTCTTTGGATTTGGCCAAAGATGATTTGCGTTGGATGTATAATCTTTTATACAAAATAATGGTGAAATCAAGCAAGCACATGGATTGAGAACACGAGATTTATAAGGGCAAAGGTGATGGGTCACTAATTTGCTATGGTAAGCACATGGATTACGATCCATCCCAACTGTAACTGGGCCTCGTGGAGATATTTTGGGACATAGGGTATGAAATGATGGGACCCACCTATTTGTCATCACTAGCCCAGCTATTTGCCTCTTGTATCGGATGCTCCTGGCCCCTCTATCAAGGGTGATGGAAAACCCGTCTCTTAAATTGATTGATTATGTAAGATCACACCCCCTCAACTTCAGTTTTGGCCCCAAAAAAATTATGGACTCAAAAAGAAAAGAATGGTGACAGAATGAACAACAAAGATAGAGAGGCAAAATTAAAGTGGAGAGAGCAACAACCAAGCAATCTTTGCAGTTGTTTGATTATATCTCTCAACTTTTAGTTTAGAGGAAAGAGCTGAGGAATCATAGGAAATGCATTAAAGAAATACTCTCAATGCCTCTACTTCTTTAGAATAATCTCAACCCTAATTCATACATAGAAAAGGAACTACTTTTGATGTGGATTTGCGAACTGCCATTTTTTTTTTTTTTTTTAACTTTAAGGTTTCACATCATTAACCACTGCTTGTTTGGGCTTGATTTCACATCACGGATAATAAATTACGGCCTTATATGGCTTGGATGTAATCCAATGAGGCATGCCTAGGGGGGTCCAATTTTTCATATATTCGGGTGGTGTCCATGACCCAAAATCTGCATTTGCCAGACAATCCTAAGTCCTAACCATTTCATCAATGTACCATTTATTTATTATTAATTTATTTGACCCTCTTTTTTGACTCTTGAATGACCACTTACAATCCAAAATGAGCCTGCTAAATGGATGGTCTAGATCGATCAAAGCTGGGCCCGCCACTGCGAGATTGAACTAGAGAGAACCTTGGAGCAGATTTCTCAAAAGTGACTCAAAGGAACAAAGCGAACCCTCTATTTAGGGTATGTGGCCCTTGTAAATCATTGAACAAATATGTATATGGAAGAATTAATGAATTGAAGGAACTTTGATGGAAGGACTAAAGAGACAATGAGGTGGCATTGAATTAAAGGATGCTGGCTTAGATTAAAAAATGGGGATGGAGATGTGGTGGAGAAAGAGAATAAAGATTGAAGAAGATGTGGTTGGGAAGGAGGGAATCCAATGCACATGGGAGGGTGGTGGGAACTTTGTTTGATGTGGTTTGTCACTATTGAAGAGAGACAAACAGAGCTAAGGAAGCTTTAGGTACTAAAGAGATGCATGTGTAAGAAAAATAATAGGTTTTCAATTTTAGGGACAGTTTATCTTGTCTGTGCCAAATCGAAGATCATAGTTCTTAGCTGATTCTTTTCCATTAAAAAAATCAGTCATTGATGTTGTAGGCCTCGAGTACATGAGATCTCTATTGGTCATAGGGCTGTGTGCTTTGAACGGTCTTATTATAGGACAAAAATGAACGGTCCCGATCACCGTGCCCATGTGACATGTGGACAACAGGCCCATGAGAAGAATGAGAAGGATACTCGATCGGGCGAAGGACAGTAGTGATGGGGTCCAAACTCTGCAACCAATCGGCTGTTGACACGTGGCCCTTACAGGGACCACTACAAAGCCAACACCTGTCCCTGCTAGGTATGACGCCTGGACCAATCGGGGACTTCCACCTGCCCCTCCTAGGTATGAAACCTGGTCCATACAGGGGCTACCACCTGTCCTGAACAGGTGGCTCAGGATCACTTGTAAGCCAGCTCGGCGAAAAGGGCACTTTTGTAATATGAATACAAATTCAATTTTGTCCAACTGTCTGTACGGCTGCCTTGTTTTTTGTTCTTATGACTTCTGTGCTGTTTCCTTGTCTTTCGGCAGAGCCGGAGTGGTTGTCCGGATGTCATTGGCCGAACTGGTCTGTAAGCCAATTAGGAGGAGCCGGAGTGAACCACTCCTGCCCTCTAAGTCTGCAAACACTTAGAGTCTTTGAGGTGGTTTTCCACTAGGGCGGGTCCATGGTTGGAACTCTGACATTGCTCTGCACTCCTGCTCATACTGACTTGAGTGTCGAAGCGCCCGTCCGGAGCACCACTCCGGGTTGGTCTTCTGACCCTTTGTATCTTTGTCTGTGCCCTTGTGCAGCACAGGACTCCATTGGCCCTTCAGTTGTGGCTTGCCAGATCAGCCCTTCCGGCCCTACCATAACCTGTTACCAATTTTAGACCTAACAAGTAGCATCCCTCTCTCTTGTAGGATATTGTAAGTTAAAGGACTCTAAATTATTCATGAAAATATAGTTGAATTATTTATGAGGATGGCAATGAATGTGATATTTCACCCAACAAAAAATAGAATATATGACAATTTGCAATATACATTTATATATCCAGACTTGACAGACAAACATGCTATCAATTTCTAAGATTTGTTCTTCAATAGGTGTAACCAAAAAATTGATTAGAAATGTAAATAAATGTAGAATAATTATTAGAAAAACATCGCTATATTTTCATTTTCTCATAAATGGGGCAGGCATCATACCAATCCGAAGAATGAATTTGATTAGTCGTGCACCGTAAGATCAACATAGCGGATCATCATAAATTGTCACAGCTATGGTGGGGCCGGCCATATTACCAAAAAATAAATAAGAGAGTTGGAAATGCTAGAAAAAGGCTATGGATATATTATCTTTCACACATATATATATGAGAAAACGGTTCCTACACATATGTGTAGAGAGTTCTCTACACACTAGCTTAAAATACAGTGGGGGCCCACATTGTTTGGGTGATCCAAGCCATCCATTTTAAAGGCCCTCACATAGATAGGGTGTCTACAAAAAATCAGATCCATAGGATCATCCCAACCCTACGATTTGTGGAGGTAAAATGGATGTCTTTAAACCTTTACAAATTAGTCCATTTTTTGCCTCCACAGTTCGAATGGTTAGGATGATCCTATGGATCTGATTTTTATGGACACCCTATCTATGTGAGGGCCTTAAAAATGAATAGTTTGGATCACCCAAATAATGTGGCCCCCACTGTATTTTAAGCTAGTGTGTAGATAACTTATCTACACATATGTGTAGGAACCGTTTTCTATATATATATATATATATATATATATATATATATATATATATATGTGAGCAAAGGTTTTCTGAGGTATCGCTCACCATGAGCAGCCCTCTATAAAACACCACATGCATGTTGTTTGACTCATCCTACCCATTCATTCTATAGGACCTCACATAGATAGGGTGTCCCTAAGAAACCACCTCCATCCCATAATCCTAACCATTCGATTTATAGGAGTTTAATTTGCAGCCATCCATTTGAAAACCTCCATTAATCATAACCATAACCATAACCCATAACCATAACCCTAATCCTACCTATAACCTACATAACCAATGGGTTGGATGACTCAACAAACTATTGGAAATGGGATATCTAGAGGGTTGCTCACAGTGAGCGATACCTCAGAAACCTGTTTCCCTATATATATATATATATATATATATATATATATATATATATGAGAAAACGGTTCCTACACATATGTGTAGATAAGTTAAGCCATATATATAACAAAAAAATTGAAATAAATGAAGGGTTCACACCTTTTTCCACACAAACTTCTATTGCAAGGTTTTCCAAAGAACGTGAAGTATAAGCCAAGATTATGTTTGTAATGAAACTATAATATCATTAAAAAGAACATACTTTTCAAGCTTCTAATCATAGCGTAAACCGTGTATATAACATAAGCCACATTCAATGAAGGCTAATATTTTATTTTCGTTCTTCGTTTCACAAGAAATCCATTATGTGCACAGTGTACGTGTCTAACAAGGCGTGTACACGCAAGGTGATATTTTGCCGCCATTTGTAATGCAGTTTAATTAAATAAAAAGTTACTAACATAAGTTAATTGGATCATCATGTATAGCAAAATGGTTCGATGATCCAACCCGTCCTCGTGGCCCCCACAATTGATTTGAAATGCTCCAAATTTGTAGAAATCGAACAATCTTGACCGTTTGATCGGTGGCTTGCTTTATTCGGGCTAAGGTTTTGTTAATCAAATGGTTAGGATTGCATGATCGGTTGACTTTAATCTAGAGTGTGGTGGTTTGGCTGTGGTGCGGGTCAGCTGTCCTTTTCACTAGGAATTCAATCAAATTTACTTAAATACCCATGCAACGTAAAATCTTTATTTTAGATTTTATGAAGAGGCAAATGGTAGTTTGGGGTATTGGTTTTATGAGAAATTCACGGATGACCAGCACGTGATTGCACACTTGTACGAAATCTGAACCGTTCATCTGGTGGCCTCATTTCTTAATGCCGTACGCAAAATGTCAGTCATCTAAAATTGAATGATAAAAAATAGAGAGAAGATATGGCCCTTATTCTTTATATTTTGGGAAGCACTACTGTATTTTGAAGAGGGCACTCTCACTTTATTAAAAGTAAGGTATGGCCCGCACCGTAGGATGATCCAAACCGTCCATTAGATGGGCCACAGCCTAAATAGGTTGTGCCCCAAAAAATCGTTTCCATAGGTTTATCAACCCTCTGATCAACCTATGGAAACGATTTTTTGGGGCACAACCTATTTAGGCCGTGGCCCATCTAATGGACGGTTTGGATCATCCTATGGTGCGGGCCATACAGTACTTTTAATAAAGTGAGGAGTGCCCTAATCAAAATACAGTAGTGCTGATAACATTTCCCTATATTTTTTTGGCTATGGTCCATCTAAGTTGGGCACACCAAATGAACAATGTTGATTGCATACATGTTTTCCATGCGTAAATGGTCGATAGAAAGTTCACGTATGGATGGAGCAGATTAGAGAAGCCACCTATAGCGTACATCGAATGTACAACAATCACAACCGTTTGATCAAATGGTCATGGTTCCCACCACGTGCTTGTAGTATGAAGCTCCATACTTCCCTTATAGGCGTTGGGCCCCACCAATTTCCATAGACAAAATGCTAGGTGTATGGATAGATGTTAGAAACAAGTAGGCAGGAAGTACCGTCTGGATAGATACATGTGTGTGCAATCAAGACCGTTGATTTTGTAAAACATCAGACAGAGTACTTCAAAAAAACTCACACAGTTTTGGCAGCACACAGTTTTTTAGTGACCCAAAACCCAACACAGCAAACAGTCCACATGGTGACCCAAAAGTCCAAGCAATGCCCAAACCGAATCCAATGCGTTCTCTAATTTTTAATTTACGTAAATAATGAACTAATAGAGGGGTATTTTAGTCATTAACTGTCTGACAAATTTCTCGGAAAAGGACAAGAAAAAAAAAAAAGGAATAGATTCCCGTTTCAGAAAAAATACCCGCTGAATAGAACATGTAACCTACACTTTCTCCAACAAACTAACTGCTCTCGAAGTCACAAATCTGGCATGGTACGACTACGGACCACGATTTGTTTGAATTGAATTCTAATCGGAGTGTTGTGGGCCCACTAAAGACGGGGTCCGTAGATAAGAATAACGGTGAGGACTTAGGATAATGGGTTTGACTAATGACTCCCTCTTTAAAAAAAAATAAAAAAATTAATGATCTAGTGGGAATGCCCCACCCGAATTACGGCATAAGAAATATTTACAGCCGTTCGATCGTAGATGTATATATGTGTCACAGTGTGACGGTTGGATCTCTGTCGAGAAGAGCGCCCCCACCGACTTGGGCAGTTGTCTTCATTATTGACCATTGGATCAGGTGCCGAAGGTTGTGAAGTCACTGATTATTTTAGACTGAAAAATGATATTTCCAACCTCCCATCTTCCTATAGAAGTTAGGAAGCTTATTTCGTTGTCTCGCACCCCTAGGTATTCTCTAGCTCACCAATCGATCCACTACAAAAACAAGACTTCCTGTACCTAGGAGTTTGAAAAACACAAAACATGTAAAATTTTGGGAAAATAGCAATTCTCTTTTGATTAGAAATTTTATGGTTATAGGTACTCCAAGATTGGTCAAAATACATAGAACTCCTTGTGTATCATTAAGTGACTATAGTATAGATACCCCTAATGTATCAACTAAAATACCCACAGGCCCTCCTAATGTTGACAATTCTTCAAAAATTCTAGGGATATGGTTTTCATTTTACTAAAAGATAATGTGCTTGCATCCAAAAAATAATAAATCTTTAAAAAGAAGTGATTACAAGGAGAGTTGTGAGGAACAACCCTAGCTACTTACATCAGTTAAGTGTAATTCTATGAGCCCTGCATATTGTGCAAAGTTTATATAATAATTATCTTTCAATGAGAAAATACTCTTACTCTTGTGATTAAATATACCTTATTTTTGAAACATATGGCAACACTACAATGACTACTAGGGATAATTGTAAAACAAGTGTGTCTCCAAATCATTTTCCTTTTTGATTCTTGCTCTTACCTTATAATCGCAAATGAAGCTATCTTTGTCAATTTGCTCTTCCATGAAATCACCGGACAACTACACGTTTTCTTTGATTTTTCACCTCTTGTCCCTCTCTTTGTTTTCAAATTTCTCATGTCTACACCATGTTTCACAAGTCTCACCACCAACTCTCCTTTTATAGACAATAGAAAGCAACTTGTCCCAAGACATATTCCAACCCTACCAACTTCTAAGTAGCTACGTGAAATTCAAACCGAACATCCAACCAAACACAACGGGTCTGATAGTGCATTCGATCATCCTAACTAAAACATTTAGAGGACATGCTTTTGATGGGGTAAAACCGTTCTGAAGAGGGGGTTTGACGAGGGAGGTCAAGAGCAAAGACTCGAGACTTCCTAACGTGTTTTAAACGGAGAAAAATAGTTACTCATCTTTTTATTTTTTATTTTGAATGTCTTTCCTTCATTGCCTTTCTTTCTTGTTTGACGTGTAATGCTAGGGAAACCGAGAGTAGGGACCCAACAAATGGGTTCTCGCCACAATATCACAAGTGACGTGTGCCAACCAACGAAAGCAGGCTTTTATCTTTTTTCTGTACACATGTCACATTATCATTGCAGGTCCCTTGATCGGTTGTACTCTCGGTCTCCGTATCATTTTCCTTCTTCTGTTTATGATCTCTTATTAATTTGAGCGATAGCTTTTGTCATTTGTCGCAAGTGCCAACGGTCTTTATTTAGAGGCAAAAATCCATAAAATCCCCTCGTCTACTGATAATTGCACATACTCAGTTTGTCTCTTCTTTTTAATAGGCTTTGGAGAACTTTTTTGGGAACTGTTGTAACCTTTGACAGCTGTTTAAATAATAGATGTGCCCTTTTCTTCCCCGGGCCACCCCTTGTAGTGTAATTAAACAATGTAGTCATAAATACACTAGATGGGTGGGTCGGGAAAGAAAAAGGGGGGTAGAGATATATCACTTCCCTAATAAAAAGATAAGATGAGTTAGTTCAATTATCAAAAGATGTCAAAGCCAATATCAGTAGCCATCTCCTTCTATGATCTATAGATCGCCCACCATATCAACCGTCTATATATATATATATGTATTAAGAAACGGGGAATTGTTAAATTCGCACCCTCTGTAGGCTAAGTCGCACCCCTCTTTGTGCGTTCATATAAAGCAAATTGCAAGTTTTGTTCAACAACAGCCGTGGGACCACCATTAATGACTCCAACTAATTGACAATCACAATCCTCCAATCAACCAACATTTTCCTACCGAATATAATCTGGTGATACTTCCCCTTTAACCCGTCTAATTGTAGGCCCCACCGCAACAGCTAACATCATTTTTTAAACTACAGCCGATCCACAAAATAAACGAACTAGATCGTTAACCACCAGTGGCCCCCACTTCATGACCAAACCAAAGAAGTCAATTTTCAACAAACATACGAGATTCTAAAAAGGCAGGAGGGTATTTAAGTAAATAAAAAAATAAGTCATAAAAAATTACACATGACACGAGCTATAGCTTAGCTGTATTCCTCTCAATTAAAAAGAAAGAAACCCCTCTACCTCTCTTTAAAAACCTCTCATATCTTCCTCCCAAAAACCAAACCCAAACCCAAAAATCAGAGAAGAAAATGTCAGATTCTTTGCAATTTTGTTTCAGAGGCAGTAACTCCGATCATCCTCAACCTTCCTCCTCAATGAACTCAAATCTCACCACCTCTCTCTACAATACACCTCTGGGTATAGTTGCACTAACCTGGTCTCGAAACATTATAGGAAATTCCCTTCATATCCAATTCCACTTTGATGAGTCCATTCCCTCATTCCACCTTCATCTAAAGCCATGGCTTTTCTGGAAAAAACAAGGTTCCAAGCTCTTACAAAGCAAAGACACTCAAAAGACAATCGAATTGTACTGGGATCTCACACGTGCCAAATTCCTCTCCTCCCCAGAACCCAATTCCGGGTTCTATGTTGCCCTATTAGTCGCCGGAGAAATGACCCTGCTCGTCGGAGATTCACCTGAAATTGCTTACGCTAAAACAAAAGCTAAGCCTTGTAAAAACCCAGTTCTTGTTTTGAGGAGAGAACATGTTTTTGTTAACAAGTGTTACACGACTAAGGCTAGATTTGGAGGAGAGATTCATGATATCTCGATTGATTGCCGGAGCTCGGTCGGAGAAGAGCCAAAGCTCTCTTTTATTATCGATAAGAGGAGGGTTTTGCAGGTGAAGAGATTGAGGTGGAAGTTTAGAGGGAATGAGAAGATTGAGATTGAGGGAGTTCCTGTTCAGGTGTCATGGGATGTTTATAATTGGTTATTTGATGATGCTGTTGATGGGCATGCGGTTTTTATGTTTAGATTTGATAAGAAGGGTTTTGAAGATTATAAAGATGAGGATTTTCAACATAAGGGTTTGGTTTTGTGGCAACCTTGTGGGGTTGGTTTGAAGGGTTTTGAAATGAAAAAGATGAAGAAGAGTTTGTTAAAGACTAGTTCTTCCTCGTCTTCGTCTTCAGCTTCGTCTAGTTGTAGCTCTTCGGTTATGGAGTGGGCGAGTTCGGAAGAGAACGAGTTGCATAACTCAGCTGGGTTTTCTCTACTTGTTTATGCTTGGAAGAAATAGATACATTTTTTTTGGGTTTTTTTTTTTAAAATTCTGACTTATTTATTGATGAATATAGCCTAATAATGAAAGATCTAATAGAAAGGAGACATTTCTTCATGTTGTGATTATGTGGTCTTGTCGTGGTTATAGACTCATAGGCCTTAGTTTCTGTAACATTTCTTAGTCTTCTTTTTTCTCTGTCTTTGTTTCTTCAACATTGAATTAATGGAATTGATGATTTTGGTTTCTGGGTTCTTCGAATAATTATAATTTTAAGATTCATGTGATCCAAAACCTGAAAATAGCTGTCAATTGGCGTCCTGAGGGTTACATGTGAGGGGTCTTGCTGGACGTATGTCGGCTATGTTTTTTAAAATCAGATAGAGTCTGACCGTATGTCTATATCACGTTAAGAGTGGGGCGCATTATCCTGCAGTGGGGCGAAAAAATCATCTTTTTTATCTTCATCTTTTAACATTTGAATGAGTAGTAGACTAGTAGTTGTTGCCTTGTTGGTTTCGGCTGGTGAGGAGGAGATGCATGTGAGGTGGGGCTCGCGCTGTCTTTTCTGGACTCTTTTGTGTAGACGTTTCTTTATTAGTTTTTCTGACGTTTCGTTTTTCAGTTGTTTAATTTATAGCTCCGGATATTCCTTTCTACCAAGTTTTGGTAATAAGACGAACCCCCGTTGTCTTTTACTATTTAACCAACTGTGAAGGACAATTATAATTCCAAAATACTATCAGTACGTAGCTGATTAAAAAAGGAAAGATAAGATAAGCTGAGTTCGTCCCATTATCAAAACATGGTCCTGCCAATATCACTAGCTTTACCTTTTTATTTTTTTTTCAGGAAATGATATATTACTATATTAGTTCCCTTTTCTTCCTCGGCCCACGCACCCACTTGTAAGTGTAAAAAGAGTGGTAAAAAATTACACTAGAGGGGGTTAGGCCGGAGAAGAAAAGGGGCCGAATATATCACTCCCTTTTTTTATATATTTTTGGACGCAGAAAGGAATCCAAAGTGATTAGTTGCAGTTGCAGAGAAGGCACGTTTGTGGGGTTTGACCACGGCCTTCCAGCAGCTATTGATTCTCGTGACTCGTGAGGGCGCAACTATTTAGAGGGAAATGACTTTTCATCCCCGGGCCACCCCTTGTAGGCTTGTGGTTGTCATTTGTCAATATGGATTGAAATTTCGGTTTCGGCATAAATTTGGGACCTGGCCAAAACCGAAATTTCAGCTAAAATCCTGAAATTCGGCCGAAATTCAGCAAGGAGGTACGAAATTTCATTTTTAGGGACCGAAATTTTGGCTAATTTCGGGTGAAATTTGGTACAGGAATAAAAAATTAATATTTTTTCCAAAATTTCAGAATTTCCAAAATTTCGACTTAAATTTTGTACGTTTCGGAAATTTCGGATTTCGGTCATTTCGGTGTCGGTGTTGGCTGTCATAATTCATAAATACTTGATACGGGGCTGGTCCATGGAAGAAAAGGAGGCAGCTTCATCACTTCCCTGGCCTCGGATCCCATCTTAACATCTCTTAAATGACTAAACTTTCCACAACATAGACGGAAATGCTCAGTAGAACGCGATCTCATTATAATATAATGCGGTGCCCCCATTTGGCTTCCTTTGGATCTTGTATAGCCCAAAAATTAAGTTAATATTCTAACACCCCATAATGTGTATTACTTGTTGAGACAGTTCACATTCAACAACAAAAAATACACATTATTTGATGTTAGGACTGTATGATTGGTCTGATGTTGACAGAGATTGGAAGCAAGGTCTCTCAAGCGAACGGCTCAGATCAATCATAGGTAAGGCCTACTATGTCATAGTGGGTCCGCTACATTGTATCCTTACGTACCCACACATTAATGTGGCTCGTAGCACAAGAGCAAGAGGCTAGACCCCAATTCACAACACTAGTAAGTGTAAGATTAGGGAGTCTTTGGTCATTAAAGCGTTTATTAGTTGCTAGTTTAAATGGAGAAAAGGTCTGAGGGTGTTGCAAGCGATTTTTCCTAGTCATTTACCTTTCAAAGTCAGCTAAAAGAACGGTTGGAAAGTTTTTTGGGACAAAAGCATGGAACCGAGTCAAAAAAGGAAAGCTCTACGGTGGTAAGAGTCTTTGTATAAAGACATGAGAAGCTGCTACTCTACTCTGGGTCTTTTACCTTAGTACGAGACTTTGAATGGAGACTAGTAAGAATGCGTTCGAATCTCTCTCTTTGTAGGTTTCCAGGAAGTGGGTTCGCGGTTGCTAGCCTCCCATCTATGACCTTGGTAATTTGTAAAGAAAGGGGTGTATCAATCAAATAAGAGGTGTTAATATCTGTGTCATACAGATATGAGCTTTTTTCTTGACACAAATGCGTTTCCAAGAAAGGACGCGCATTTCAGTCATCCATTAGCACCCTCCTATTGAAGCAAAACTATTAGAGAATATCAAATCCACTAAGATCTGACCATTGGATTGGGTGTGTGGTAGATTAGGTAATTTGGATAGATTAGCAACTAAGAAATAGTTAGTGAGGAATGATAGATGCAAGGGCCTTCTTTATGCAAGGCTAAAGAAGGGCCCTTCTCCGGAATGATAGATGGAAGGGCCCTCTTTATGCAAGGGGTAATTAAAGAAAGGACCCTTGAATAGATCCACGTTGTTAAGTGCAATGGAATTCATTGTCTCAACCGACTTTAAAAATGATGTGAATATATTAAGGGCCCATTCCCCGTCCCGCCGGAAGGAAACTTCCCCATCCCCGCTTTGAGGATGGCGGGGAATCCCCATCCTCGTCCCCGTCCCCGTCGCGCACAAAAAGTCCTCACCACAAAAAAGCTTTTTAACGCCCATAAAAAAGAAAAAGACAAGCCGTGTTTGTGCACTTATCAAAATATGGTAGTACCAATATCACTAGCCTAAAAGATATATTTATCGTTAATAAAAAATACTAAAACATTACTAAAATAAGAGGATATTTATAATGGCTTGCATATTAAAATGGGGCGGGGCGAGTCCATGCCCACTCCGTCCCGTCCTCGCCCTAGCCCCAAGTCGAGGAATCCCCACCCCGTGCGGGGCGGATCCCTGTTTTCACGAGTGAAATTGCCAGCCCTAGAAAAAATGCATACAAAAACAAAAGGATTATTCTGTGAATTTATTTTTTAGAAATGATATATGCAGTACCTTCTTTTTTCAGTAATGGCACTCTTCAAAAGGGGAACCGCAGATCAAAGGCTTAGGATCATAGGAGAGTCTTCTTATTAGGGCGATGGCCTATCAACGATTTTTTATTTTTATTTTTCAAATGGGGAGATTTCAATAAAAATAGCAGCCACGGAGAAGGTGGTCATGGCAGCAAGAAAGAACAAGATAAAGATAGAGTCAAATACAAGGCTTTTCAAGGGGGAAGGATATCAAATATTTCTAGCGATCCTCTAGCCACTCCTTCACAGGCAAGGCGATCTGCCTCTCCATTTGCAGACCTCCTAACGTGATTAAATCAAACCAAGTGGCCCTCTCTATTCGGTCCATAATCTCATCGATGAGCTCTTAAAATCTCCACGGGTGGGGAGATCGCCCTCCACTATGAGATTGTCCATCTTTCTAGCTGACATCATCTTGATTCCTTGGTGAATTGTTCTCACTTCCGCTTTATTGGAGTCATTGAAGCCAATCGGACCTAAGATGGCACACTTAGTAATATTGTTCTTGTCTCTTAAAACACATCCATGCCCAAGGGTTCTAGATTCCCTAAACGTGAGCTATCAAAATTTAACTTCAATCCTTGATATTGCATATCTCCTTCCAACACCTTACATATGAGGCTGAATACAATACAAAAGCAATGAGAGCTTTAGCCCAAGAAATGACTAAAGAGATGATCCTAGAGAAGGAGGATGAGGCACTTTTAACTGCATTCCAAATCACCCAAATGGTGGCCATAAAGGACAAATTCCTGGTTTTACCCTTGAAAGGCCAAGGAGCAGAAGACCAACAGAAGAGGAGATCTGAAATGTGAGTTCGAAACACCCAGGAAATTCCAAGTAAGCAACAATGAGCAAGTGACATCGTCAAATGTGTTCTATGGGGGGAACCCGGCTTTGAAATGCCAAACAACCGAAAGCATGAACTCTAGGGGGTGCTGGAATGCTCCATACCATGAAAAGCAGAGAGGGGAAGAAGGGGCCAGCTGGTAATAAAATGATTTGACCATCAATGATGTGACCATAAAATTGAATGGTTTAGATAATCATAGAGAAAATAATCACTGTATGGCATGGACCCATTGGCACTTGGACATGGTGCTACAAATACCACTCTAGACATTTGATGAAGCAAAATGAGAAAGACATACTTTTATTAAGGTGTAGGTAAGTAGTTGTTTTTACACTAATTGAGAATGAAATCTTTTTTTGGCATCATACCTAGCTCCACATGGTCCCCCCGCCCCACTTCTCAAATCTTTGGCCTTTATTTATACCTCATAACAACTTCACGAAAGCAATATTTTTCACATGAACCATGTTCACGCATGGTTACTGCTATTTTTGACCACTTTAAACTTTTCAATTGAGCTTACATTTTTTAAGACTTAAATAGATCAAACAGTCTGTGTTTTACCATCCAGCACAATGTACCTCAGAGTGTATCTTTGACTTTCTTAGTGGGCTATACTCGTGGGCTTTGAAACGGGCTTGTGAGCGGACATTTTCCACAGTAAATGTGAGATAAAATAGGCCCACTTATGAAATGGAGGGCTATGAAAAGTGTGAGCCCAATAGTCCTATTTTGACTTGAGAAAGAAGAAAAACGAACCACCAAGTTTTCACCGGATCTTCCAGCGGTCTATGCAAAAAACCAGGCGGTTCCTTCAGTTTTGAGAAAATTATACGGGGCAACGATAAATTCACACCCCCTGTAGGATAATTCGCACCCCTTTAAAGGAGTGTATGTGGCAGACTTTAACACTTTTTAATGTCAATTCACAATAAAGGGGTACAAAATTATCCCACAGGGGGTGCGAATTTATCATGCCCAATTATACGATCATGGTCAAATAAGAGGTAAAAAAGTGGAAGGCTCCTATCAAACCTAGTCGGACTGACCGGTTTAGTTCGGGTTTTAAAACATTGGACAGCTGTCTCATGGGTGAGCCCATGGTTCATATTTTATTTTTTTGTAAACTAACACAGCAAATGATTCCAACTGTTTGGAGGCCAGAAACTAAAAGGGTTAAATGGGTTCCTTGGGCACCTGGGCAACTTACAAATGCCCAATTCATAGTTGCACAATTCATAGAGGAGATAAATGTGCACTGATATCTGTTGGAGTTCCACGCAAAAGTAAATAGTCCCACATCGGTAAAGTGATGGGGATGGGGATGGGTTATAAGGGAATGGGCATCCTCCCTCTGATAGCTAGCTTTTAGGGGCGAGTTCTACCCAGTGAGAATCCCTATAATATCCACACAACCATATTTTGATAATGACACTACTCAATTTGTTTTACACATTTCTGATTGGATGTTATTTGCATCTTGAGTACTGTAACAGCCGCCAAAATCTAACCGAAAAATTATAAAACAAAGTAAGATCACTGTCAAAATAGGGTAGGGCAGAGTTCTTAAACTTTTCAAAAAAAATAAAATAAATCAACTTATCCTTAGGACACCACACCGATTCATTAGGGCATTCTTGGCAACCAATGGATTTAAAAAAAAATGAATATTAGCTTATTAAGGCCGTGTTTTTATATATTTATTGCAGGTATCTTGATCCATTTGGAGCCTCATCCTTATGAGGTTTGGTTTTTTATGGGGCTTCCCATCTAGCATGGCCGATCTCCTTGATTGTTGGTCATGGGCTCTCTGGAAAAGAAAAGGGAAAATTTTGTGGAATAGTCTCTTAGCAACTATTTGGGTGATTTGGAAGGAAAGGAACGAAAGGATCTTTCGCAACTCCATACGGGCCCGCCGTTTGTATACACTAGGATTATTTTGCTTAAGTCACTTCTTTGTTTTAGGTTCATTTCTAGTTCTGATTTATGGGGCATTTGATGAGAAGTTTGCTCAAGTGAGGAGCTACCTAAGGGATCCTCCTTGCCCTAGGTGGTCTCTCCCTAATCCAAGTATGTTTAAATTGAATTTCGATGGCTCGAGTCCTGGCAACCTGGGTCCCTGCTCGTGTTGGAGGGCTTCTCAGGGATGATAGGGGGTCTGAAAAGCTGGCTTTCTTTGGTGTGATAGGGAGACGCCGGATAGCCAACTCCAATGAAGAAGAGCTTATGGCAGTCCTTCAAGGTAGTAGACTAGTGTATGAGAGCACCCTGTTAGCTTTGGTGGTGGAGGGGGGGTTCCCTTAATGTGATTGGGTGGTTGAATAGTAGTCACCCCCATCCTTGGAGGTTAGCGGACTTATGGATGAGATTCAGGATCGCATGAGGATTACCCCATATCATTTTGTCATGTTAAAAGGGAGGATGTGAGACAGATAATCTTGCCCGTAAGTGGTTGATGCGCCTAGCTTGGAGGTTTTAGATTTCCTTCCCCCTTAAGCAAGGGCGGCATTATTATTCATCTTTTCCTGTGACTGTTGTAGTGACCATCTTGGTCGTGGTTGTATCTTTTTCCATTTCTTAATAAATTATTTTTACATTTCAAAAAAAAGCCATGTTAGGTACCAATGAAAATTTTTCCATGGAATATTAGTTAATCGAGTGAGAAGTGGATGAAAAATATGACATGAAAATCCTGGTTGCCAAACATGACCAGGGTTGAGAGAGTTGGAGATGATGCGAAGTGGCCAAATGATAAGAAGAAGAAAACCATTTTCCTATTTTTCTGACACTTCTCTCCCTTTCCTCACTCGTGCCTCTTCATTTATTTCCCTCTCTCACCCTCGTTGTCCCTCACCCACCACTTGATGAGATAGAAGTAAACCTTTCTTTTGGAGGTAGGTAAGCTGGGATCGAACCTTGGTGAGATAAAAGTAAACCCTTCTTTTGGGAGTAGGTAAGCTTGGATCGAACATCCGACCTCCAAGTTGACGAACAAAGCCTTAAGCATTGAGGAGAATAACTAGGGTGCGTCATTATATTGGGAAGAGAGAGAGTTATTTCCTAGAAAATTAAACTAAAATTCCTTATTTTTGAAAGAATTTGATTTAAAAGTTAGAGCATTGCTAGGAAAACAGGAATCCACTATGAGGAAAGAAACGGGCATCAATTACTGGGCCATGTCCACTAAAAGGCAAATGGAGGGAGTTCAAATCCCCCATGAAAGCAATAAATACACATTAAAAAGGGTAATTCAACAGTCATTTCAGTCCAGTTTTTATTCTCCAGACGGAATACCATTTTCAAAGTCTTATCCTACAAGTTATAAGTAGGAGATAAGGAATCAACGTCAGCAGACAATTAATTATTACAAGAAAGACATCCAAGGGAGTCAATGGGAATCTATTGCTATTTTGGCAATAAAACGTTGAATGGCATGCCAAATCCAAGACAAATTCCGACAAATGCCGAGATCTTGTGCGACTAAACACTGAAGGCTAGGATCATCCTATGAAAATGATTTTACTTCGTGGGCCAACAAATGAATGGTTTAGATCATTCTATGAAGTAGTCCATGTGCTACTTTTTAAAAAATATTGAACTATCGAGCTTTTATATTGTGGAGGGCCGTGCAAGCACGTGCAGCCAAAAATTGTGGGTGACGGGGGGGCGGGGGGGGGGGGGGCTCATTTTTCATGGATAGGGGGGTGTCGAGAAAATCTTCACCATATATAGGATGATCCATTTTAAACCTCCAAAGATCAGAGGGTGAGGATCATCCCATGGAGAAGATTTTCTGGGCACACCCTACCTATGTCAGGGCCCAACAAATGAATGGTTTGGATCATCCAAAATAATGTGGGCCCCACTGTATTTTTGGGCTGCACGTCCATGCACAGCGTTGCACCGTCTGTTGGTAATAGATATTTCCACCGTTCTATTCTTGGAAATGACTCTACTTTCAGGAAAGGACAAATAAAGTAGGTAGGAATATTGCTTTTTTAGGAAAGGAGAAACAAGATGGGTGAAAATGATAAAAAAAAAAGGGGGTAAAATTATCCATCCATATGTCCTCTCGATACTTTTTTTTCATTTTATTGATGGGTCCTCTCTATACTTACCATGCACTATAGAAATTATAAAGCGAAGAATCTACAGATAAATACAAAAATTCATATTTGCACGAGAAGTCCCTCCTTTTTTAGCAACTTATTAAAAATCAATAGATTTTTCTCCCTCATCAACAGCTTTTGTCTTCATTCATGAGGTGGTGTGTGGTCTTTCATGTAGACCAGCTGCAAAATGCCTTTTGCGATGGACGCTAGCAATTCCCTTCTCACAAAAAATTTCAGTCCTCGCCTTACTAGACACGTGTAAATTTATTTAAAATCACATGGGCCACGAGAATCCGAAGCTTCCCTATGCCACTAGATGCCTTACTACAGTGGTGAAAGAATGTCGTCCCCAATTTCAATTGGAATTCTGCCACAGCGGCCCAATTTTCAGCAGATTTTGTCTTTATTCATGATGTGGATGCTCTCACAGGCAACAGCCCATCCTTGAGAAGGGGGACCCACAACTAATTACCGTCGTTTGAGCATGCCGATTTAATCCAGGTCACATCCTGAAAAAAAACTGGGACCTACTTTCTATCATCTATCAATGATGATAGATTCAATGTGGATGAGATTTGTACGGTGGCAGTGAGCCCATGAGTCCATTATTTTTTTTTTGAAAAGTACAGTGGGACCCACTTCAAGGATTATCCAAACCGTTCATCTGTAGGGCCACAACTTAAACAGGCAGTCCCCTGTAGATCATCTCCGTAGGACTATCCTAACAATCCGATCTATAGGTGTTTCTATAATGGGTAGTCCCGGGACAAATCATCTATTTCCATAGGATGATCGTAACCCTTCGCATCATGTAAACTCGCGGAATCGAATAATCTGGTGCACCCCTCTTGGCCGTTTCTTTAAAAATGAAAGGACACGATGGTCGAAAGTAGAGCACCAAGACACGCCTACTCTGCTTTTTCCTATTTTTTCTACTCACACCGAAAGCAAGTGGAAACAAAAAGAAGAAACACTCGTCATTTTCATCTTTAATCGTCTTCACTGAAGTTGGAAAAAAAAAAAGCTTCCACGGAAAAAAATTTACAGAAATCACTGCTCGCCACAACATTTTCAATCTCAGGAGTTAGCATTAGGAAAAAGAAGCAGTAAATAAAGAAAGAACATCTGTATTTTTCTTTTCTTCTATACTTAGAAACCCTAATTTCTCTAAAGCTTCAATGAAGAGGAAGCAAGGAGAAGAGTAGGTGAAGGAGAACGTCTTCGTTTGCTTCTAACAGTAGATGAAGATTCAGAAGTAGATGAAGCAAACCTACTTGAATTACTCCTCAGCATCTTTTTTTCTCCTTCGATAACCCTATCTTCAGATCTATGTCTCACAGCAGCCACATGAAGACCGATCGGAAGAACGCAATTACAGATCAAACCTTCAAACCAAAAATAAATAAAACACATAACATTAAAACACAAAAAAATGGAGAGATTCGAAGGGAAAAAGGAATCGGTGGAAAATTAGGGTTCTAGTTACCGATTTTGGCCATGCGATTCACCCAACGAGGGATTGTTTTTCCGGTAAGACGAATACAGGCATCGTTGCAGAAATGATTGCAGTTCTTTGTGATGAGGTGGTATGTGTTTCCTGTGTATTCTTCAGCAAGCTTTTCCATGAAGGATCGGACCTCTTTAGGTCCCAGATCTGTTCTTCCGATCAGAATCGATTTTCGAAACGTAAATCCAGGGCATTGCTTTGGCTCTCCTTCGAAAATCCCCGTTGTTGGCATCTCGTGCGCTCCAAAAGCGTATTCCACTCCATGAACTGAAAAAAAAAAAAAAAAAAAAAAAAAAAAATCATAACTAAGTTATCAGATCTGACTCGTAACTGCATAGAATGGCCAAAGAGGAAGGCAAAAAAAAAAAAACACAGAATTAGATCAATCCATATGAGCTTTTCTGATATTTCCGATGCAAATCAGGAGTTACAGATCTGGATGGAAAATGAACAGATCAACATCAAAAGATCGATGAAATCAGAAAAATATGATTAGCGGTGTCTTATTTTCTTCTTCGATTGGCAAAATTCAAAAAAAGAGGACAATGAGAAAGCATTTTTGCAGAGAAAGAATGAAATTAGTGACGGAAATCTCACCTTGTACACCGGAATGGTAGATCCCGAGGCCGAGCCAGTAAGCGTAGCCGTTGATAGGCGTTAGATCGTACACGTTGAGATACACAGGAACGGATCCAGTTTTTCTCTTGGTGGAAAAACCTTTCATAAACATTTTCAGAGTTAGGAAGAAAAGAAATCTTCCAGAGGAGGGCGATTTCCAAGAGAAATCATGAAGAGAGGGGGAAAGTGTTGGAAAAGGAAAGGAAAGGGGTTTTCGGGGGGGAAAAAAGGGGGGGTAGGGATTTTCCCCGTGTCTAAACTTTGTGAGCGCTTCTTTTGTCTCTCTCGAAAACTTTTCTTAGGTTATTCCACCGGAGTCCAAAGCGCCGCCCTGAAATCCCTTCCCATTCTTCCAATATATATTGAATGGATACGAGGGATTTCCAATTTGGTACAATAATAATAGCCACGGATTTGGTCCAAATTTCGAAAATATTCTTATCTTTCACTTCCTATTATCTTGTTTTTTGTTTGAATTTTGAAAATGTTCTTTATGTTTTTGGAGAATCAGCTGTTAATAATAAAATATTTAAATTACAATGGAAAATGCTACAAAGAATGTCACTATTGGGCCCCACTTCTGCCTTGTTTCCCTTGATTAGACCTGGCAAGAAGTGACTCGACCCGCAGGTCCACCCGGCCCTCCCGTATTTTTCAGGGTCTGGGTCACACATTCATGACCCGTTTGAAAACGACCCGCGGGTCCACCCGGCCCGTGAAAACTGGGCCGGTCCGAGTGGACCCGCGGGTGCCCGTAGAGAAATAAAACAAGGTTTTGGGCTTTTTCCCGTAATTGTCATGTTTTCTTGCATTTTCTTTGTAGTTTTTTCCGTAGTTGTCATATAAAGGTAGGGGTGCAACTTGGGCCGGGTTAGGTCGGGTTGAAGTCAACCCGACCGAATCCGATTTCCATCCCGGCTGGGTTCAACCCAACCCAACCCGATTTGCAATTTCCTCAACCCAACCCAACCCGATTTCCAATTCGGGTTGGGTCGGGTTAGGTCGATTTGATATGATACCAACAGTTGACCACCTCAACTCAAGCCGAGTTGTTTTGGATTTTGAGAACCAATAATGAGTCACCAATAATCAGTTTTTGACTCACAATCGGTTCTCAAAATCCAAAACAACCAGGGACTAACAATTGACAAAGAGAAATGTTATCCGCACTACTATATTTTGATGATCACACTCCTGACTTTGTTAAAGTACGGTATGGCTCGCACCATAGGATTATCCAAACCGTCCATTGTGGAATGTGTAGACTATTTCAATTTTAAAAAAGAAAAACACATACAGATATGAAAGAATACAGTAATACTAACATAAACTAGGATCATATGTATATGTTGGAATTAACATCACTACTAAAGGGGAATTTGAAATTTCCAATTCAGGTTGGGTCGGGTCTGGTCGCCCGACACCCCAACCCGATTTCCAATTCGGGTTGATTTTTTCCAACCCGATTTCCAATTCGGGTTGATTTTTTCCAACCCGATTTGCGAAAAGCTTAATCCGACCCAACCCAAATTCGAGTTGAACCCTACCCGAGTTGCACCCCTATATAAAGGTACATTCTTTCGGTACTTTTTTCGTAATTTTTCTCCAAAACTTAAGACTTACTGTATGATTATTATTCACCATGATTATTATTATGCTAGCCACCTTTGTAGAAGTGGTACTTCGGTGCAGTATTTGCCACGTCAAGAATAAGACAAATATCTTAAAAAGTCATATAAATTAATTACTAACATTAAAGGATGGGCGAGAAGTAGCATTTGGCGGAGGTGGCTAGCAAATACCTATAAAAACAACAAAAATCTTAAAAAACAGAAAAAAAAATGGGTGACTCGCGGGTGCACCCGCCCCGTACGGGTTGGGTCCGGGTCAACCATTTGTGACCCATAAATTTCCGGGTTATTTTTTACCCGACCCGTTTGACCCGGAGTCGTACGGGTCAGGTGAAACTCGGTCGGCCCACCTGTTTGCCAGGTCTACCCTTGATCCAATGACAACCATAAGCCCGGCCAAATGTTGTTAATGACGCCTTTGATCTAATTTTATGTGGGAGAATATTTAGTGGTCACATCAGCTTTTTCTTGCTGACATCAGCAAAATCTTGTCTTGAAAATGGTGGTTTCTCTTTCTCTCTCTACGCTCTCTCTCTCCACTCATCATAATATCTTTCTCTAATTAATGCTTGTCCTCTCTTTTGTCTCCTACCTTTACCCACATAAATCCCAGGAAAAGAAAAAAACCCTGCAACCAAACAGAGCATTAAATGGGATTAAGATCATGTGGGTCGCCTCACGATGCTCTACAAGATGAATAGTCTTGATTTCACATTCACACCCTCTCATCTCACAGGATTGAAGCTCTGAATCTCGGAAATATTTATTTGGTAGCTATTTTTCTCCAAAAAAATAAATAAATTAGTAGCCATTTTTTAAATAAAATTATTATGGTACATATTCCCAAGGTTTGGATTGCGGAATGTTGGAAAAAATTTGAAACGGTTATGGACATGTTTGGAAAAAAATCTAAGAAAAACGCATTTGCTTTCTATTTATGCATGAGATAAGACTCAACATACGCATGGAATCATGGTTAAATGCGTGTATTTGCTTAGATTAGGATGTAAGTTTAATATATTTTTCAATAATTTTAAAATTTTCGTAAGACCTATAAATATGGGGAATGGTAAACTGAATGGCGACCTTGCAAAAACCAGATAGAAGGGCGCCACCATTGGACAATCTCATCAAAGGGCATTTATAAAGGCACATAAAAGTACGTCATTAATGGAATAATAAATGCACTTTTTAAAGATGATCCTATGGGGCGGGGTGCCTTTGTATCTGTGTTTTTTGCAAGGGCGCCCTTCAGTCTATCATTCCTCTATAAATATTTATGCAAAATGAATAGATTATTCTTCAGTAACATTTATTTGAAAAATTGGAGTTTAATTGAAAAATCGAGATATTTTTAAGAATTATAAAATCATTAATTGTAACTATGTTACGCCATTCAAGATACAAGGTATGGTCAGCTATTGAATGGTCAGAGGTGACGCCTACCCACCCAAAATTGGCACTCATGCATGTAACTGAACTGACCCTTCGTTGGACCTTTCTTCGTTGCCTCGTTGGTTAGCTGCGGATACACTAATTTGGACAGGTGGGCCATGGCCCAAAAAATGCACTATGCAAACAATCCTAACCGTCCAATTAGTGACGTGTGTAGATATGCAACAATCTACATTCAAAACACTAACATGCTGGGATGATTAACAGATGATTTTTCCAGGCTATAAGCCATTCGTGGTGGGACCCATACAGTTTTAAAATGCAAGCTTGTATCAACCTTAATGCGTATGCGTTGGTATGTAACTATGAATTAGGCAGTATTTATTCTTAAGTCAAATTTTTAAGTGAAAAAAATTCTATATGAACCTCGTGTTTGTAGGTGTTCGAATCTTCTATTTCTACTATTAATTTTAGGGATTTGCTACGGACCACCCTAGAAAGGCATTTTGCGGCTGGCCGTTGCATGAGAGACCAGTCAGGCTCACTTTTCAGCAGATTTTGTCTTATTCATTTAATTCATCTGAGATGGCTGCTCTCTCATGTAAACGGCCATCTGCGATGCTCCCTAGCAAATCCCTTATTTTTAAGTGAAAAAAATAAAATTAGAGGAATGACCAAATCGCTGGTCATTTTCACTAATGTCATTATTTTCAAAACACAGTTCCGTTTTGCATGTGTTTTCCATATATAATACTCTATATATACAAAGAAACTAGGATTCTTGATGGCTGTAAAATAATGGGCCCCACCCGTCCACTTATGAGTGTAAATTTGTGGCCCCCGACATATGCATGGGTTTGGGTAGAGGTGGTAAGCCTTACATAGAAAAAATGAAGTGTAAAATTGTGAGGATTTATCTATCAAAAATAAGGGGTAAAATGGTGGGCTTCACCCATGCTATGCCAGGTGTAAAATATTAGGCCTCACTTTATCAAAACATGTGTCGTAAAAGAATGAGCCCACCCATACTCTGCATGAGGTGTAAAAAAGATTCGTCATAGAAAAAATTTCAGTAAAAATTTTGTATGAAAAGGTTTTTCAATAAAAACTTTGCATGGAACGAAAACGAATGACAACGGAAAAAAACACATGATATATTATAGATACATGCACTGAGTAATGTTTTTACCCATGTAAAAAATCCTACGACAGTCAGTTTCACACTCACTCTCTCTCTCCATATTAGATTCCAGGACCATATTTTCAAGACAGTTGCCTTCCCGGTGGAGACATGACCTTTGCTTCTTTTCCATCAAATTCCTCATTGTGAAGGGTAGAAATAAAAAAAGGAAAAGAAAAGGAAAACCCAAAAATTAAACAAGTCATCATTTAATCAAACAAGGTTGTACACCCACCATCACAAATCATGATGATGTTCACCAACATTTCAATGGATGCCCAATAAATATTTTTTTAGCACACTCATACAGAACATAATACCTAGCGTAAAACATTGATTAAATAAAGGGCAGTGATAAATCGACTCCCCAAATGGATAAATCGACTCCCCATGTGTCTATCTCTCTCCTCTTTCTCTCTCTAACCTAGAGGAGAGAGAAAGACACATGAGGAGTCGATTTATCAATTTGGGGAGTCGATTTATCACTCCCCTTAAATAAATTCATTATACATGTTTCGATGGGAAAAATATCTTATAGAAAAAATCTATTTATTTGCTATATAATATTTTGTGCGTATAAGAAAAAAAAATGAGAATGAGTGAAAAATACTTTATTGTTCTTCCAATTTAAGTTTACTTTATTAGGGGAATCATGACAATATTCACCCATATCTTGGAACAAATACAAGCAAAAATGACTTGTTGACTTTAAACACAAGTCTGTCTTTCTTAGGTCACAATATCATTCTTCTTTAATCCTAATCAGATGATCCTAATTTTGTGATTAAGAACTAGAAAACAGATAATGGAAAAAAAAATACATAAAATTTTGAGAGGAATGATAGATACAAGGGAGCCCTTGCATAAAGAGCTGCAAAAGGGCTCGTGATTGGATCCATGTCATCAAATGCAAATGATTTTTCTTTTTCAACCAATTTTAAAATGTATCTGAAAATGACGTGGATCCGATGAATAGCCCTTCTGCTGCTCTTTATGCAAGGGCTCCCTCGTATCTATCATTGCTCAAATTTTGATTAACTAGAAAATGGATAATGAAAAAAGTATACATAGAATCTGGATTCAACTGCCAAATCATTGGATGATTATTGGTTTAGAATCATCAGATGGAATTGCTTTGTGGGCTGTTAGGCCCGAAATCGGTTAACAGATATGACAGTGACGTAAGAGCCGGACTGGAGGGCCCGAGGTGCTGAAGTGAAGGAAATAGAGTCTGGATGAACTGTGTTCTGCACAGAAGCAAACGAAGTCAGAATGACCGACCCGGAGTGTACTCCGGATAGGCCCTTCGACACCCAAGTCAGTATGAGCCGGAGTGAAGAGGGAGTTTTCAGAGTGGTGGGTGAGAATTCAATACCCTGATTTATGAGCTTTGGAAGCCTTTTTATAGGGAAAATTTGGGGTAGGTGGGGAGTTAATGCCCCAAGGCAGGTGTCGACCAGCTATAGGTTCAGGCTCACCTACTTCGTGGTAATTACCAAACTACCCCTGCTGACGCGGGTTCTGCAGTGGGCCCTCCTCTAGCCACGTGTTGGCAGCTGACAGGTTGGTGCGCTTTTACACCCCATCATGGGCCTTTAGCAATATCGGCCCCACTATGTGCTTAGTTCAAATAAATCAAGATGGGAGTTGAAAATGTAGAGTGTCCATCGTCATCAGTCAGGCCTATTTGGATTGCAGGAAAAATAACTAGTGAAATTTTTTTCTTATGAAAATATTTCATTTTGACAATTTCTAGAGAAGTCTTGATCGAATCAGACTCCCAGCTTGCTGTCAAGGTTATTAATGGGGAATTCCCCCCCTCCATGGACCAAGGCTGCCACTCTAGCTCAAATCAATTCTTTGCTATCCAGGTTCCCTGATTGGCGAATCTCGCATGTGTGGCGCGAGGCAAATCAGGCGGCTGATCTTCTTTCGAAACATGACAATCCTTTGAAAGGAGTTGAACTGCATCCCTCCCATATTCCCCCTGCACTTGTATCTATTATATCTGATGACTGTAATTCTCTATTCCTCTAATATATTCTGGTCGGGGTCCTGCCAGCCTAACCCCAGCTTGCCGATTAAAAATAAAATAAAATATCTTGAGAATCCCAGAAACACTTTTCTGCTGTTTGTACGTAGCTTAGAAGGGGGAAAAATTCTGGAAAAATACTTTTCTACTATTTGGTTTACAAAACCTAGCTAGAAAGGGAAAACAAATCCTCTGGAAATTTTGTTGGCAGTTGGAAACTCCATCTGGGAATATAGATTGAAGTCCCAATGGCCCATAAAACTATAAAAGCCCACATGGAAGGCCGAATGGCCAGTGCAGTTAGATGGGCCCTCATAGGAGGCCCAATGGTTAATAAGGCTAGTGGGACCTACATGTGAGGCCCAGAATATACATATAACCTACATAAACAAATCAAGCCAGATAGTCACATAACTTTAAAAAAAAATTCAATCAATTGAATCTCAAGACAATGCTTTTGAGCTCTCAGGGATGGCCATTTGAGTGATACGTACAGATCCATTGGAATGAAGAGAAGCTTCTATAATTACAAATTCACAGGCTCACAGCATAATTGGATTAAGATACATATATTGGTAATTTATATAGGCTACTGATATTGGAACTGCCAAGTCTAATTAATTGCAAAAACTCTGCTTGCCTTTTCTTCTTTAATTGGCTTCTTAGAGCTTTTTGGGAACTGTAATAAGCATTGAAAGCTGTTTAAATAATAAAGGACAAGATGAGTTAGTGCAATTATAAAAAATGGGAGTACCAACATCAGTATCCCTCATATATCATTGAAGAGTAAGTACACATTCTCAATAAACTGAGCATCTCAAGCAGAAACGACCTGTGATGAACAAATCCTTCCAAGCCCAATTCTTGACATGATGAATGTAATTCAAAATACAAACAAGCCCAATTCTTGACATGATGAATTTAATTCAAAATACAAATAAGCCCAATTCTCGACATGATGAATCTAATTCAAAACACAAATGTCCACCCTTACCAATTTCCAGGCTGTGACGCAGTGTGCACAGGACCCATGTACATATTCATCGCGGATTGCTAATCCCTGACTACTAGGGATTCCAAGTTCATGTTCCCAAGTTGCAGAGAAGTAGAGAACTATCTGAATTGAGGCAATCTTTCTTGATTCTCCCTGCTTTAAAGCCTTGCCTCCTGATGGGGTATGAAAAACAGCAGCCAGTTAGCTGTCGACACGTGGCCCCGAGATGGCCCACCACTGGCCCAACTGTTGCACAAGGGCAATCTGGTAATTTCCTGAAGAGTAGGTAAATATAAACCTATAACAGGTCGACACCTGTCCTGGGGTAAGTAATCCAACCACCCTAGGATCCCCTCTATAAAAGGCCTTCCAGGGCTCAGAATCGAGGGTAATAATAACTTTTCACCCACCACTCTTAAAACTCGCTCTGCACTCCTGCTCATACTGACTTGAGTGTCGAAGGGCCTGTCCGGAGTACGACTTCGGGTTGGTCTTCTGACCTCGTTTGCTCTTTGCGCATGACTCAGCTCCTCAGCTCCTTCACTTCTGTTCCTCAAGATTCAACTCATACACTTCGGCTCTTCGGGTCCTCCAGCTCGGTTCTTACGTCACTGCCGTATCTGTTACCGATTTTAGGCCTAACACCTCCCATTTTGACATAAGGAACCATCGACAACATTAATGTCCATGCTCCAAACATAGCCATTTAAAATCATGATCGAACAATAGCTAGAAGCGTAAAAAGGAAATTCATAGAAACATGTCCAAACACCATCCCATATAAGCAAAATCATGTCCACGTATATTTATATGTCCAAAGCAAAATAAGTATATAATAATATGTCCACTATATCAAGGTTAATAGGGGCATAAGAATGACATCCATTTGTTATAGAAAATCATAGCTATTTTTTTCAATCCACTCTTATGTTCTAGGTTTAGGGTCCTTATTTTCCTTTTCCTTTCTCTCTTCTCGAGTTTCTTCATCTCTTTCCATGTCTTAGGCTCTGTTCACTTGTTTTCTTGGGAAAGGAAAGGAAAGGAAAGGAAAGGAATCTGACCTGGTAAAATGAAAAGGAAAGGAAAAGAAACTGTAATTTTCCCATACTTTCTCGCTGTTCACTTGCCCAGAAGGGAGGGAAAATATGCAGGGAGGTTATTTTCTCGCTGTTCACTTGCCCAGAAAGCAAGGGAAAATATGCAGAAACCCATTTCCATCCAAGCTTACCTCTGTTTTTTGGAAAAAAAGACATTTGGTGGAGCGTAGCTCCCAAGTACAAGTGTTTATCTTGTTAAGCAATTTCATAGAAATTGAATTGGATGAGGCTTAGATGAGCATGAATACTTCCCGATATTCTAAATTTTTTGAAGGGGACATGCCTTACTGCATCTATTCCTGTAAGTTCCAGATCTTCCCATCATATTCTAAAAGAACATTTAGCATGGTCGATAGGATATCGGCTAATATTAGAATAGTGATAATTTTCAAAAAAAGATTCTCAACATTAGAGCAATACACTTATTTGAGCAGCTATTCACACCCATGGAAAATGGAGATGAAGATGTTTTTTCACACTAAGAATTATAACTTAAAACAAATAACAATAGGAAATCCAATACAGAGCTTTGACATTGTGTTGTTCAACTGAATACCAAATTAAGACCACATACATTTAAAAGAAAAAGAATAGAAAGAAAGGAGACAGAGACCCAAATGTGCTTGGAGTAACTCAGAGGAAGATCGTCGCTTCTCGACTTGAGCTGTATAATGTTTACCCCATCTTTTCCAACATTACTTTCCATGAAGTGCATTTGGGTCTGAATAATTCTAAACTTATTGGGACAGAAACATTCTGAGCTAGATACAAATTCTGCATAAAAGAAACCCATAACTTGCTTGAAGTATCCTAGCTATAATCCTAGAGATTACCCCAATAAAATACGTACTTAGGCTTATTTCATCAAATGTGCATCAGTTCTGCAAAGACTGGCATAGCACTAGCGGGCAAACCCAGTAGTACATTTATGCTTTTCCTCTCTTTTCCATGAGATAGAAACAAAATCACTTCTTTCTCATGTAGAGCTACTGGACCTGAATGAAGAGGCTCACCCCATCCAAAATCAGTGTTATGAAAAGATAGCCTTGACCAGGTAGTAATTAGAAGAGTTGCAGTGAGAGAAGGCCTAACTCTAGTTACTTCGAAATAGTCAATGGCAGATCTCATGGAACTGTTTGTAACGATTGAAACTGCCTTCTTGACCAGCCCAACTGTAAAAGACAAGGGCTTCTCCAATATCTCACCTGCAGTACACAGAGAATTTATTAACACACTTGAACCTAGTCACCTAAATTAAAACATAACATTAGAAATTTATCAAAGTACTTCAAAAAGTCTTGTTATCAAAGATGAGCACTATCCAAAACAGAATTGGGCTCTATCAAAACTTACTTGGAAATAGTAAATTAAATCTACACAATCAAAGCTTCAATAAAAATGATCACCACTGCCACCACCACAACATAAAGTTAAAAAACCTATGTGTTTCCAACCAATTCCAGTTTAGAAAAACTGATTGTTTGGTTTCCTTCAAATCACCCAAAAAATATGACCGAAACCTCCAATACCCACAACAAAATTTGGACAGTGCCACAACAAATTCTTTATTTGGGCTTCAGAGAATTACTCAACTGCTTTCTCTAATAACCCATGAAAGGGGAACTGAACCAAACCCTCAAAACCCACTTATTAAGCCTCAACACCTCTGTTTAGCACAAAAAATATGTAGCACAACAACTGATTTTTCTGAGTTTTCAAAGAAATGGTCAGAGCCAATACCCCAGATCACATTCTATAGAATTAAGCATTCACCAATGCAAGAAGTTCTGCAGACCCAAGAGATTTTTTCTCGGTTTGAGAAAAAAAGATGCTGTTTTTTTTTGTTTTGGGTTTTGTTCAAGAAAGCAACATGGCAAGCATATTATGATTATGAATCTGCCAAAGCAAGAAAGCAACATGGCACAAACATCCACCCACAACCACCAATACATCCATACCCAAAACATCCATACACCAACAACCACCGACAGAATTATATAGTATTGCCATTGCAAACAGAAATCCCCCAAAATCAGCCATAAAAACCATTGCAAAAAAAGAAAAAAAAATCTGTATGAAGCCATTGCAGACAGAAAAATAGCATAAAAATGAAGAGAAAAGGGAAGAAAGGGGATCTGAACCCTAATACCCAAATAAAAGCTAACAAATGAAAGCTTTTAGACAATCCATTGCAAACAAAATGCCCCCAAAATCAGCCATAACAACCAAATCCGAACCCTAAAACCCAAATACACTAACAACCACCAACACATGCATCGAATGAGGGAGGAGATATCTGAACCCTACCAACATTTTACCACGAAAAAATAAGAAAAAATCTCGAATAAAATGACAAACCGAGAGGGAATGGCGAGTTTGGGCAAAAAAAAATAGCAAATGAGAGTCAGGAAGAAGAGCACTAACCTTTGTAGTGTTCGCCGGAGAGCTCGCCGGAGAAGATGATGTTGCCGGCGGGTTCGTCGAGGGTTTCATCGAATAAGGGTTTCGAGAGGAGAGAGACACAGCGATGAGAAAAAAGAAGATTCTCCCGTGCGCGATTGTCTTGGATTTTCCCACTGTTTTTGCAAGATTTCACGAGAAAGGGAAATCGTGATTTAGAGGGAAAATCCATTTTCCACATCATTTTCTTACTTTTCCACGTGGGTATTTCGATTTTCACGGGAAATGCAACGAACGGCGGAAAGTAAGAATCGTGAGAAAATTTTGGGTACTTTCCTTTCCTCTCATTTCTCGAGAAGGCAAGTGAACAGAGCCTTAGAGAGTAGCTTCAATTTGGTCAGTTTCTCTCTCTCTCGCTCTCTCTCATTTCTATTTCAATTTGCAGGGTTCTCTTAAGAACTGTTGTAGCATTTTACTTTTCTATGATTTTATCCAATCACTGCCACATCTCTTGTCTTTTGGTTCTTCAATCGATGTTATGATGTTAGGGTTTGATTCATAGCAGGGGTTCTTATTGTCTTTATTATCTATTCTTCTCCCCATATGAATTTGATGGGTATTCAATTCTATTGATTTGAACCCAGAAATGACCAGCATTGTCTTTTATGCAAAGGGGCGCTGTTGGCTGTTGATTAGACATGGAGGATTTGGGTGTAGTCTTGTAGGATATATCCTGCAGTGAAGGTATTCGTTATCTTTTATGAATATGCATTGTTGGTTCTGTTCTTGTTCATACAAGAATCTGAAATTTGTAATGTGGCGCTGATTATCTTGTTTTATTCCTTCCTTTTTGGAGAAATATAAAATTACGGGTACTCTGTGCAAATTAATTTGTATGGTGATGGCCAACCATGAGTATCTGGCACATTGCCACTTCAATTTTATTCAGGTGTGGAAGTCTTTTGCACCGCCTATGATTCAAATTTGGCTAGAAAATAAGGGTGAGTTCTACCCGGGTAACAACATATAATCTACATACAAAAGCCTTTTATTGCAGGGACTAGTTTGCCCATATGGCTTAAGTTATCCTTTACTGCTTCCTATATTTCGTGTCGTGATTCTTATTTGATCATCATTGGCAGCTGATCATCAATAACACAACACATAATCTACATACACAAGCCTTTTATTGCATGGATTATTTGGCCCATATGGCTTAAGTTATCCTTTAGTGCTTCCTATATTTTTTATTATCATGGTTCTTATTTGTTCATCAGCGGCAGCCAATCATGTTTATTTGTTCAACATTGGCAGCTGATCATCAACTGTCAATGTTGTTTAATATGATTCTTACGTTAGATCTTTTAATTGGCCTACAGTTTTCTGTTATTTGCTCCCATTCTTATTTGCTACTCTGTAGTCATAGAAGACCCCCAGATTATTATGCTTGTGTATATTTTACTTCCACAATATTAGTTCACAGTCTGTCAGGGAAGGATAATCTTTATTGGTCCAAGACATAAATATCTGGTGGATTTCCTTAAAAAAATTTCAAATGTCTTAAGGTCATGTTGAGTCTTTGATCCCCAACACTACCAGCATGAGTCCATGTAGTTGAGATTTTAAAGTGCCTTCAGAGGGGGGCCTTATCTTTTAAGCATGAAACTAAATTTAACTTGTTTCTTTTGTGGTTGTCTATTACATCACCATCTACGTCCATAGTTTTAAATTTTGGCCGAAATCCGAAACCAAAACCGAACGTACTTTGAATTGGAAAAGTACGGGATTTCGCCGAAATTTCAACATAATTTCACTCAAATTCACTGAAATTTTGGTATTTTCACTGAAATTTAATTTTTCAGCTTATTTGCAAAAATTTCCACCAAAATTTTATACATTTCGGTGGAAATTTTAACAAAATCTGAAAATTTTATCAAGATTTTACATGATTTCATCCAAAATTTTCACCGAAACCGTCACTGAAACCGATATTTAAATCCTTGTCTACATCAGCAGATACTTCTGGACAAGGTGAGATACATACTATGTCACAAATATCTTTGATATTTTCAAAATATAGCAATTTTATTGCGACATTTTGATAAAACGACAAAATCATGAAATAATCCCGTGAATTTTAAAAAATATATAGTGATATTTCATTTACAACAATTACATTGCGATAATATCATGATCTTTTTATGGTATTTTTACAATATTTTTTATTTTTGTGAATTTATATATTTTAAACTAGTGGGGCAAACCGTGCGATGCACGGTTAGAAGTAAGAGATGGTGGAGCAATGCTAAGAGTTATACATGTGAGTAGGGTGATGCAAGATAAAGTTACAGTTCTATGAAAGAAGAAGAAGAAGAAGAAGAAGAAGAAGAAGAAGAAGACGAGGAGGAGGAGGAGGAGGAGGAACAATGAAGAAAGAGTGAGCTAATTCGAGAAAACTCGGGCTCCAACGTTTTGCTTGACAATAGCCATAAGAATAAGAAAAGGAAAATAAAGAATCACAGGGCAATATGGAAAATAGTTTAATAAGGAAAGAATCGTAACAATAAGTCAGAAAATAAAGAAGAAGAAGAAGAAAATAATAGGAGGAAGATGAAGAAACAGTGAGTTAATTCGAGGAAACTCAGCCTCCAACGTGCAAGAGCACTAAATGTAATTATTGCTTGACAATAGCCATACGCCGTGATGTTATGTTATAGAAATCAGGGGAGTAAAATAGGAAATGAAACTTAGCATAATAAGAAGAGGAAAAACAGGCTTGTACCAACTGTAATTGGAATCCGTAATTTCTCAGAAAATATGTTATGATTAGGCAATTTAGGGAAAAGAAAACTGCTAAAAGTATTTCTGAAATATTGAAGGATAGCAAGAAGAATCACAACCAATATGACATACATATAATCAAGTATAGTACAAGTTTGGAAAAGGATAGCCATTAATAGCATTGTATAGTGTTGCTGCAAAATGCTGTCGTTGATTTTCCCAATAGAAGAAACACAACCAATATGAAATTGAATTTCCCAATAGAAAGTTTTACAGGTAACTAAATACAAAGAATTAACCGGTTGCTAAGTACAAAATACTTACCGGTAAAAACTCAATCAAGTTCCTAGTTTTCTCCACTTTCACATCGTATGGTTAAAGAAAAATAATTAACAATAGAAATAAAGTAACTAAAAGAATTAACAATAGAAATGGAGGAAGTGATAATGAATATGAAAATAGCATTACTGAGAGTGACATCGTGCCAGATGATTTAAGTGATTTAGAGCTGTTGAACTTTTAGAGCATCATGCGACGGCCCGATTGCTTTTGGACTGGACCCATGCCAAATCGGAGATTTATGGATGAAAGACCTAGGCCCATCAAAACTCTTTGGTTGTACCCCACTTTTGTTCCAGTTAACAATCCCTTAAAAGAATAAACAATTAAACAGGGAAGAAAATAAAAAATTCAACATGAATGAAAGAAGAGAGAAAAAATCCAGAACCCCTTATTTGGAGGGAGTGACGGTGGGAAGAGTAGAGAATGATAGGGTGTGAGGATGTTTTCAATGTGGTGGTTCATTAGAAAGGATTGCAACGGTCCAGCCTTGTTAGAATACCTGGCTTTCACCCAGTCTTTTGTAAAAAAATCATATGGGCTCTTCATCCTTCCTCTCTTCCGTAAGACGACGGTGTAGCCATGTTCCCCCCCCCCCCCCACCCACCCACACACACACATCATCTGCCAATAGAATGTGAGACAACCATGTATTTGGAGAGGACTATTGAGAGGATAGATATTATTAGTCAAAGAGAATGTTGTGGGGAAAGGAATTTGTTGCTGATTTTAAGGGATTTACGGGCAATCGAATAGGAAGGGTTGCGGAATTTAAGAGATTAAAGGATATTAGGAGATTGCTTTAGAATAAATTGGAAGGGGAAAGGGTTGCAACGTTTGTGGAAGATTAAAGGGGATGCCTGACGTTTGGGGAAGAATTCGACGTTTGGGAAGCTTAAAAGGGCGCGCTGACATGTAGGATTACATTCCAACATGGCTGAATGGGGGACTGCCCACATCAGCGGTGAACAGTAAACCCCCATTCCTCTTTATATCACAAGATAATTTTATTTTTATCATTTTTTTTCAGATATAAATCCGAAAATTAAAACAAATTTAATATATCCCCAGTTTTTCCCTTGTCGAGAAATTCCCGAGAACATTATCTGTGACATTTGGTTACATATACTCTAATAAAATGTTTATGCATTTTAAACGTTAGAACTAATCTTGCTTTCCTACATTGGTGCTTTTGATTAATGTTTTCTTCTAAAGCAATAATGAAGAATGAGTAGCTTATGGCACTCAAAGTGGAGTTCCTAGAACTCCGCTTGGGTAAAATGCCTTGACTATAGCTTGGGTAAAATGCCTTCCTTCCTTTTGTTTCGTTTCTTCATATGCTCTTTGGGAGGGGTGGAAGGAAGTTTGTCTTAGTGTTGAAAGGCGGGAGATCATTGTTCAAGAATGGCATCCCCCATCGTTGGGAATGCTAAAATTAAACTTCGATGGCTCAGGTTTGGGTAATCCAGGTCCAACGGGTATAGGGGGAGTCCTTATAGATTCTAGAGAAGGGGTTGTGTGGGCATTTTCAGGGTCTGTTGGGACAGCGGATGCAAGCGAAGCCGAAGTACAAGTTGTTCATTAGAGGATAAAAAGTTTGGCGAAGGAGGATCTGAATAGGGTATTGGTTGAGGGCGACTCTCTAAATACCATAAGGTGGTTAAGATGCTCTTGTCCCGCGGTGAAAATTTGCTCATTTTTTTGACGAGATCAGGGACATAATTGGAGATTTCATTGATGATTTTCTCCCATGTTAGAGGATTTGTGAATAGTGTGCCGATCCGGCTAGGGATGGAGTCGTCAAGAAGATCTGGGAATTTGATTTTTTGCCTCCATGATGGCTTTCCTTCTTTTTATGTTCTGTCCTACTGTGTATATTCTTGTTTGCTTTTATCTTTGGGGCTGACTTTCTTGGTCATCTCCTTTTAATGAAATTCGTTACCATTAAAAAAATGGCACTCAAAGCGAAGTATTACTAAATTTAGTGGATGTAGCATTTTGACCATTTTTTTTAATGGTAATGGAAGAAATATCATTAAAAGAAAGGGTCGAGATGGTCGAATTCATCAAAAAAGAAGGAAATACAAAAAGATGAACTGGAATACAAGAATAAAATGTAGAGAAAGGCTCAAATACCATAATAGATCAAGGGGGTAAGAAATCAAACTACCCAAGGGTCTCCATGTGCACCCCTTCCCTAGCAAGCCTATCCGCCACTCCATTTGCCGATCTCCTTAGGTGATGAAATGAAATGGATGAATTACCGACAATGTCCTTGATTTCCTCAAAAAACTCTGCGAATCTCCAAGGGAAAATGTGGAGTCCGCTCAACCAACGAATAACATTAAGGGAGTCCCTTTCAATCATCACTTAATCCAGGTTCACCCCCTGTAGAAACTTGATTCCTTGGTGGACTGCACGCACGTCCACTTCATTTGAATTTGCCACCCCGATTGGGCCTGCAAAAGCCCACTTGATTCCTTGGTGGACTGCACGCACGTCCACTTCATTTGAATTTGCCACCCCGATTGGGCCTGCAAAAGCCCACTTCACATCGCCCCCTTCATCTCCAAGAATTCCCGCAATACTTGTCGGGCCTGGATTACTGAGGCCGGATCCATCAAAATTAAGATTTAGGAATCATTCAGGTGGAAGCTCCCAATCCTGCACTACCAAAGCTTTTATCTCTGAACTTTCACACACCTCCCTCCAACCATGCCACAAGTCAAGTCAAGCATTTTGACCATTGTTACCAGAAATTTCCTAGTTGGCCGGGAAGCTCGCTTCCTTAGTAGCTTGTTTTATAAAATAAATTCTTTTCACTTCCCAAATTTATGGAGTAACCACCTAGGCTTGTTGCTCAGGGAGTCTTTTAAGGTGTGTAGATTGCAAAATTCATTCTATGGTTTGTGACAAGCTCCATGTGCTTGGTTGAAATTCAACAAAGCAATAACTGCATACGATTTGAAAGGAATTAGACAGATCATTGAATTTTTTGCAGAAGTATGGGATTGTTGTGTTAGTGGTCTATGTTGATGACATTGTTTTGACAGGAGATGATTTTGTAGGCATTTCGCAGATGGTCTGTCGCATGTTAGAGCAGCCACCTCGTAAATGAAGACAAAGTATGCTGAAAAGTGAGCCTGTGTGGCTGCTCTGACATGAGCAGACCATATGTGAAATTGCAATGGACGCTAGCAAATCCCGTAAATTATGACCATCTTAGTTTTTACTATCATACTAATTTTTTTGGACAAATGCACTAGTTAAGAATTGAAGTTTGAAGGTCAAGTCAACTTATTAATCTGTCTCAGAGAAAATGTCTTTGGCTTAAGTACAGGGGCGATGCCACATGAGAGGAAAGGGGGGCAATTGCCCCCCTTAATTTTTTGGAAAAAAAAATATATACCTTCATGTTTTAATATTTTTTTATCTTTACCCCTTTTTTTTTTAAATATGCCCTCCTTTCCAATTATCCCTAAGATAGAAAATAAGTTTAAAATTTTAATTTTACCATTTTTATCTCCCTTTTTTTGCAAAATTTACTATAATTTTTGCCCCCTTGTGCAAAATTTCTGGCATCGCCCCTGCTTAAGTAGACCTGATTACTTGGAACAGAGCTACTTTCCACGCCAATGGAGATTAATAGTAAGCTGCATGTAGGACAATCATTTGTAAATCATGCTAGATATTGAAGACTGATTGGTAAGCTAATCTATTTGACTCTCATGACCAAATATTTCTTTTATTGTGAGTGCAGTTAGTCAATTTATGCACTCTCGTCTAGAGCCACACTGGAATGCAGTTGACATCTTGAGATATATAAAGGGAAGTCTGGTTAAAGGAGTTATATGCATATCTAATGGGTGTATGGAAGTAAAAAATTACATAGATCTAAATTGGGATGTTTACCTTTAGATAGGAGGTGTGTTGTAAGGTTAAGAAACTTCATGTGAGATCACGATCAAGTATTGAAGTAGAGTATAGAGTTACAATGCACAGTACATTTGTGTTGGTTTTGGTCGTGAATCTTCTTAGAAGAATTGAGATTCAACTATTAAAATTGCATTGAGGCTGTATTTTGATAACAAGGCAGCTACCTATATTTTGGATAACAAAACATTTCATGGGAGGGCTACATGCATTGTGATTGTCTGCAATTTTGTTCTTGATAGGTTTATAAAAAAGGAAGTGTCTACACCCTTTGTTCAGTCACAGTATTGTCTGCTCATTTTAATGTGGGTTACGTGTCAGCCCTGGAACCCCTCATCACATCCAAATTGTCTGTTTTTTAAACCATCTGTATTTATTTACACTTCATCTTAATGGAACGAGATAAGCTTCCATTGAATTTCTGTTCTCCTGTCATTCACATGGATAAGGTGAGATAGGATATCCATAATAGTGATGGTACCCAGATGGACCCCGACCCTAGTGAAATGACAAAATCGGAAGTCTCACTATAGGCTAGGCTAGGAGCCATCGATTAGCTCTGCGCACCCCGGCTGAGATCCTAAAGGTTTATGGACGCACCATTCCCACCCACCCACACATCATCATCATTATCACCACCACCACCATCATCAAATTAAAGTTCGACGGTTCTAGTTTCAGCAACCCAGGCCTGGCTGGCATTGGAGGCCTTCTCAGAGACGAATTCAGTGTTAGCAAATGTGTTTTCCTTGGCCCTATTGGTTGCAAGGATTCTAATACAGGACGCTGGACTCCTTGCTAAAGGGGAGGATAATGTTAATATGTTATTGTGGAAGGAGATTCTCTTAACATAATTAGATGGTTAGACGAGAGGCACCCATACGCTTGCTGATTCTCAAAGATGATTGATGAGATATTAGATATTGTGGAGGGCCACCAGGTTAGGTTCCATCATACTCGATGGCCGGCTAATGCAGAGGCGGACAGACTAGATCAGGCTGGAGTCGATCGCCCTTCACTAGAGATAGTCGACTATTTACCTCCTTGATTTTGATTGTTCATCTTTGTTCCCTCGACCTCCTTGGTCGTATCTTCTATTATTATCTCTAATAAAATAGCATCATTTAAAAAATATATATATGGAAAGTTTTGGAATGCTCATGTTTTTGCGCGGAAAGATAGAGAAGTTTTGCTCCTTATCTCTTCAAATTAACCATGGTATTGTGGATCTGTATATCATTTTACTTTTTCTAAAAGCAAACCGCCCTACGATCTTTGCTTCTGAAATTCTGCTAACAATTTGAGATTCAGAAGGAACATCTGTCCTTAATTATTGCATGGCAATGTTACATGGATTTTTATGAGTGGCTGAAGTGCCCGTGTCGGACACATGTAAGATTTCAATACTCCAGGATTTTTATGAGCGGCTGAAGTACCTGCGTCCGACACATGTCGGATTTCAATACTCCAAAATTCGTTGCCCCTTTTGTCTATTTTATTTCTCTAAACACTACTACCACAATTACCTTACAGTATGTTTTGAGTTTTATCCATCCTAATAGTAAGTCTTTTACATGGAAATAAAATATTATATTTATTTTTTCGACCTATTAAAAATTTCTATATATTAGTTGAATAACCATATTATATGTAAAAAAATTAAAATTTGAGAATTGATTAAAAATTTTTGACGAATCCACAAATCTGCCTTTCTAAGGTTTTCCGAATTTGATACTTGATTCCCATGTCAGATTCCACACACGTACCAGTACTGGTGCAACATAGGTGGTGGGGTTACAAATTAAAGTTTTAGGAAAGATCTCTTCTTTCCTCCTATAATCCCGTGTTATGGATAAGAGATCAATACATTTTTTGAAGGTTTGTGGAATCTCTTTTGGTCATCATAAAGTAATGCAAGTCATTCTTCCAGGGATCAAGGAATGTTTTGTTGTACTCCATGAAAGATTTTAAAAGCCAAGTTGCCTTCATCTGCCACCATTTAGTTCATAAACAAAATCCAATGGTGCATACACTTCAAAACAAGCATACATATGTACACACAGAAATGGTGTTCATATCTGTGATGAAACATTTCTTGCATAGGTTGCATTGTGAGCATTCTGGAAGGCCTCAGAGATGCGAAAGAAGTATCATATCTTTTCCTCAAATCTGCATCATTAAAAAAACTCTATGGAGCTCTCCACTGTTAGAGAGAAGGTGAGAAGGCAGGATTACCCTTCCATCTCTCTCCTCGCGGGATCAGCCCTTAGAACTCTGTGACTCTTTGCTGAAGCACAATGATGCTGGCTTGACTGAAGCTGAATCCGAAATTGAATTCGAAGACTTACAAAGTCTGTGGAAGTGCAATTCTCCTCTAAAGGTACTGATCATTTTCTTGGTTAAATGTGCATTATTTGGTGGGCTTCTGCCTACAAATTTTCTGCGATTTTCTTTTCGTGAAAGAACCAAAGGGAATAAATGAATCTTTAATTATGCATATCTAAGGTATTACTAAATCATGATTGATGAAAAAATTCATTAAATTTTTGGTTCTTTGTGCACCTCAATCTTGCAAGTGAGATCCCGCCACTTGGGTTGAATCTGATAACCAAGTCTTTGTTAATCTCATTAAAAGAAATAATAAGCATCCATGGTCTATCTATTATTTTTTCGAAGATATGTTCTCTCATTTCTACTATGAACTGCTTCATATCTTACAAGTATAGAGAAGGTAATTGTGCTGCAGATCTGTTGGCTAATCATGTTTATTCTACTAGACTTCATGAAACTTTTTGGAACTGGTTGGATCTCCCAAGAGAGATGAGGGGGCTGTTAGATGTGATCAGCTCGATATTCCTAATGTTCGAGTTATAGAAGTATTTTATATTGTGGTGTGGTTCTTTAGCATTTTGTATTGTTTTTAGAGGCAAGGTGACACGTCCTCCTCTTTACTTCTTTATTTATATCGATAAAATTTCAGGTGCCGCCCCGGGTTCATCCGTGAATTCCAGGTTTTTAAAAAAGGTCTATCGATAAAATTTCCATGCTATTACTTTTCATTTTTTTCTTTTGGAGATGATTTGGCCATTGTGAGCACATGGTGGGATATCCGCCAAAAGAAGATTAATGTGTACAATACTTGTATTTTTCCTTTTTCCATATTACCCTGATTCCCCATTTCTTATTCCCAATCTCATAAATTACTTTGGCTGATTGTTGATCTGCGGGGCGCCGCAACCGCCTGTTCTATATGACCACTGAGGAAATTCAGTAGGCACGGCTGATGAAAAAGATGAAGAATCCAAGCTTGGAAACAGGAGCACATGGTGGTCTGTAAAAGGTATAGAGCACCCACCTGTTCCCCTTTGTCTTTGTGTGGGTCTGCATTTTCAATCAATTATATGTAATGCTACTTTATCTTTGCTTCAAAGGAGTATGAAATTTGAGTAATGTCTACATCAACAAGTCTTCCAGAAATTATTTTTGGGTTCAATCACTAAGAACCTGTTTGTTTAATTTTGAGTTATCTAAAACGAATGGGACCTGAAGATTATGACGACCAATTGTAAGTGCCAAACCTATTATTGGACTCAAAATTAAATTTAAATTTGAGTTCAATAATCGGTTTAGCACTCACAATCAGTTGTCAAAATCTGAAACGAATAGGGCCTAACTTTTCTGGCCTGTTTGTGTAATAACAACAGTTGCAGAGATCTCTTACTGAGGTACCAAAGGAGCTCATTGGATTCTCTAAACAGTAACACAATAGAAGGGTCCACATAATAACATGGAAAATCATGTGACATGTGAGAACTGCGTGTCTCCATCGAAGTCGAGTCAGTGTCTTGTGTTGGTATGGTGTGACATGATCCCTATGTTTGCTCTCGCATGCCGTTGTTTGTCCAAACCACCAATAATGAAAAAGATCATGAGCTTGCTGATGTTGAGTGTCATTGTAATGGCTCGGTCCACCATTACACACTATTGTGACTTTCTGTAAACTTTTTTTTAACCCGCAAATGTGCACTAAGGCACCAGGAAATTTTATTAAAACTTAAGAGAGTGATACACTGGTCTTGAGAATTACCCTGGTCTTGAGAAACCAAACTAAACAAAAAAACTGAAATCTGATTAAGGAAAAATTACCGTCCTCTGATTGGATAAGGTCAGTCTATCATAGTGTATCTTATCTGAGAAGATCCCTTCATTGGAATGTTTTTGCTTTTAACTATTGATCAAAGAGACGAATTTGATCATCATATTATGTCTACCAGAAATCCCTCTTCATTTTCCTTTCAACACTTTGATCAGAGATGAGTTTAAGATTGCCATTCTTTCATATGATTGATAAAAAGAAAAATTGCCAACCGGAGACACCAAAATACCAGAATTGCCAATGGGGGCCACTCTTTTGAAAAATTATAAAGGGGGTCGAAAATGGAATTTGTGGGAAAACCTGATTAAAATGCCCCTAGGGGTTATCAAGTCTAAAAAGGGGTTTTCAAGTACGTAAACATGGATTATCAAGGTCATAGAGACTTGATAACCCCTTGTGAGACTCCATAACCCTGTGGAAAACTTGATATCCTTGGGCGAGATTTGAGGTTAGAGTTGTTAAATCTTGTTTAGACCTGATAATCAGTTGATAACCCCTTTTCAGACTTGATAACCCCCAGAGGCATTTTGGTCAGGTTTTCCTGCAAATTCCGTTTTTGACGCCTTTATAATTTTTCAAAAGAGTGTTCCCCATCGGCAATTCTCATATTTTGGTGACCCCCACTGGCAATTTTTCCTTGATAAAATAAGAATTCCAGAGATAAAATCTTTCTGATTGCATTGCCAATGCCCATCTTAATTGTATTTCAGAATGAGCTTCCCGAATAATCCAAGGTGGGTCCTACAAAGTAGAGTGACCAGATGGAAATCAGATATACATTGTTCAATAAATGGGCTTGTGTAGGATCATATGCAGTTAAGCATGTGGAGGTGGGCCCCATGAAAATGTGTAAAAAAATCACGGTCCCCAGATTTGAAACTGTTCGACTGCGGCCTGTCTATCGACCAACGGTTAGGATTGTCTAATCCTTGTACTCTTCTGGCCTCTGCCCTCTATTGTGGAGCCCCAACTCGACATAATCTTTCATAGCTTTCATTTCAATATTGGGCCCATGAGAAAGCGACAATCTATGGATTATTATTAAAATACACATGGAAGCTACTCACATGTACCTCCCTGCAACATACAAAATCATCAAAGATGCGGTAACTAAATCCTCAACTAGATCCCGGGGCCCACACAACACTTTCTTTGCCGTTCTAAAATAATATTATATTATATAGTATTAGATTTCCACCATTTTTGTTTGTCTTTTTCGAAAAAACCAAGTCCTTCCTACTAAAAGACATGAAGGGATAAAATGCTGAAAAGACAAATAAAAAGAGGTGGAAATACTGAAAAAGAGGCGGGGTTGAAAATATCATTTCCCTCATATAGAGTTATGCTAAACTGAAGGGCACTCTTGCAAAAACCCCGCTATAATACGAGGGCACCCCATTGAATCCACGTAACCCAATTGCATTTATAACGGCATTGAAAAATACAAAATTAAAAGAATGATAAGTGCAGTTCAATGACATGGATCCAATGGGGTACTCTTGGGGCTGTGTTTTCACAAGGACGCCCTTTAGTTTAGCATTGTTGTTGAGTGACACAAGCTGACCGAACTAGTTTGGGACAAAGGCTTAGTTGAGTTGAGTAGAGATATATATATACATAGACACACATTTATTTTTAGCGGGTAAACAATGGTTTGGTGGAACCCTAATAGTAACCCTAGAAAACAAAACACCAACAAAATTTGAAAACAGAGGATTCCATTTTTGGCACTCCCCTCATATTTAATGAGTATCCCTGAATTTAATAGACAAAATCATAGCTAAAAACTGCAGCGGAAAAATTGCCATAGACCTGCCTTTCAAATTTAATGTCATACCTCTGATGGAGGCATTTGTGTATTACATTGAGATTTGATGCCATCTTTGGAGGGATAACGCACTAACTCTAGATGGCAGCCATTAATCTCCTTAAAATCGAAATAAGAGATCTCAAATCTTGTAAAATAAATACTAGCATGCCATTCCCTTATACTTATGTGAAAGCTTTTTTGGGGAAATATAATAATACCCTTCAAGGCATAATTGGAAAAGGGAAATGATATCAGCACGATCATGTTTTGATATTTTCACTAACCCGTCTTGTCTTTAAATACAGTATTTAAAGAGCTGTCAAAAGGTTATTACATTTCTAAAAAAAGCTCTCACCAGCCAATTAAAGAAGAAAAAAGACAGCTGCGTTTGTGCAAATATCAAAATATGGTTGTGCTGATAACATTTCCCTTAGAAAAATGTATTACAAAGAATTACTGCCATTATCAGTACAGACGAGGTGCCTTTATCATTCCCTTTTTCCTATTGTTATTTTGTGAAAAAGGGGAAATACTAGAAACAGTCAAACAACCCCCTGTCTGCCTTTGGATACTTGGGGACAAAACATCACTAGTAAAGCTTTAAGAAAAGACTCCCATGTTGGCTCTACATTTAGGGAAACTTCCATGGTTGTAGAGATGCTCTGTGATGTTTTTAAGTCCATGATTCACTATATTTATATACAGAAAATATAGAGAAGAAAAACAACCAATTCATCAGAGACAAAACACCTCAAATAAGAAAGAAGCAAGCTCTATTTGGATAAAGCCAGTGTCAATAACAAAACAAAAGTCCTATCATCTGTGTACAGTATTCTTACCAAGAATGGGAGACCAAGATAAAAGGAGGAAGAGAATAAGAAAATAAAAAGTGAAAACAAAAAACTAGGATAATCAATTAACTTAGAGCTTGAGAGACAAATCAATTTTTTGCAACTCATCTGTATGATCTTTCAAACGACTACCACCCCACCAATACCCACCAACAGTCTCATCAGAAGCCACACCGGAAGAACCCATTGTAGGAATGCTACTACCGCCATCGAACCTAGCAGCAACACCACGTGCCGGTAACGCCGACCCTCTACTGCCGGTAGTCCCCACATGATAATCCTCCATACCCAATCGACCAATCGCGGGTTGTTGGTCTATAGGTGGTCGTGACCACCCATTAAGGCCATAAGGAAATCCAGAAGCTGAAAAATATGGCTTATGCATCATAGAGTGCACTTGAATTCCAAGTGATCTATTGGAAGACCCATGAAGAGGTAAAGAAGCCAAGTTAGAAAAATGATAAGGATGGTGGTGACCAAAAGCTTGAGGACCCTCCCTTGGGCCTCTTTTAGCAAGAGTACGCTCACGTTTGTGCGCGTTCTGATGGCCTCCTAGTGCCTGTGAACTGTAGAATTTCCTCTGGCAATAGTTGCAAGAGAAAACTCTACGTTGTTCCTCTTCCTTTGGTGCCCGGATTTCAGGCGGTAGCTGAGAGGAACCCACGTTCAAACAATCGATTAAATTGAGTTCGAGCATCGACCCGCGATCAGAATCATTGTTAGAAAGGCTCAGATCTAATAAAAGATCATGTTCCACTTGATGATTTTGATGATGTTCTCCTTCTTGCTTCTTCTCTTCTACAGTATCTTGGCATAAAGGTTCAGTTAATGAGATGCTTGAAGTCTCAGAGAGACATGGCTCCATGGTGAGAGATTCCATTAGGAGAAGAGAAGGGTGTGAGGGGTTTGGTTCTCTTTGGGCTTTGGATGGTTGATTTTGAAAGAAAAGGGAGAGATATATTTATTGATAACAGAATAAATGCTATGTCCTAAGTAAGGGATGTCTCTTTTTACGGTTACAAAAGCTTATAATAGTAAACTCAAAGGAGACTTAAAGAGGACAAGAAAGGGAACGAGTGTACATGGAAAACTTACAGGCGTCTCTTAACTTTTCCTTGCTTTTTTTTGGCTCTCTCTCTTTTCTGACTCCTTGAATGGAAGGGAACTCCTGAGAAACACAGATCTCTCACAATATCTAATACTATTATTGTTAGTATTGGTAAATATTATAAGATATGGGCAAAGTCACCTGCCTACTAACAATTTACTATTTTCGCTTCCACATCTCACAAAAATATCATTATCTTCTGTCTTTCCACTTTAGTCTCCGAAATTTCATGCCTTCGGATCTCACCAAATATGGAGCTTTTGTTTTCCATAATTTCCTTCAACTAAAGCTGGAAATGTTAGGTAGGATTCCATATTAGGACACAAATCTTCTCTAAGAATCCTCGTTGGGATGTTTAGGGTTGCTTTTCCTTTTTTTTCCTCTTGACCCTCATGGGCCCCCACCATACACATGGCACCTGCCCATGGTGACTTGGGAGAGCCGTAGATCTACTGGGCCACCACCGAATACACGATCATTAGCCATCTGATCACGTTAACAATTAACATGGCAAAAACCCTTTTAAATTGACTAGTTATGATCATGGAATTGAGGCCATTTAGGGTGTGTTCGGCAATTCTTCATATTCTTACCCTATGGGAAGAAACGGATTAATGAGAATCTTTAGAAACGACTCGGGGTCGCTCCGAAAACTTTTATTTTGACCAAAGTTTGTGACAATGATCAATAGCATTGTCATTGTGTATTGTAATGAAGTGCCTTTACCACTCAATGATCTTCAATTAATTTTTTTACAACAATCAAAATACCGCAATCATGCATGACATTATTGATGTTGTTATAATCCATCAAGCCACAGGTTGCACACGAGTGTTTTATGTGGTTCAGTAAAATTGCCTACATCCATCGGAGCGATCGCGATCTTCTACTATGAAATAATATACGAAGATTATAACATGATTAAACCCAATCCCAAATCCAAATCCTCTCGTTCTCTCAACCCAAAGATCGCACATGGTTTTTTCTCACGGCCCTACAAATAGCTCCATCTCGCGTGGGAAACTATTTTCTTTCCAAGGTGTTGCAATCCAAAAATTGGTAGAAGATTTTGAGGATGCATATTACGGAAAGTTTCGCAAGGGGTGGAAAGTTTCCTATGCAATAGCTGCAACTTTGGGTTTTTTGGCTAGTTTAAAACCACGGCAACGTCCTAAAGATAGTAGTATAGGGAAAATTGGAAATCTAAACATCAAGGCTATGGGAAATTTGGAAACTTAAAAGATACGGGAAACACCGTTTCCAGTATGAAGATTCTTATTATAAAAGATTTATGTGAAAATTGAGTTTGGCAGTGGTGATCGATGCAATCCAAAAATTGGTAGAAGATTTTGAGGATGCATATTACAGAAAGTTTTAAATTGCGGCAACTTCCTAAAGAGAGCAGTATGGGAAAATTGGAAATCTGAAACATCAAGGCTATAGGAAATTTGGAAACTTAAAAGATAAGGGAAATACGGTTTCCACATGTTTTTATTTTGTTTCCTAGTATTTTATCTTTATCTTTAGATAGATATAGTAGTAAGAGATTTTAGAAACTCTCTTAGGAACTTTACTTTTGTTAGGAGTTAAAGTAGGTGTCTTTCTATATGTTAGTGGATTAGTTTTAGAATGCTGCCAGTATGAAAATTCTTATTATAAAAGATGTATGGGATGATTGAGTTTGGTAGTGGTGAAAATAACAATTGCATCCTTTGTTTACTTGTTCTCTGCGTTCTTGCATCATTGTTGTTTGGCTGCGCCACCAGGTCTCTCACATACCTACCTTATATAATTTAAGTCATCAAATCTAAGTGTCTGATCCACCCTAGTCCAACTAAGGTACAAGAGACATATCCAACCGTTTTTTTCAAAAACATATGATGAAGAACCCCACTTGCGTAAAGATTCTAACTTGTATGGAAAACATGACACTGATCAGAACAATTCCCACCTTAACTTGTTTCTGAGCCACCCTGAAGATTTTTAGGTGGTGCCTCCACTGATTTGTCGTGCTACAAATATTCATCGGCCTTCTACAAACTAGCTACACACACCATCGAATCCGAACAACACAACCAATGCACATGTAAAGCTTGCTCTAAGTCGACCCGCCTAATTAACTTTGGATGGGAACTTTAACATGTGCTCTCTACCAGTAGAAATTGTCACCTTCTCAACATATTGGCATTATCTGCAGTTTGAAAACTCATATTTGACAAACTATTAAAGAAACCCTTACAATTGTCACTTCTCAACATATTGTCATTAATTCTCCATGGAACTATCCAAATATTCTCTTATAGCAACACGAACATAGCACCTTGAATCTAGAATCCATTTATCTTAAGAAGTGATTTTATCTATAGACCACAAGTGAACTATCCAAATATTCACTCGTTCCTGCTATCCCCATATTTCCAACGCTATTATCTAATTTGTTAGCTTTACTTCGAACAATTCTGCTTGGTGTGAGCTATATATCTTTTTAATAATTGCATTGAAAACCCCTTTTTACTGACTCTAGATCTCGGCCTTTAATTTTTTTAATCTTTTGTCAGATATCCTTTGTTTTTTATTTTTACCTCAACCAATTAATACATGCTCTTGATCATATTCTTGATTATGCCTCCTCCTAATCTCATTTAAAAATAATGTTGTCGTGACTTCTAACTTCACTATATCCATTCTTAGCAGTAGAATAGCTACCAGATTATCATATGAATCAGGAAGTAAAAAGGAATAAGGTCTTGTCTTCTACCTCCATCTTTTCAACAATCTTGTAGAGCTTATCCACAAGCTCATTGAAAAGTGTCAAGCATTTTAGAAGCTTTTCGCCTTCATGGTCCATCCCATAAAATTGTCACTTTAAATACAATATTGTGTTGGTCAAACTTTTTGACATGCAAAGCTTTCACAATTTCTCTTAGTTTTGACACTGATTCTTCTTCCATAATTTTTAACAAAATACTATCCACAAGGTACAATCGAATAGTGATGATAGCCTTGGATTCAATCTCTTCTCTTTGGGCATTCATCATCTTCTTTGTTTTTTCATCCTTTCCCCTAAATGCCTTAGCAAGGCTCGGTTGAACTAGGATGTCCTTCTCACTCCTTCACTATCAGGTCAACCATGGATCACTCTACGCAAATGTAAATATCTCAATTTTGACTCTAGTTGTTCAAATTTTCTGCTCATCTAATTAGACTATCACTTAGCAGATTGATCATGGCACAGTCGATCGAACTCTATTCATCCAATTGAATTATCAATCATCTAATCAATATTGTGCTAATCGGCAAAACAGAAAAAATCGATTTTAGAAAACCGAGCAGATTTCGCTCATTCTCTTCCAATCGATCCAAATTCGGCTTGTGTAGACTGTAGAGCTCCACTACAGTACAAATGTAACACCAAAATTAAAAGGCTTTTATATATATATATATATATATATATATATATATCAAAACACACAAGTGACTTGGTGTTCTTTCCCCTTTTCCCTTAGAATCTCTACACTTCTTCTCCCTTGAAGCTTACCCTTGAATCTTTAAGCTTGCCCACGAAGCTTCTCTTTAAGCTTGCAATCTCTACACAAATCACTTCATACCTTCAGACCCAAGACACTCCTAAAATAGGCAAAAACATTAAACTCCTTGTTGTAGTCCATGTGTCCTTTAGGTATCCTAAACATAGGAAATCCCCATTGACTCTTTGATAATCTAGCCTAAACATTAAGAACTCTACAAAACATACAATGACTTACAATTTGCACACATCATAACGACTACAAAATATTCCACAAAACCGTAAGCATTGATTTTGATTTACAATTTCCACCATCTGAAACAAAGAGAGAAGTGAAGTAGAAACAGTCCCCTTTTCTTATTTTACGTTCTTATTTTTTTAATAGCTCGTATGTTCTTGTTGTTAGGAAACTTTTCTCTTTCTCTTCTCTCTTCTAATTTATTATAATTTAGGTTATCAAACCCAAGTCTTACGAAACTCTCCTCTTTCTCTTCTCTCTAATATTTTATTACAATTTCTGTTATCAAACCTCTCTCTCTCTCTCTCTCTAAACTAAACTAAGGATAAGATAGACAAATCCAGGCCAAACCCTTCTTACTTCGTCTCTTAATCAAACAAGCAAATAGAAGAAGAAACTCCTGGAGTCCCACTTGCTTGAGAAACAAGAACACTAGTCCCAACAATTGACATGTTAGCTAAAGCCCTTTCAATTCTTACAGGGCTACAAGTCCACAGGTGAAAACGATGGAGCCCTTGTAAAAAACACAAGTTGGGGGTCCATCATTTTCACCACCTAGCATATTCTGCCTTTGATATATACATGTGTACACATGCATATACGTTATACGTATATGTACAATTGTACACAGACACTAGTGGAAGAGAACCAATAAGGAAGTTCCACATGCCAGCATGGGATGTAATTTGTCGTTAAGTGCCAAAAACAACATATGGCCGACAAGTAGGTGGGGAAGCTGTCGTGGAAGATATCCCCTATCTCCCCTTGCTCCTCCCCTAGTGCTCTCTCACACACTCACACACACTCTCTCTCTCTCTCTCTCTCTCTCTCTCTCTCTCTCTCTATATATATATATATATATATATATATATATATATATATATATATATATAAAGCTTAATGAATTATTACCAAATGGTCACATCATCCAAAGTAAGCCATTGATAATAAGTACTTCACTTTAATTATTACCCCAAACAAACATCCACTCAACACACAAAAATAATGTTAGTTGCTTATTTTTTTCACCCTTTTTGGCTTACATTTGTCATGTCCCCACTTCAAATTTCCTTCTGTCTATCCCAAGTTGATTCATATCCATGGGGTGGATTTTTTCATCGTACCCTCATAGGATTTCAATCTCTCTACCTAGATTTCCTTTCTATCAACCATATTGAAAAATCCCAAACAAGGGTCAAAACGTTCCTATCATCCCCACAGTCTATGAACCAGTTTAAAAGCAAGAAAGCCCAACATAGTCCCCACTAAAGTCTCTTTCAGAACTATGGATCTTCAAGTCTTAAAGGAACATCCTTATCTGTACCTAAAAAATAAAGCAAATACAATACAAACAGGGTGGGAGCTAGAGAAGTGATTATCTCTGAAACCCTCCGCCAATCTGCGGTCTACACGTGTACCGAATAAGCTTGAAGAAATGAGGCAAACAAAGTTCCATTAAAATGAAAGACGTTTGTTTGTCATTTATTTGGGAAAGTACTGTGTAAGATGCACTTGGTCGCTTTTGGGATGAAGTTTCCTTTGTCTTTTAATGGTTCATAGTTTATCTGTTGAAAGCTGCTTTTAAGCTTTATTATAGTTTTTCTCAAAGGTGCTAAATAGACTTGGATTAGGATAGAAACAAAGCAATTGCAGTGATCTAAATGACCCATGCCTGTGCTCTAATTGGTTTTAAGTTGTTATCATTATCTTATTGGTAGTTTTCTTTATTCCATCTCCAAGGCACTTGCTTCATTTTCTAACTTGCTAGCACAAGATTGAAGGCTACTTTTCAACTTTGTTTAGGCATAGACTCTACCCTTCATCATTCTTGAAATCTTAAGCTGAGTAGTTTGGGCACTTCAGCTCTCATTTAGATCATGTGCTTAACTAACCAACCAAACTAATTTCCTGCCGCCGCAAGCATGGTAGCTCCGTTACTTTCGAAAGTAAAATGGGCGTAAAACAAAATTTATGTTTATTTTTTCACTTTAAAATGGGCATATTTTATGCACATTTTTCCACTTTAAAATGGGCGTATTTTATGCTCATTTTTCCATAGGGGTGCAACTTGGGTCGGGTTCAACCCGATTTTGGCTTGGCTTGGGTTGGCATTTTCTCAGGTTGGGTTGGGTTAGGTTAGGGTTGGGAAAAGCCAACCCGATTTAAATTCGGGTTGGGTTAGGGTTGGGGCCTTGCCAACCCAACCTGAGCCCGACCTCTGTCTTCTAATTTTATTATGATTTTATTAGGATTATGTTTTTCTTTCTTGTATTTTTCTGTTTGGCCGTAGATGAACCCGATCCCAACTTGACTCAACCCAAACCCAACCCGACCCGATTTGGAGGCGGGTTGGGTTATGGTTGACCATCCTCAACCTGAGGCTTGGGTTGGGTCGGGCTACGGTTGAGGTAATGCTATGTCGGGTTAAGGTTGGACCCAACCTGACCTGAGTTGCACCCCTATTTTTCCACTTTAAAATGGGTGTAAAATTTTGTTCTTATGTTGAAAGTAACATGGCCTAAAGCAAGAGCAGAAGTAAATTGGAAATAAAGGGTGCAGGCACATGCATGCCGTCCGTCAAACGCGGCGCATAATCATGAACCTAATTGGTTAGTTAGCCAAGTCCATCCTAGATTAGGAACTACTTCTGTTCTGACTTTTAACCTAGTAGATGAGTTGATAGAAAAATTAAGAAAAAAAAGAAGAAGTAAAGGTGCAAGGTTATCACATCATACTGGAGAGGTAAGTGTGTGAAAATGACATGGGGTAGCTCCACTTTAACAGCCATCACTTGTCCTACTGCTAGACTTCTCACATTGAAAGCAAACAGAGGAGAGGGGAATACATTAGACTTTGGAAAGAGACCGATAGGTGGTTCAAATAGTAACACAGAGAAAGCCATGATGTCAATGATAGCACTTGGGGAATAAAATTACAGGGCTTGCTTTAATGCTATATTCTCTTTATAGAGAAGCTGGTTTTTGAACCTCCCATTTCATATGCTGGATAAGGCAATTTTTGAAAAGCCATGGGTTTCCATAGCAACAAAATACTGTAAAATTGCAGATTCTTCCAGCTCGTGAATTCACTCTGTTGCTTTTCGATGTAAAAATGGCCATAAAACAAATTTTACGCCCATTTAAGTGCAAAATTGGGTTCCAGTTTTGTGTAGAAAGAAACGGATCCCAAGTGAAAATCTAAAACAATAAAGAATGACATCTGTTACTTGCAAGAGCTTGAAACAGAGGCAGGTACCTGATCACTATGGCTAATTGGTATAAGAATGATGAGGAATACAATATGGGCATTGACTTCATTGATAATTTCAAGAGAGCAATCAAAAGATTTATACTGAATCAGGTGCCTGTGATGTGCAAATTACAAATACACAAAAATCTCTTGCCTACACGAAGAGAGAGCACTGCCAAAATATTGATGGACGAGAATGTAATGAACAAATGTTTAAGGTAATTACACCCTCAGAATTAAAAATAATAGCTACAGTTATGTTGGAATATACAAATTTGGACAAGCAAAAGAAACGCCCCTGTCAGGGTCAGGTATTGATGACACTGATTTCAAAACTTCATTGACAAAGAGTAACTGAGAAACAACAGCCTATGTACTCACAATTTTTTCTTTTTTTTGAATGGTATGTACTTACAAATTACAAAGAAGAATTATACAAAGGTTTCATCTAAACCATAATTTACTTGGTCAACCAGTAAATCAGAGTTAGAAACGTGCACACAGATGCAACATGCGAAAGGATGATGGTGTCCGTAGACTTTCTCGTATTGATTCCTGATAAAATATGATTAACCTGTCAAATTACATCAAAAGTATTTAATTCTTGGTATGGCAGGCACACATATCCAGCATTTGAATTACTATCAATGCAGGGAACTAGTTTTCATACTGAAGGGAGTCAGCTGCTAACATTGCTTAGCTTTGAACCAATGCCACTGGAGGTTGAACGTTGAAGAACAAGATATCCTAATGTAGTTTGCGCTTGGGAGATCACTGTATCAATCTGCAGCATTGCAAATGTTTTTTTTTTTTAAATGGTGCATTGCAAATGTTATTTGAAAGAAATCCCTACAAGGAGTTTAATATGGGGCATAGTTCTTCAAGAAAGCCCAGAATGAAACTTGTCTGGGATCTATTTTTATCTTACACAGATTCTAGTAGACAAGAGACCATCAATCAATCTATGAAACTATAATCAACATTGTCCAATATATACATAGGGCATCAACAAAATGATTTTGGAAAAAAATAATGGGCTGTGAAAAAGGGACTTCATGGAGGAAGCTTAGCAAACGAGGGTTGAAAATACGAAGCCAATAAATGTACTCCTGTTGACAAAATGAAGAATAATCAGTGAATTCATCTTTGTGCATAAAAAAACAAAATACATTGGCAAATGATCTTAAGAATGTAGGAAATGTTGGAACCATAGTTGCCGTTGGGAAACAAATCCGGGAATCGAAACGTGAAACAGAAGCAGGAAATGAGAAGGAAAAAAATAGAGGGGAAACGAGAAACGAAGAAGTGATAGAAAATCGTACTAGAAACGCATTGAGAAACGTCATATAAACGCATTAGAAACTTTTTGAAAACAATAGAGAAACATCAAGAGGAACACATAAGAAACACAAGAAAACTACAAAAAAAATAAAACACATAGAAAACATGAAATATGTGTGTTTTTAGATTTGGAAGCTGTTAATTTCAAATTTCTATGAGATTTTACACATAAATAGATGCATTTATAATTTTTATTTAGATCAGAGGCAAACAGAAATAATTTATGTATGTGTTTATATATTTTATTTTTTGGCATAATTATTTCTATTATAATTACAATATATATTATTGGTCACCTTTTTACTATGTATTCCCTACTATTTTTAGTGTGATTTCTACAGAACATTTTTCCGGATATTTCAGGCACATTTTACGTATGTTTTATACGCGTTTCTCACGTGTTTCACATAAGTTTCCCATGTGTTTCCCATGCGTTTTGGACATGTTTCCCCAATTCTGTTTTCATATTTCGGAAACATTTCCAGAACGTGTTTCGAACCAGCCCAAGGTGTTTCCTGCAACTATGATTGGAACAATCCTCATCCCAATTAACCAAAGAAGATAATATAAGTAAATGCAACACTAGTGATGCCATTGCAATACGAAGAATAATGCATATATATGTGGAAGCAAACACCCTCGGTTAAAGCACAGCAACTTATTATGACAATGGAAAATGCGGAAGGGCGCATACAAGACTCAAAATGCAACTTTCAACACCAACACTATTGGATCCCAGTATGTACTATTGTTAATTAAGGAAGAGGCATAAACAACATAAGTTCTGGTGCAGGGGATTTTTCAGCTTTCATCTAAATGAAACAAATTTTGAGAAAGACAGCTAATTTTATGCATTGGGAATGCCCAAAGTGTGTGCTATCAAAGCCCTGAAACAATTGTCATGTCAATTAAACTTAGCTAAAATTATTACAACCCTAAGTCAACACCTTTAAGCACAAAGGCTGAATGATGACATGAAGATTCACATAAAACTAAAAGCGAACTTTTAATGCTCGCTTCTCCAGTCTAGAGTTTAACTACAATAAATTCGTTCCTAAGCCCCAATTCACATGCCATGTTTCAACAATATTCATGAATATAGCATCGAATCTAAACCATCCAAATTCCCAATATAGATTATACGAATGAGGGAAGTAGCATATGTTCTCCAATACCTGCCCTGTACTTCTGCTAGGAGCTGGTTCTTCTTTAAGGAGAGCATGTCCTTCAAAACAACCACCGTTTTCTAGATCTACTCTTCTCCAATCAAACTCCCTAAAATCTTCAAGCAGTGATGCATGCTATTGCTTATCTCTACGGCTAGACCGGAGCCGATAAAACTCACTGCAGTTCAATCATGTCAAACACTAGGTTAGCCTTTGACAGTCACAGATAACATATTTTGGGAGCACTCATGGCACATAGGAAATTAAATTTTAACAGTTCATCCAGTGGTTGAAAGTACAATATTACCTGATTATGATCTTGTAAAATCTCTTGATGCCAAGTCAAAGTATGAGAAATTTTTTTCTAAGCCTCCAGATGATACCTAAGCTTGCATCTGTGAAATTGCTTGTTGAAGTTGTTTCAGTAGACATTAAAAAAAATGTTTAACCAGTCGATCTATGCCAGATTCAAGTTCATTCTCTGAACCATCAACCTTTGTAGAGTAACCAATCTATGAATTCATTTGCTCATCCAATTGTGCTTCAAGATTCCTTGCCTGCATATGAAAATAAGGATTTTTGTTTTTAACCAGATAGAAGATGATCAACAAAGAAAAAGAAAAACTATCGACACACTAATCAAGATATTCCTCAATTTTCATTGATGGCCTACACCAAGGTCAGCTAAGTAAACAGGACAGTCGTGATGGTAAATTTCACGGTGTTAGTAATTATCACCTAAACTGTGTTTCCTGCTACTTGAATTTGCAAATGATGTGCATATTCTTTCTATTTCCCGTCACCAATCAACAAGTGGGGGTCATCCCTACAGAGTGACCATGGTAACTTCTCTTTCCACTTTTATAGGATCTTTGCTATTGGGAGCAAACTCAAGAAGTAAAACCAAAGAGGTGCACAGATTTCTTTAGGGGAAAATGGAATTGCTAAAACAAGAATTACTCAATCTATACACATTAAAATTAAAAACAAAAGCTTGCATCTTAATGTTTTAGCATATGAGTGCTTGTAAGGCATAAACCTTAATTGCCTCAGTGTTTGAGACCTATGCCCACGCACCTGTAGCACACTCCAAAAGGGGTTGACGACACCTTTTCTCAATCTATACACGTTTTACCACAAGGTTAATGTTTGTACTTTTATTTCATGACACTGATTGCTACCGATATTGAGTTGGATCCTTTTTCCAGGACAGAATGCACTTGAAATCAAGATGTCATTGTGTATACCAAGTCAAACATACGATGTGAAAACATTTGGTTAGGAGGGAATTCAGCTTCTAGACTTGGATTTGAAGAGTATAAGTTGTTACTATTGCAGGAGAGTCCGATTTCTATTCTCCGGGACTTTTAGTCATGTGCTTCAAACAATCTTCCAGTCATTCTCCTAGAGAACTACTGTCGCCATCTATAAAGAGTTACTCGCGAGGTATATTTTTAGTAGCTATATATGTGTGTGTATTTTTAAAGATTGTAAAGACCACCAACAAATTCTTAGCGATATGATAGTTTGGGATAGTTGCCTGCTCATTTAGCAGATGACCTTTTAGTCGTTTCCTGAAAGTGGCCTTCAAATCATTCTCTCACTTAATGGGGCATGGTATTTGTCTGGCATTCCTCACAACCCATATTTTGCACCTGCTTTTCTTGTGTTGCATAACTACATGTAAATTGATTAATGAGACCACATGGAGAAAGAAAAATTATTTTATCTTTTTTTTTGAAGGGTAGATAAATTGTATTACTGAAAGGGGAAAGCGACTGAGCTGGTCAATATAAGGATTATTTTATCTAGGCAGTGCTTCTTTTGTAACATCCATGGAAATAATACAATGCTTTGAAAAAGCTTCCATATTTATCTGAAAATTGAGACTATTTAACAATTATCATGATATAACACCAACTCAACTCAACTAAGCCTTTGTCCCAAACTAGTTGGGGTCGGCAATTATCATGATATACCATTTCAAAAGAATAATCATGAATATATTTGAGCGCGCGCGCGTGTGTGTGTGTGTGAGTGAGAGAGAGAGAGAGAGAGAGAGAGAGAGAGAGAGAGAGAGAGAGAGAGAGAGAGAGAGAGAGAGAGAGAGAGAGAGAGAGAGAGACTGATATCCACAACAAATGGTTAAAAAATGTAAAAGAAGGTGATTAATCCCATTATCAAAACATGGTCATGGGACAAAGGATTGTCATAAAAGCAGAAATGGCTTCCACAGATATGATAAATTAACTGTTATAACATGACATTGTAAATCATGTGTCCCATAAAATTAGGACAGTATCTCACACCAATAATATTCAGGATTATTCTCTGCTCTTTAAAGAAATTATTAGGAAAAAAAAGGAACAGTTTTAATCACATAATGTTAGCACAAATAAGGCAATTATGCATATCCTCTTCATCTATTCTTCTAAACATGAACTCTTTCCAAAACAAATACATTATTGTTGGAATGGTACTAACTGAAATAGTGACTGTTCTCCCTCAATGTATCCTGTGTGTCTACATGAACCTTATTAGTATAGGATGGCCTCTTCAATCCCATTCCATTACCTATGAATTTTCCTATTGTTCAGACACTAACAGATATTAATGCATCTAGGAAACTGACTGAAACGCCCTTGCTGGGTTGCAAACAGCATGTGACGCACGTGATGTGACATTATGACTGCTTCACATGAAGGTTGCAAGCAATGGGGGTACCTCGTTAGAGTCAGAAACTCTATCCCAATCCTGTGTTTCTAATAGCCCCAATGCGTTGTAACACGACTCTTACCACCCCTGCCTCGTTAGAGTCAGAAATGCCAATGGGACCCGAAAAACCCACGACTTCGAACCTCTTTCATCATTTATATCAAAAGTAATTTCAACCCAACTGAACCCCAGGGACCTAATGGACCTTCTATAAATCCAAACGATCTCTGACCTTCTATATTAACGATCTCTTAAAAGGTAGGCTGCTGTTGGATCAAATTATCAAGGGTGGTACCGCCCACACAGGACTTCACCGTGGGGCACCTTATAAAAACTCAGTTTTTACAAACCCATCTTATGGGTGAATGTGGCATGAGACCATTATCACGAGGATCCCCAGAACAATGTTTATGTTTATGTATGGTATTTGGATCATGAAGAGTAAAGAAAAAGAAGCTAGAGAAATTCAAGAACCAAAAGACACAAATAAGAGAGGAAAATATGAAGAAATTATGGGAGCCAAGCTCAAGCTTTAAGCCACGTTTGGATACCTCATGTTTTTGGGTTTGGGTTTGGATTTGAGTTTTGGATACAAAATACATGAATCATCCTCTTGCTCATGTTGTACAAGAGAGAGTGTAAAATTTTCTAGTAATTTCACTAAACTTGGATAAATTACAAAGAGAATCAATGGTGCTTATATAGAGCACTTACATGATGAACATATAAAGAAGAATATAATAAACATGGAAAGAGATTAAGTGAGAAGGGAAAGAGATAATTTAAATCTAATCTAGTTACCTAATAAGCTTACCTACCTCAATTTAGCACCAAATCAAATCAAATCTTAAATCCTAATTTATTAAGCTTGCTCCATCCAATCAACTTTCCTAATCTTCCACCAAGATGATCCAACGATGGGATCTTCATACTTTAACAGAGAGGGAGAGAGGGAGAGATGGAGGGACGTCAAGCTCTGCTGCAGCAAGGTAAAGGAGCAGCGAGGGTGAAGGTAAATTGCCACAAATATGGATTTCAAGATAATGTCTTGTAGAATAGATTTGAAAGTACCGCATTTTTTTTCTCTATTGTAGCTGATTTGGAAATCTAAGGATCTAAACGAGTTCCAAATCTCAAGTGCAAATGTGATAGATTTGAAAACCGGAATTTTTTTTCACTGTCGTAGCTGATTTGGAAATCTAAGGATCTAAACGAGTTCCAAATCTCAATTGCAAACTTGATAGATTTGAAAACCGGAATTATTTTTTTTCCACTGTTGTAGCTGATTTGGAAATCTAAGGATCTAAACGAGTTCCAAATCTCAATTGCAAACGTGAGAAATCCAAATCTAAATCTTGTGGGTAGCTTTAAAGTTATTAGATAAAATATATAACATGTACAGAGATTTATTAGGCAATTTCACTGAAAGCCATTTCCAACTCACTTTCTCAGGAGATAACAACAACCACTTTTTCAAGCCACGGAACAGTATGAATGAATCAACATGACTCGATAAATTGGATGATATAGAAGATAAATAATTTACATCATGAGAGAAGAACACCATAGATGAATTAAATAAACCCTTGCAAAAATGGACTGAAAGGGCGCCCCCATTGGCTACAACTCTTTGACTTGCAGCTATTACAAGTGAACAATGGTCTCTTTGACTTGCAGCCATCCTAAATGCATAATAGCGACGTGCAGCCAATGGAGGCGCCCTTTCAGCCCATTTGTGCAAGGGAGCCCTTGAGTTTAGCATACCTAAAAAAAAAAAACCCCTTTAAATCTAGCTCCCTGCATACTTCTTTTATAATATCTACAAATATCATAACTTTCTCCCCCAATTACCAACAATTACTACCATTTTCAAATTTTCATGGTAGTCAAGATATATAAACTTCCAATGCAAGCACAAAGAAAAAAATGAACTTCAATTAGTTTGATCTCCGTTCCAAGTTTTTCTTTACTTGACCAAAGACATATGGGGATGGCAGGACATCTTAGAAAAGAAGGATCATTTGGGCACAAGCTCTTTGACCCTGTTTGGATTGCAGGAATTTTTTTTGAAAAGTTTGGAAAGGAAAAACCTTTTGAGAATTTCCTACATTTCCATTTACTGATTACAAATTTTTTTTTTAAAGAAAAAGTTAACTCTAACCATTGTAGGCCAAGGTTTATTTTGAAGGACATTCAGTTTATAAAGATATACCTCGAAATAATCCACAACTATATCATTTCTCTCTGAATCTATGGGAATTTTTTTTTCACAACGGGGCCTTAAATTTAAGCTCTTGATTTTGACTGTCACCATTTTTAAACCAATAAAAGTATGCATATATTTTTTACATGCGTCACATTCGAACATAGCGTATGCTGTCTTCTTGTGAGTTTTTTTACTGTAAAACCCCTAGGAGAAAATCAACAGCTACCGACATTCTAGATTATTTGCAAATATAAGCTCTTCCTAGGGACCACTTCAGACTACTTAGTAAAAGAGAGTATTATATGCAAATTTACTCTTTTCCAGAGGAGTTATAGTATAAGATGAAGAATAAAGATGGAAAGAAACTATGGAATTTGAAGTGTAGGGCTTTGAATGATATTCCAATGCAATGGCTTCCTTCCAACTTTCTATTGGACTTTGCATTTGTTTGACTATCATTGCCATCAATCGTTCCAACAAGTAAAGACAAACTTTCTAAAGAGTGGTTAAGATTATTTAATGTAAAGAACAAAGCAGGTCAAGCAAAAACAACCGAGTTTCTCCAAACAAAACCATATTAGGTACTAGAAATTCGTCCAAACTCTCTCCATCCATCTGTAAACTATAAAAAGAAGCCTCCAAACACCATGCAAATGCAAATAATCAAAGTCGATACAAACAGAGCCAATTCCACCCTATGTCACAAATATTATTCTCGGGAATTTATCAATCTCCGGACGTATTGTTTTATTATTATTTTTTCAGGTTTATATGGGAAAATGGTAGAATAAAATGGGATTTGCTAGCCTCCTTCACATAAAGCACCTTCGTGCCCATCCTTTGGATTGATTTTTTCTTATTCACTGCTGCGGCTGTCATCAAATGCAAAGGACAGGCACAAAGGTGCTTTCTGCGAAGGAGGCTAGCAAATCCCAAATAAAATTAGTTAAATATATAAATTGAGAAAAAAATATAAAATAAAAAATATCTTAAAAATATCACGATATTATCATGATATTATCGCAGTAAATGAAAATATTGCTATATATTGTAATTCTCGGGATTATGTTGAGATTTTACTGTTTTATCAAAATATCGCGATAAAATCACTAAATTTTGAAAAAAAAATAAAAAAATAAAAAATGGGAGACATTTGTGACATAGATTTCGCCTTCGTCCTTCCAAAGGATCTCTGGGTGTCATGATGCTTGAGAATTAGACCATTTGCTCCAACCCCACATCCATTTTCAATGAAATATTGATGTAATACCCACAACAAAGGAACTAAGCTTCGGATTGTACCAATTGCAATATGAAAATTATCAATGGCTCAATCAAATGATCCACAGTAAATAAGTTTTTTTGCCGAATAGTAGAAGCCTTGTATCTAAAAGAATGGAAATATATTCGGGATTTTTTTTTAATTGGCGGAGAAATAAAAGCAATTCCCCACGCTGAACGGAATCAGATGCATTTATTTATAAAGATTGTTCAAAGAAGGGATTGGAATTCGGATTTTTTTTTTTTAGAGTTTTATTATCTTCTTCACTCAAACCGTTCAGAAGTGAGTACAAAAGGAAAGAAAATGCACAGAACAGAGTCGAATCTTGGATTGCCAAATACAATAGAATCAGATTTGAAAATCGGATTTTTTTTCACTGATTTGGAAATCTAAGGATCTGAACCAGTTGCAAATCTCAATTGCAAATGTGAGAAATCCAAATCTAAGTCTTGTGGGTATCCAAAAGTGGCCTTAAAATTACTAGTTAAAATAGATAACATGTACAGAGATTTGCTAGGCAATTTCACTGAAAGCCATTTCCAACTCACTTTCTCAGGAGAGAACAACAACCACTTTTTCAAGCAACGGAACAGTATGAATGAATCAACATGACTCGATAAATTGGATGATACAGAAGATAAATAATTTAAATCATGAGAGAAGAACACCATAGATGAATTAAATAAACCCCCGCAAAAATGGACAGAAAAAAAAAGTAACTCTTACCATTGTAGGACAAGTTTTATTTTGAAGGACATTGAGTTTATAAAGATATACCTCTAAACAATCCACAACTATATCATTTCTCTATGAATCATGGAAACAAAAAAAAATTATAGGAAATTTTTTTCCACAGCGGGGCCTTAAATTTAAGCTCTTGATTTTGACTGTCACCATTTTCAAACCAATAAAAGTATGCATTTATTTTTTACATGAGTCACAATCGAGCATAGCGTGTGCTGTCTTCTTGTGAATTTTTTACTGTAAAACCTCTAGGAGAAAATCAACAACTACCGACGTTCTAGATTATTTGCAAATATAATCTTTTCCTGCGGGACCAGTTCAGACTATTAGAAAAAGAGAGTATTATATGCAAATATTGTACTCTTTTCGGGAGGAATCATAGTATAAGATGGAGAATAAAGAAAGAAAGAAACTATGGAATTGAAAGTAGGGTTTAGAATGATATTCCAATGCAATGGCTTCCTTCCAACTTTCTATTGGTTTTTCCATTTGTTTGACTATCATTGCCATCAATCGTTCCAACAAGTAAAGACAAACTTTGTAAAGAGTGGTTAAGATTATTCAATGTAAAGAACAAACCAGGCCAAGCAAAAACAACCGAGTTTCTCCAAACAAAACCATATCAGAACTCTGTCTAGCACTAGAAATTCGTCCAAACTCTCTCCATCCATATGTAAACTATAAAAAGAAGCCTCCAAACACCATGCAAACACAAACAATCAAAGTCAATACAAACAGAGCCAATTCCACCCTATGTCACAAATATTGTTCTCGGGAATTTATCAATCTTGGGATATATTGTGTTTATTATTTTTTTAGGTTTATATGGGGAAAATGGTAAAATAAAATTATTTAAATGAAGAATGATAGAATGGATGGTGCCCTTGCAAAAATCAGCTTGAAGGGCGCCCCTATTGGTTAATTTCTGCAAAGTATAACAGCGAAAAAAGTGGATGGGGCCTAAAAAAGTGGAAACCTTGTTGACTTCACAGAAATAAGCCAATAAGGGTACCTTGGAAGCTGATTTTTGCAAGGGCACCCTTTATTCTATCATTCCTCTATTTAAATATATATATATATATATATATATATATATATATATATATATATAAATGAGAAAAAATATAAAATAAAAAAGGGAAAATTATTAAAAAAATGCGAAGTTTTAGTTATATTGTAAATAAAGGGTAGACATTTCAATTTTATAAAAAAAGGGTTGTCAGGTGAGAGAAAATGGCTTTTAGGACAAATATACCCCCCTTGTTTTTTCCCACCATCCTTTTAGGCTCTAATCCCTAAGCTATTTTCACCTACCCACTTCCCCTTTTTCTTTCTTCTTCCCCAACCCATCCAAACGTGAAAAACAGTCATTGCAGCCATTGCCATCTTTTGCAAGCTCCAATCCCATTGTATTTTGGAAAAAAAACACCATTACTTGTCACAAATTTAAACTTGGGTGATAAACATAGCTCCAAGTAGGTCCATGCTCCTCTACTTGAATAGGGTTTACATCTCCTTTTTATGTTTTCATGTTATTTGTGCTTTGGTTTATTTTTATAGTCTCTACCAGCCTCTTTGTTTGGTTATTACCATGTTTATCTTGACCTCTCTCTGTGTGTGTGTGTGTGTGTGTGTGTATAGAGAGAAGTCTGAATGGAGATCGTATGTATACTTGGACTCTTGGCACCATTACTTAGGCCTTGTGGTTCCGAGGAAGTTAAATAGTGGTTCCAAGACTATAAATTATGGTTCGAAAGTGGTTGGTATATTGTAATACTACTTAATTGGTTGTCAAAGTGATCGTGATTGTATCATTGGTGCTTTAAACATCTTGAAACCATTACGTAGGCCTTGGAACCACAATTTAGTACTTCTGAGAGGTTATATAGTGGTTCCAAGAGTGTAAATTATGGTTCCAAGAGTCCAAGTAGTAGTTAGTACATTGTAATAGTATTTTAGTGGTTGTAAAAGTAATCATGACTATATCATTGGTATTTTAAACATATTGAAACCATTATGTAGGTCACGGAACCACAATTTAGTGGTTTTGAGAGGTTACATAGTGGTTCCAAGACTGTAAATTATGGTTCCAAAGTGGTTGTTACATTGTAATACTATTTTATTAGTTGTCAAAGTGGTCATGACTGTATCATTGGCGTTTTAAACATCTTGGAACTGTTATGTAGGCTTCAGAACCACAATTTAGTGGTTCCGAGAGGTTACATAGTGGTTACAAGAGTGTAAATTATGGTTCTAAGAGTGAATGCGGTGGTTCCTACATTGTAATAGTGATCATGAGGGTAAGTAACTAACAATTTGTGAGCACAAGTTGTTAAGGCCATGAGCTATTGTCCCTTAAACTGAGGAGACAGATTTTCAAATTGGACTAAATTGGAAGGAGGTCCAACATTGGCAGTTCAGTTCACTATAAAAAGAAAAAAGAAAAATTTGCCCAAGAACCATTCAACCTGAAGAAGGTTCATTTCATGAGCTGCACCATTTATTATTGGCTGATGTGAATTGTGGTTGTCCTATAGTTCTGCACTAGAAATACTTTCAACTGACATCAAAATTTTCAGGAATGGCTTCCATGATGTGGTTGATAGTTTGATCTGCACATTGCTTCCATTGCATGTTCGCATATAGCATATCTTGTGTTGACTGACTTTTTTGTGTTTGCATTTGTTTGGCATGGCTAAAATGACTTACAATCAGCTACTTGACCTATTGTTAGAGTATAGGAATGGACAAGATCGATTATTGGAGTGTGTAAAAAGACAAGATGCAATGTTTGAAGAAGTCTGTGACCTTAGCCAAAATCGGGATAAGACTAAAGCTCAACAATACCGGTATTCTTCAATGAAGAAGAAAATTTTTCAACAAGGGGAGGGGGTTGGCAAGGGGTTGAAATAGAAACCAAGGGATCATCCTCAATTGAAATCAAGCCCAAGAGTGAATCGACCTGCTTCTCCACCATCACATTCAGCCAAGGTGAATTCCAAGCCTTTTCCTAGTGTTGCCTTTACTTTTCCTTGCTTTGCACACCATAAGGACAGTCAAGGCTACCAAGATATAATGCATATGCCTGAAAAGAATTCTAAAGTTGATGAACTAGTTGAGGAAAGCAGCGCACATAACGGTCAGTTTTCTTTAATGATCGCTCGTCACTCCCAAAAGCTGCAAGGAGACCTGACTCCTCTAAGAATACACATTGCTTAGTTAATTTCTCTATTGGCAAAGATGATAAGGATCCCTTTTGGAAGGTAGTAATTGAAGGGGATTCTGTGCGAGAAAAGCTTCTACAAGAGATCCAAGGACTGTTACATCTGTTTGAAGATCTTATTACAAAGGAATTCTCCATTTAACTCCCTCCGATGATAGATGTACAACATAATATTGTTTTCATACATGATGCAACACTGCCTAATCATGATCCGGATAACTATTGCAACACTGCCTAATCATGATCCGGATAACTATTGAAGACGAAGGCATGATGGTCAACAATGAGGGCGGTGGGCCAAGATGGGGCCAATTATGTGGGATGCTGTGATAGAGACACAGAGATGGGACCAAGTACTCTTACGAGATTGATGGTAATTGTTAACTTACCAACTTCTGTAGAAGCTTAAGCTGTTGGAGAAAGACGTTATTTATCTTTTATACTTTAACACTCCCCCGCACGTGTGGCCCACTTGGCAAACACGTGGCACATGTGGTCCCACTTTGGGCCGACCATCGCATGTGGATTTTTGCTATTCGGGAGGTTTGAACTCGAGACCTTTGGCTCTGATACCATGTTAACTTACCAACTCCTCCAAAAGCTTAAGCTGTTGGAGAAATGCAGTATTTATCTTTTATACTTTGACACTAATAAATGATGCTAGGAAGAGTGGTCTGATTCCCACAAACAGATCAGTGGAGGAAAGGGTTTGCAATCGCAAAGCACGTGATGCTAAGTTCCTCATTGATAGTGGGGAAATCAGAATCCAAAAACCATTTTGGTTGGAGTTTTGGAAAGGAAAAGCTCCCTGTCGAAATTCTCGCTTTTGAATTCAACTTTTGAAAAACGGGACGTCGTGTCTGAGGGAGCTATATGAGATGTTCCAAAAAACAGGTGGCAAAGAATGAGACTCACTAATTGTAGGAGATGGATTTCCTCTTTAAATTGTATCACCCTATGTGACATTTCTTTAGTTGTATTGGGATAACTCATCTCTCTTTTTATATTGCGATTTTCTTGAAATAAAATTATTGTTAGTGCTAAAAAAAAGTCCATATTTTCATAATATGGCATCAGCTCGAAGATGTAAGGATGTTATTAATTGCATATTGATTGACAAGCACTTAGAGGATGGCAAACAGATTGAGGAAACTATCATTAGCTTCATCATTCCCCCCACGCCCATTAGTAATGCGCTCACATGTAGATATTATTGTTTTTAGGATTACAAATCTTGGTGTGCACTACAACGCTAGGTGGAATGCTATCCGAAGAATCATTCTAAAATAATTGGGTGTGGTGGTCCTTTTTGGGCAACACTCACAATGAACCTAGGAAGCCTACACTCATCTCGGTGCTAGCAGGCCTTAACAGTTTGCTTCAACCCGATATTAAAAACTTGGCGAAACTTGAATTTGCTCACTACATCCGTGAAAATCATCATTTGGTTAGAACTGCGATTTGCTAGGAAGCTTTGTTGTAGAGAGTGTTGACTTGATGAAAGTTGTAGAGGAATGTCATAGTAGGGGTGGGTCAAAGAGTGCATAGGATTTCAAGCTGATTAGTCTTGGAACCATTATATATGCCTTGGAACCATAATTTACTGGTTCCGAAGGGTTAAAGAGTGGTTCCATGAGTGTAAAATATGGTTTCAATAGTGCTAGTAGTGGTGCCTACATTATAATAGTATTGTATTGGCTGTAAAATTGATCATGAGTGTATCATTGGTGTTTTAAACATCTTGGAACCATTACGTGGGCCTCGGAACCACAATTTAGTGGTTCCGAGAGTTACATAGTGGTTCCAAGAGTGTACATATGGTTCCAAGAGTGAATGTGGTGGTTCCTACATTGTAATAGTGATAATGAATGTATCATTGCTGTCTTAAATATTTTGGAACCATTATGTATGCCTCGGAACCATAATTTACTAGTTCCGAGGGGTTAAATAATGGTTCCATGAGTGTAAAGTATGGTTTCAAGTGCAAGTAGTGGTTCTTACATTGTATTAGTATTGTATTGGTTGTAAAATTGATCATGAGTGTATCATTGATGTTTTAAACATCTTGGAACCATTATGTAGGCCTTGGAACCACAATTTAGTGGTTCCGAGAGGTTCAATAGTAGTTCTAACATTCTAAAGTGGTTGTAACATTGTAAATGGTGGGCCCATCTTTGAACAACGTAGGCCCTGCCCATACCACACCATAGGATAATCCAAATTGTCCATTTGATGGGCCATAAACATAAATAGGTTGCGTCCCAAAATATCAATTCCATAGGCTGTTCCTAGCCCTCTGATATAAATAGAAACTACATCTTATGCAACCTCTATAGATTGTAGGGTTGTGATCATCCTATGGAAATGATTTTTGGAGCACAACCTATTTACATTGTGGTTTATCAAATGAATGGTTTGGATCATCCTATGGAGTTGGTCGTACAATAACATTAAGGCCAGTCCACAACATAGGATGATCCATGGTTTGGATAATCCTATAGAGTTGGTTGTACAGTAACATTAAGGCCCAATAGTAGGCCCCACAGATATTTTTCAAATTGAAGCGTACTGTCCACAACATACGATGATCCAAGCCGTCCATGGTTTGGATCATCCTATGGTGTGGTTCCTACAGTAACATTAAGGCCCAATTTAGGCCCCACCTATATTTTTGAAAATGAAGTGTACCGTCCAGACTATAGGATGATCCGAGCCATCCATTTGATGGGCTATAACGTAAATGGCTTGTGCCCCAAAAATCATTTGCATAGGATGATCACAATCCTCCAATCTATAGAGGTTTCCATAATAAGCAATTTCTCTTTATATCTGAGGGCTAGGATCATCATATGAAAATGGTTTTTTGGGACACAACCTATTTACGGTGTGGCCTATCAAATGGACCGACTGGATCATCCTATGGTCTTGACGGTACAATGTCATAGTGCGGGGTTGGATTTGGGCACCAAGAGTTTTGGGGGCCCATCAACTGTTCATGTTGTGGAGAGAGAGAGAGAGAGAGAGAGAGAGACGTGCACTAACATGATTCAAGGGGGGTGGGGACATACTACGTCATCAACAGAGGAGGAAAGTAAAAGAAGGGTTTGAAGAGGGGTAAGAGGAAAGGGCAAAAATGACGGCTTATTTTAATAATATAAAATGGTAGTTTCATGCCATTCCACTCTGACCGTGACACCTCTTTTTCATGAATTTAAAATGTCTACTCTTAATTCACAATTTCACTAAAACTTTGCATTTTTTAAATAATTTTTTCAATAAAAAAATGTCGTAAAAATATCACGACATTATCATGATATTATCACAGTAATTAAATTATCGCTTTTATCATTTTATCAAAATATCGCGATAAAATCACTCTATTTTGAAAAAAAATAAAATTCGGAGATATTTGTGACATAGATTTCCATTTAGGTGGATTTACATGACTATTTAATACCAATGGATACAAATAATCCAACCACAAACTCCCTAACCATGGCTTCCCTGAAAATATCCCCACTTCTCCTTCTCACATTCTTCTGCTCCACCCTCTCCATGCGTGAAATTCCATATTATTCCATGTCCCCACCTTCTTCTCCGGCAGGTGTGAAAGGCGCATATTGGCCTTCATACAGATCAGAAATCTTCCCCGTATCCTCCATCGACACCTCATACTTCACCCATATCTTCTACGCCTTCGTCCTTCCAAATCCCACCACCTACAAGCTAACCATCACTCCCCAAGAGGCCGCCAAGCTCCGCCATTTCTCCGCCACCCTTCACGCCAAAAATCCTCCAATTAAAGCACTTGTATCCATCGGGGGTGGCGGTAGCAATTCCACGGCCTTCTCAATTATGGCCAGCACCGCCACCACCCGCCACTCCTTCATCGGCTCCACCATCTCCACCGCCCGTAAGTACGGCCTAGACGGTCTCGATCTCGATTGGGAATTCCCCAAAAACCGACAAGACATGGAAAATCTCGCCCTCCTCTTCTCCGAGTGGCGTGCGGCCGTAAATAAGGAGGCCCGCGCCTCCGGCCGAAAGCCGCTCCTCCTCACCGCCGCCGTCTATTTTGCGGCGGAATTCTTCCTCACCAACCACCAATCTTTCCCTGGTGGGACCATGGGGGAGAGTCTTGACTTTGTCAACGCTATGTGTTATGACTTTCATGGGTCGTGGGACCCATCTGAGACTGGGTCCCACGCAGCGCTGTACGACCCCAACAGCAATATTAGCACTAGTTACGGTATTGAGTCTTGGATTAAGGCAGGAGTGCCATCTCATAAGATTCTCATGGGCCTACCTCTATACGGACGGTCGTGGAAGCTTAAGGATCCTGGGGTCCACGGGATCGGAGCGCCTGCTGTTAGTGTGGGCCCTGGTGATGAAGGGGTCATGATCTACTCGGAGGTGGCCGATTTCAATGTGGCTAATAATGCCACGGTCCATTATGATAGGGACACTGGCTCTACTTATTCTTATGCAGGGACTACCTGGATCGGTTATGATGACAAGATTTCGGTCTTTCACAAGATGAGCTACGGTCAGATTAGAGATATTGGTGGGTATTTCTTTTGGGCCCTTGGCTACGATAAGAACTGGACCATATCTAGCAAAGGTAACAGAAAAGAAAAGCACTTCATTTAATTTATTCACGCCTTCTTATTTTGATATTCTCAACCCTTTTCCTTATTTTTGAACTCCTGTTCTGACCTTTTTACAGTGTCTAACTATGTCTTTGCAAGATTATTTGCTGCTTTGAGTGCATAAATTTTCTAACTTTTTCTTTGTTCGATTATTGGCAGCTTCGACTGCATGGGACTTTTGGGGAATCGGTGCCTAATCTCTCCCGAATTGGTAATGAAAGCTTTAGTTATATGCTATTTGATGTAAGTATGTAACCTCACATGCAGAGGAGCACTTGAAATTTGTTACATGAATGAAAAAAAAATTTGGTTTGTTGATAGAGGGATTTCCTTGGAATTCACATGTTTGGACTTATCACATGCACTTGAAATTCATTACACATGAAAAATAAATTGGTGTGGGGGAGAGAATATGATTTCCTTGAAATTCATATATTTGGACTGATATGAACCTCACCACATGCAGAGGAACACTTGAAATTCAATATGGCTCTGTTCACTTCCGTTCCCGGGAAAGCAAATCCCTAGAAAACAGCCTATTTTTCCCTTGACAAGACTGAATTTTGGTGTTCACTTACTTTTCTGAGAAAGTAACAAGCCTAGGTGGAAAATGTCAAATAATGACATGAAAATTGGCAAAAATGATGTGGAAATGTCTCTTTTCTCAAAAGTGTGGGAAACCAAATCCAACTATTTTGGTCGGATTTGCTTTCCCGGGAAAACTAGTGAAAAAGGTGGGCAAGCAGTTTCTCGGGAAACCTTTTCCCGCACAGTTCCTACGCACGTGAACAGGCACGAGAAACCTTTTCCTGCACAGTTTCCTTGGATTTCTTTTCCTAATGCCACGTCAGATTCCCGAGAAACCTTTTCTTTTCCTTTCCCGGGAAAACAAGTGAACAGAGCCTACATGAAAAATAAAGGGAAGTGATATTTACGCCCCTTTTGATCACCAGGGACACCCAACGCCAGTGTCAGGGCAATCAAACCGACTAGATTCTTCTGACATAAGTACATTAGGCCCCCTCTAGTCATTGGTACACTGGCGCTGGATGTCCCTAGTAATCAAAAGGGGCGTAAATATCACTTCCCAAAATAAATTGGTGTGTTGAGAGGATGGGATCTCCTTGAAGTTCATATATTTGGACTTATATGGGTTCGCGATCCAGACCATAGATTAGCTAGTGTTAAAGTAGGCCCGTCCATAAAGTTTATTTAATTAACCATTGGATCACAATCGAGTCTGTAGTTTGGATTGCACCCGATTGAGTTCTGGTTGTTTGGATTGCACCCGATTGAGTTCTGGTTGCTGGTAAAAGTGCAAAGTACACCAAAAAGCACAAGTAGCGCTCTACAGCCTATTATCGCTTGCACGGCTGGTACACACCGCCCTCTGGCTTAATCAAATGCAAAATGGCATTTGCTTTAAAAGCAAGAGGGAAGAGTGGAGTGATACTTATTAATCCCTATTCACTCGTCTTACTTTTACTTTCCAATGAGAGAGTAAACTTTTTAGCCTTCCCACGAGCCGTTCTACATCATTTTGAAAATACCCCTTTTCAAATAACTTTTTACTTTCAGAAACCAATTTACTTTCAATTTTAAAAACCACTACAAGTGGTCACATGACCACTTAAAGAGAGATCCGACTTTAAGTTGAGTGTAAACTACAACTCAATGGATGAAAATCCATATATTGGTGGGCTTGAACCCACAAATTTAGTAGCTAAGGATCTTACCACAAAAAATGTTTGAGCACTGCTAGGAAAACGGGATTCCATTTTGGGAAGAAAAAAAATTAGGGGCTTCAACCACTTGAGCAGTTGAGCCAAATGGAGAGCTCAAATCCCCATAAAATCAATAAATACACGTTTAAAAGGGTCAAGTCAAGGGCCGTTCCGTTTTAATTTTCCAAACGGAATCCTGTTTTCAAAGTGTTTCCAAAAATGTTGTGTGTGATTGAATATTGGGTGAATATCCATGAAAGAAATTAAAATTAAATTCATGTAGACCTTTCGGAGGCCAAGAAGCTTAAGGTTACTTTCATTAAATGTGTGGTCACCATATGATATGAAAGCGGAAAAAGGAATTCCACTACAATACAACTGTAGCTATTCCATAGTGAGGACAGATAATTGCTAGCGTCCATCGCAGAAGGGTTTTTGCTGCTGGTCTGTTGCCCGTCTTTTGTCTTCATTCACGAGGTGGCTGGTCTGACGTACAACAGACTAGCCGCGAAAGGCCTTTTGTGATGGAGCTTAGTAAATCCCTTGAGGACAATTTGACTCCACTCGAAATGCTTTGGACCAAAGTGGAATATAGAAGTTCGATCTCCTCCATTAGAAGTTATCTATTGGAGGATATAGAATTTTGCTCATTTATAGGCCATTTTTATTACTTCAGTCGTAGCAAGACACCATTTTAGGATCCCATCTATATGTAAAATGAGCTGTGCTTAAGATTTCGGTGTACTGAAAGAACCTAAAGTTTCATTGATAACAAGGACAAAAAAGAAAAGAATGAAAACAATATTCTGGCCCATTGATAACAAGAACAAAAAAAGAAGAAAAGAATGAAAGCAATTTTCTGGGCCAAGCTTAGAATCGTCAAAAATAAGAAATCTGAGAGCTTATGGAGAGGTTCCTTCTTAAAATGCTAGATAAGCTGCGGTTTAATGACGGCTCACACAAACCACCCATCTCAACCACGCCATGCTGTTGACGCTGTAAATCACACAAAACAAATTATATTAGTGAAGAATCAGAAATATAAGAGTATAATATCATAATAATCTCACAAGAAATACTATCATTCTTTAAACACTTTCAGATGCACATTTATATTCAGTCTAAGTGATTTCTTTCTTGTTTTTTTGGGTTTTGAGGTGTATATTTTGCTTAATATTTTTTTGAAAAGGGCAACAGAATATATATATATATATATATATATATATATATATATATATATATATGTAAAAACAGAACCGAGGTGGTCCTGAAGGAACAAAGATAATACAAAGATTTGCTTAATATCAATCAAATTTAATGTGACCACCTAGGATCTTAGATATAATTTGGGTCATAAAAAAATTACAGGGTAAATAGATAAAACAGAAATACCCATTACCTTGTTCAGAGATCTGCCAATCCTTGTCACCGTGACAGCCCAGAAGAAATACCCACCAAGCCTATGGGCCTGTGCAAAAGCTATCTTCTTAGTCACCGACACGGTGTCATCATATCCAATCCAAGAAGTCCCAACATAAGAATATGTGGACACAGTGGTTGTATCAAACACCACCGAAGCCCCATTCTTCCTATTGAAATCCTCCACCTCAGCATAAGTCATTAGGCCACTGCTGTCGCCCGGGCCCACACCGACAGCTGGCGATCCAATTCCGTGGGCCTGTGAATTCTTGAGCTTCCATGTATGCCCATAGAGTGGCAAGCCCATCACTATCTTCTCAGAGGGCACCCCAGCCTTGATCCAAGAAGTGATCCCAAAGCTGGTGCTGATTTGACTGTTAGGATCAAATAGGGCCGCATGGGCCCGGTCTCGGACGTGTCCCATGACCCATGATAATCAAAGCACATTTCATTGATCCAGTCCAAATTGCTAGTTATGGAAGTAGCAGGATACTGAATTTGGTCCCCAGATAGGAAATGGGCGCAAAATAGACAGCGGCCGTGAGCAACAATGGCTGCCGGTTAGTGGTACGTGCCTCTTGGTCAATCGCTAATCGCCATTCCGCTAGGAGGTGATCTAATCTTGTGTGCTAGATGGAAACTCCCAATCAAGATCAAGGCCGTCCAGATGGTTAGGGCTGGCAGCGGGGCGGGTGGGGGCCGGATGTTGGGGTCCCCTACTCCTTCCCCGGGAATTTTCCCCCTCCCCTTCCCCTCCCCACTGCGGGGATGGTGGGGAATCCCCCTCCCCTCCCCACGGGGAATATCTAATCCCCATCCCCTCCCCTTCCCCGCCCTGCATCCTTCGGGGACAATCACTTTACTTTCTCACTTTACTTTGTTAAATGTTAGGTTTAAAACTAAAGATTTGCTAGGGACAATCACTTCAGGCATGTTGCGGCTTGTCTATTGCATGCGAGAGTAGCCACACAACCCACACATAGGCTAAGATTTTGTCTTATTCATTTTATTAACCTGGGGACAAAGGTGGTTGCTCTCAGATTCATTTAATTGATCAATAGTCCCTAGCAGATCCCTAATTCCCAATCCCACTTGCCAAAAAGTATTGTACGTGCCACACCATAGGAAGATCCAAACCGTCCATTTGATGGGCACACCATACTACCATAGGCATAGGATGATCCAAACCTTCCACTTGATGGGCACATTGTAGGATGATCCAAATTGTCCATTTAATGGGCCGCAATGTAAATAGGTTGTGGCCCAAAAATCATTTCCATAGGATAATCCCAACCCTCTAATCTATAGAGGAATTGCATATTATGATACCTTCTATGATCAGAGAGTTGCAATCATCCTATGGAAATGATTTTTGGGCCGCAATCTATTTACGTTGTGGCCCATCAAATGGACGGTTTGGATGATCTATGGTGTGGCCTGTAAAGTACTTTTAAATTGTTGCCTATCAAATGGATGGTTTGGATCATCCTATGGCGTAGCCCATACATTACTTTTTGAAAAATAATGGACTATACGAGCGCACACCATATAAAATCTCATCACTCATCAGAGAGATGTTACCTTTATTTGGGAGAGGGAGATTTTCAAAGAATTTAATGTTGCCTTACAGTGATGGTTCGATGGAGAGATTTTAGGGGTTTCTAAGAGTAATATACTAATATAATGAGGGACAATGCCCAATGGATTATGGGTAAAAGAAAACATAAAAAGCTATTTCAGGGACAAAGCGATACTAATGAAACTTATGAAAATTTTGGGGGAATCTTGTAGATATGTTTTGATCCAAGGGGTTTCTAGTAGTTTTCCCAAAAAAAAAAAAAAAACACTTAAAAAATACAAGAAAAAAATGGCATTAATGCAGGGCAGAGCGGGGCGGGGCGGGGCCAACTCCATCCCCTTCTCCTCCCCTTCCCCGCACCGGGGAATTTTTTAAATCCCCTTCCCCTTCCCCTTCCCCTTCCCCACTCAACTCGGGGAATCCCCTCCCCGAGCGGGGCGGGGCGGATCCCCGCTTTCCCGGGTGAAATTGCCAGCCCTACGTCCAGTCCGTATCTACGCGCGACTTCAATAGTGGATTTGATGAAATTTATGCGAGATGATGGTGTCGAAACCATCCTAGATAAGATGGCGGGTCTGGATCACCTGCTATAGAGAGGATTGCCTTAATTGGAGGATTTTTGTGATGGAGAGTGGGGGTAAAGTCGGCGAGCAAGCTGTCGTCTGATTTTGATATTGCCAGCCAAATTGTGGTTGGGTCCAGTTGAGCAAATGCATAGAAGAGGAGTGTGAAGTAGGATGTGTCAACGGCCGAGATTGGGAAGGTTGAAGCTGTGGATGAAGGCCAGTAACCTGATTTGATTGGAGGAAATGCGGGAGAGACTCGATTGAAAATCACCGAGAGTGTAATTAACAGAAACAGTAGCATAATTTGTGTGCCTGCCATGGCTTAAGGTTTGAAGAAAGAATATAAACACTATTTTGTAGTTCACGAACATGAATTGTATGCATATATAGAGATTATTTAGCTCCGAATGTATCGATTTATGTAGTCTTACAGGTGGTGCTTTGTGTTGCTTGGGGTCGTTGTGTTTATCAATCACATAAGAGTTTCAGATTTCAGACTTTGTCGGGGATGGAATGTAGAAACCACTGGCATTTTGGCTTGTTCTACGGTCTGTTACAGATAGTTTTGGCAATTACTAAGAAACGGGGTGTAAATATCATTTCCTAACTAAAATCGCTTTCTTATTAATGACACTCAGTGAGAAAACCTTTTCGACCTCTTTAGCAATGTTTTAGGACCCCCGAAACAACTCAACTTGGAAGTGAGTGGATGAGTCGATTGAGATTAGGGGTGCAACTTGGGTCGGGCTTAACCCGAACCCGACGGGTTCAACCCGATTTTGCGCTGGTTGGGTTGGCATTTTCTCGGGTTGGGTTGGGTTAGGATGGGGAAAAGCCAACCCGATTTAAGGGCTAGGGTTGAGGCATTGGCAACCCGACCCGAACCCGACTTCTATCCTCTAGTTTTTGCATGTTTTTCTAGGATTATGCTTTTTTCTTGTATTTTTCTATTTGTCCCGAGATGAACCTGAACCCAACCCGACCCTAAGGAGGTGGGTTGGGTTAGGGTTGACATCCTCAACCCGAGGCTCGGGTTGGGTTGGTTAGGGTTGAGAGAATGCTGTCTCGGGTAAAACAAGGCTATAAAGTAACTTCTGGTCTCCATTCTGAAAGACAATTATTAGGCCCCACTCCGGCTTTGTTTATGTGACCTTATCATGGATCTGAACGGCAACCAGAAGTCCTCCCAATTGCCAAATACCATTGAGAACATCTCAATCATACAATTCTAACTCACTGATTCATCGACCCTTGTTTATAGACCTGGCAAACGGCCGGGACGGGCCTGGTTTGACCCGGCCCGTACGGGTCTTGGTCAAACGGGCCAGGCCAAAATGACCCGGAAAATTTTATGGGTCACTAAGCTTGGACACGCACCCGGCCCGTATGGGCCGGGTCGACCCGTGGGTCACCCGAATTTTTGACATATTTTTTAAGATTTTTTTTGTTTGTATAAGGATTTTCTAGTCACCTTCACCAACCATTTATGTTGACTGCTTGAGAGATTTGTCTTATTATCGACGTGGTGCAAACTGCAAAGATTGGGAGAAGTACGATTTGTGAAAAGGTGGCTAGCAATAAATAATAATAATCATCGGGTACTAAGTTTTAAATGAGAAATTACGGAAAAATGGAATCAAAGTAGAAAAATTATGAAAAAAAAAAACCAAAAGAATGTTCTAAAATATGACAATTACGGGAAATTATGACAATTACGGAAAAAAAGCCAAAAGGTGCCAAAATAAAACCTTTTGCACTTCTCTACGGGCACCGGAGGGCACCCGCTGGTAGCCCAATTTTGACGGGCCGGGTGGACCCGCATGTCAATTTCAAACGGGTCATTGATTGGTGACCCGAACCCATAACTTACGGGTGGGCCGGATGGACACGAAGGATATGTCCCTCTCTAGACAACGGTGACACATCAGCGGACATGCAATGATTAACCAAGAGACATCCTTACAAGTCTGGTCTTTTTTTTTTGGAATGATGAATTTTATTGAGGAAAGAAGAAGAGCCTCGACGAGAGAGTAGTGAAAAAGAAAACATACAGAAGTCAAGAAAATGCAAGGAGCACATGCATCTTGCTGGGTAAGAAATCGAAATCTTAGATGGAGGGGTGATCCACAACCGATTTGATGTTTTGGCTCTTCAAATTGCTTTCTCTTGACTTTGCACGTTTAAAAACTATTCAAGATGCTGTTCTACAAATGGTTTCAAATTTCGGTTTTGGAATGTGTTTCGGTCCTCACCAAAACTGAAATTTCGGCTGAAATCCTAGGAAATGAATTAAAATAATATTTTATCTCGTACAAAATTTCAGCCGAAATTTCGGGAAAATATTAAGTGATGAATAAAATCAAAATTTTTGCGTGAAATTCCTTAAAGTTTGGACGGAATTTCGAAATTTCTACTATTTCCGGTGTACCCGATTTCAGTTTCGGCCAAAATCCAAAATTTAAAACCATAGTTCCTACATCAATCAAATTTAAGGAAAATATCAAGTGATGAATAAAATCGAGATTTTTGCGTGAAATTCCTTAAATTTTGGATGGAATTTCAAAATTTCTACTATTTCGGGTGTACCCGATTTGGGTTTCGGTCTCGACCGAAACCCAAAATCCAAAATTTAAAGCCATAGTTCCTACATCAATCATAAACCCTTAATTGAGCCCATAACAAAAGATGTATTCATAAATTCCTCTCAAGTGTTTTGATTGTTGATTTTTTTTTATCAGGGTATATCTATTAGCGTCCCCTTTTTGTTTTTTGTTTTTCAAGAAAAGACAAAAGGAGTGTAAATTGTGGAAACATGATTTCACTAGAGTGAGACATGGGATTTAGTAGGGCTGCAACTTGGGTTTGGAGAATCTGACCCGCATCGACCTGACCCGAAAATAGCTTTGGTTGGGTTCATGTTTCTAGGGTTTCAGGTTGAGCCGGATCTACAATCCAAAAGCCCACATGAATCTCGGGTCGAGCCGGGTTTGAAGGAGCCCGACCCGACCCTAGTTACTTAAGTTATATTATGTATGTTTTTTTTCTAAAACTTTGTTATTTTAAAAGTGAAAACTTAAAAGTAAAACTCACGCACGCAATCACAGGGGCTTTTTCCATCTTCTGTTCATTTCCCCCCTTTAGCTCTAGGGTTTCAAGTTTCAACTAAATAGTTAATGCACTAAATAGTTTGTTGTTTATCTCATATGAGTATAATCATATTCATTTGGCAATGCATCAATTTATTCTCTTTGGACTAGTTATTAGTTAATGCATTAAAGAGTTTGTCATGCTTGAGTTTTTCTACTTCTATGAGTTGAGTTGCCTTACCAAACAAGAGTTTTCCTTAAAAAATTGCGTCAACGTAAAAAAACCCAACCCGACCCGACCCGAGATTTATCATGGGTAGGGCTGGGTTTGGGAATCGTGGGTTTTCTGGAAAAAAATCCGACCCGACCCGCACTGCAGCCCTAGGATTTAGCATATCATCATGTTCACAAAAAAAAAAAGAAAAAGAAAAGAAAAGAGAGACAAAGTGACTAGGTGAAAGTGTCACTTCATTATTTTAATATATCAGTTGAAAACATGTAGTACAAAGACTCGGTACAAATCAATCTCCGCACCAGTTATTATAACGTATGCTCTGCCATTGTATATTATATTTTCCATGCGCCTTATGCTTCAAACCAAGAGAAATCTCTATCCCAAAGTCTGTGATGCTGCAACATGAAGACGATCAAAGTGTTAGGACGTTAATAGTTACAAACTCTATCCAAGCGTATGTAACTAGCAATCAAAGTTTGAAAAAAAAAAAGAGAAAGAAAGAAAAGGGGAAGGAGGACATTTCTCATGTCTATTCATTTAAGCGACTAAGTATTTCTCAGTCCTATGCTTTTTATTGATTTGGCTCGGATCTTCTAGGGGTGCAACTCGGGTCGGGTTGAGGCCAACCTGACCCAACCCAAGGAACCCATTTTTCCAACCCTACCCGACCCAACCCAATTTCCAACCCGACCCGATCCGATTTGTAATTTTCTCAACCCGACCCAACCCGATTTCACCATTTGTCTCTATTTTATTCTTGTATTTCCATCACATCCTAGTCATTAGATGTTCCCCAACAAGAGGGTTAATTAAGACAACTTTCACCAAGTTTTTTATTTCTTTCTAGATTTGAGTTATAGAATGATAAAACAAACATAGAAGTAAAAATTTTATACATATTGGAATTGGAAATCGGGTTTCGGGTCGCGTCGGGTTGCCCGACACCCCAACCCGACCCAACCCGATTTCCAATTCGGGTTGATTTTTCCCAACCCAACCCAAATTCGGGTTCAACCTGTTGGGTTCGGGTTGAACCCGACCTAAGTTGCACCCCTAGGATCTTCAAGCTATTGAAAGTGGGTTTGCGCAATTGAGACGATTGACCAGGCAAGTTATTAAACATCATCATCTGGACTTGATCTAAGCTTATATATCAAATTAATATTATTTTGTCTTCATAGTTTCCTTTTTTTTTTCTTACCGGTAATAAATGAGGGGAGATGATTTTTTTGCCCTCGGTAGGATCATGCGCCCCCTTTTCTTTTAACGCTTTTTGAAGTCAAATCACGTTAAAGGGGGCGCATAATCCTATGGGGGGTGAAAAATTCATCGCCCTAAATGAGCTATGATACGATAAAATTATGAAAAAAAAAAAAAACTAATGTAATAAATGATGGCAATGATGATGGTGATTATGTGTGCGCCATCCTATTGTAATAGTTTTTAAGCCGGGTTTTTTGGGTAGCGTACCTAGCGTGCAGGCATGTTTATGCCCATTTTTAGTTGGTTAGTTGATAGAGTTTTGAGTCGTATACGAGTCTGCTTTGAGTATTGGATGAAGGATTATAAAAAGGAGAGATGTGCGTGATGGATTTTCATTCATTTCAGTAACCTCTGAAGTTTTCCTTTGAAGAGAAAATTGGGATTAAGTTCTCTGAGTCTTCTTCTTTCTTCCTATTATTTGGTATCAGAGTAGCGCAGCCACTGTGCACGTATTGGAGTCACTACAGTGTGACTCGTGGAAAGGATTACCTGAGAAGGGTTACTTGATTAAAAAAACAAAAATAGAGTGAAGTTACCACAGAGTGGGCTGTTGCGGAAGGGGCCACCTTTGGAATGGGCTACCACGGACTACCTTTAAAAATGGCAGCAATGAAGGATGCAGAATGTTAAGGTTGTAAGTGGGGATGGCCTAGGTATGGGACTAGGTGGGACGCAGCCTGATATGGGGTGTTTCATCAGTCGGATGGATTTTGGTCTATTGGTTAGGTTGAATGGTTTATTGAATTGTATTCAAAAGGATATGCAAACTAACAAATCAAAACCAAAAAATGCCCCATTAAGGAATCGTTTAAGGCCTTTTAAACACATAATTCTATTAACTGGGGGATTTTGTTGAATATTTGGTAGCAAGTAGAAGTAGAACTATTTCCAACCAAGAATGGGAGATGACTGTGAGAGGAAACGATCTACAAAAAATTGGGAAAATGGGGGGGCATCTGAGATCCATGAGCACAAAGAGAAAGAAAAACCAAGAAATAAAGAATCCCAATTTATGAGGTATGGAAAGAGGCCCTAAACCTTACCTAGTTGGGAGAGTGCCCAATCGTTGTCCCCACTGATTTGCCACGCAAAATAACCAAGCAGATTATTGTTTTTGGCGAACGAAACCTTAGCAGCTATCGACTGGGTGTCATCGAAACCGATCCACGTCGTACCAGAGTAGCAATAGTTTGTTACATAGGTTGCATTGTACACCTGAGTAGCTACTGTTTGTTGAATGAAGCTTTTGATTTGCTTATAACCAATGGCGCCCTCAGTATCAATGTTGGTCCCAGTTGCGGCTCCGTTCGCGGGTGCACCCACCCCATTGTTTTGCTGGTTTGTTAGCTTCCATGCACGACCATAATAAGGCAAACCCAACACGAGCTTCTTACTAGACAACCCGGCTCCGATCCAAGCTTGAATTCCGGCACTTCCACTGAATCGGCTTCCTATTGAAGTATAAACGATTAAAGTTAGTATAAACGATTAAATAACACCAACTCTAATAGGTAAAACTTTTGGAGCAATTGGTTGTTTCACGTGGAGCTATTGCCCCACAAGTAGGGGTGGCAATGGTTCGGTTTCGGTTCGGTTTGACCCCCAAACCGAACCGAACCGAAATTTGAATCGGTTTGGTTTTACCAAACCAAAACCGAACCAAAACTGAATTTTCGGTTCGGTTTCGGTTCGGCCCGGCCAATTTTGCCACCAAAACTCATAATAATTGCAAATATTCGGTTTTGGTTCGGTTTGATACCCAAACCGAAATTTGAATCGGTTTGGTTTAACCAAACCGAAACTGAATTTTCGGTTCGGTTTCGGCTCAGTTCCGGTTCGGTTCGGCCAATTTTGCCACCCCTACCCACAAGGTCCCTCGTTCAAACCCAACAACCCCTTATTGAAGATCCACGTGTTCGGCCAACACTCCAAAAAAGAGGGGCCACACATGAAAGGGGGAGGGTTGAACTATAAATGATTAGATGACACGAATTAGGCCCTGCTCGTTTCAGATTATGACAACCAATTGTCAGCCCTGAACTCATTATTGGAATCAAATTTAATTGTAATTTTGAGTCCAATAATAACAGGTTTGGGGCTCACAATCAATTGTCATAATCTCAAAAGAAAAGGTTAAAGATCCACACGTATAGACCTGGCAAACAGGTGGGCCGGGTAGGGTTTCACCGTACGGGTCCGGGTCATGTGGGCCGGGTCAAAAAGGACACGGAATTTTACGGGTCACTATTTGGTGGACCCGGACCCCACCCGCACGCGCGGGTCACCCTTTTTTTTCAAGATTTTTGGTTGTTTTTCCAAGGAAAAATTGCTAATAGGGGACATCAAAATACGAGAATTGCCAACGGTGGACACACTTTTGAAAAATTGTTAAAGAGGATTGAAAATCCCCTTTAGAGACTTAATAACCCCCATTTGGTCCCTCTAACAATTTTCAAAAGTGTGTCCTCGGTTGGCAATTCTCGTATTTTGCTGTCCCCCATTGGCAATTTTTCCTTTTTCCAAACAGCAGCTAATATTCCAGCCCCCATTAATGCCACATCCAAAGCCAAGGGTCTGCAAATGAGAAAAGCTTTTCTAAACCTTCTCCAGCTGTTTTTTCACCCGATTTTAGTTTCTGGAAGGCGAAAATATGATGCATTCTTGTTTCCTTTTCGTTGTCTTTTCCAAAACTAGAGAAATTTCTAAAAAAGACGTCGAGTGCAGAACAACGGGGTGGAAATATCATTTGGTGGTAAAGGAAATATAATTTAGATGACAGCTGTAGAATACCAAAAGTTGCTGTTTCTCAACGAAAACATTTACTGGAGTGACAGCTGTCATTTACTTTCTTGTGGGTTTTGGCATTCCTAAAAAGTTAAAACGTAAAAAAAATATTACCCTTAGCACCCGTGAGTCCACCCGGCCGGACGAGTTTTGACGGGCGGTGTAGACTCGCGGGTCAAATTGAAACGGGTCACCACTTGAGGACCTGGTCCAGGAAATTACGGGTGGTCCGGGTCACTTCTCTTCTTGCCAGGTCTATGACCCAAGTGAGTGGGGAGTGTTGAAGTATAAACGATTAAATAACACCAAGTCTAACGGCTTAAGCTTTTGGAGTAATTGGGTGCACCTGGGGTGTACAACGAAGCGGGTGCACCCGTAGCCTGTGGTGCCCAACCCGGTCCTTGGAAGTCATACGCCATTACATTCACCCAGTCCAAGCTCCTCCCTATGGACTGGACAGGGTAAGTTACTGAGTCATGAATTGAAGAAAACCCAAGGGCGGCGGTGAGAATTAACGGTGTTTTGCCCGTTTGGGTCGACTCGGATGTTATGGCGGTTCGCCACTCGTCAAAGAGGGTGCCCAAGTTTGTCATATCAGAAGAAGTTGATGGGTATTCCCAATCAAGGTCAAGGCCATGGAAATTATTTGCTCTAGCGGTTTTGATTGAAGAATCAATGAAGGTTTTTCTAGACGAGGATTGGCTCGCCATGGAAGCGAAAGCTGATGCCATCGAGTTTCCTCCACCTATGGATAGGAGTGTTTTGAGAGAAGGGTTCTTTTGTTGTAGAGTCTGGGTGAAGGTGGAGAAGGAAGGGGAAATTGTGATTTGGTTTGATTGATCGAGACCTGCGAAGGCACAAAAGAGGTGGGTGAAGAGAGTGGGGTTTATGTCGGTTAGAGCGAACCCGCTGTCCGAAGACCAGTAAGCTGCTTTAACCGACGATTGTGCGGAGGAGGAATGCAGATGAAGAAGAAATAGAAAGAAGAAGAGGAGGTTTCTTAGCGCCATTTTAGAGAACAAGATAAGAGCTAGCTATGCAAAAGATTGAAGCTTGTACCACATATCTATAATGTAGGTAGAAGAGGAGGAATGATTCTTAGGTGGTGGGGACACCCTGCGTCATAAAAAAGAAAAAAAACGAATGCTTAGGTGGGGCGAAACTTTAATGCAAACTAGAGGCAAAGTGGGACCCACCTTTGACTGATCTGAACCGTTCACTGGGTTAGATTTTTGTTGTTGACTACGGCTTCAAAGTCTATCTAGCTATATCCAACGGTTCACAATCAAGGACTAAAAGTGCACACTATTGGATGTTTAGGATTGCAAGAAAGTTTGTATTTTTGGGCTATCAGATGGACTGCTCAGATCAATTGAAGGTGGGGCCCACCGTCGAAGTGTGCACCCCTCATGCATTACTTTTGACTGTGTCCGAAAGGCCGGCTGAGTCTGCTACTAGAAGGTTAAAAAGTCTAAAACGGGAATAGTCCTACTTCCAAAGGGAATCCGTGTCCGATTCCGTCACGGCTTTGATAACGTGCATCCCAGGCGATTATTGCTCAATCACTCTTACCTTCCACCGGCCCATTTGCAAGCCTAAATAACGTCACTATCTCTTGTAAACTTGCTACCCAAGAAAAGTGTCTTTAAACACGAGGAACATGTAAAATGCTACTAGCGTTACTACGGAAGATACATGAGAGTGAAATATAAAGAATCCAATGTGTACAATTAGCAAACATATCAATTACTCATGCGAATTTCGTCACTAATATAAAACTCCGAGGGAGAATTGAGGTTAGCCACATCGGTACTTAGATGAGGAATCACAGTGTGTAAACCACATATTACCCCCAAAAGCTTCTAATCATTTATATTTCAAAACTGAAAAAAACATGGGGAGATTTTCACTGGCCTATCATAAGATGACAGTTGAGATTTGACCCTCAGATCCTGCGTGGCCGAAGAGATAAAAAAGAAAAGAAAAGGGAGGGTATCTCTCGCTACTATGTTACCTGCTCGGGTTAGAATGCACGTATCTACGCCTCTCCCTTCTCGTTCCTCCGAGCGAAATCCTCGTCTCTCCGTGAGTCGATCCCTTCGAATTGCCGTAGTCGGAGATGTTGTGAGTATTATAAACAAAACCCATCCATTAAATTCCACTGCTTGTTTTGATAATAACACACCCAAATTGCTATTTGCTTACAATTTGGGCTGCAGCAATTGCAATCCAAAAATGGGTACAGATTCCAATTCGTTCCTTTTCCCCTAATTTTGTCTGTTACTATTTGTTGTGGAAGCATGATGATTGGGACATACAACAAGATTCAAAAGCCCTTCATTTCTTACAGGTATAAATAATTTAGCTCCTCTTTGCAAATTTATAGAGGAAAAAAGAAGGTTAGTGTTCCTAATTGGACACAATTACTTACCAATGCTAGTAGTTTACTACATACTTAATAACTTTGTATGTGAATGAATTTGTTTGTATTCTCTGTTTCTACTTCATCCAAACCCTTGATTTTGTTTGGTCTCATATGCTTTGTTGTCACTATTTGTCTAGCTATACTGACCTGATTTGGTTTTATATGTGGAAATGCAGCCTGATTTGGTGCTGTTTACAGGCATGTCCCTTTTCTCCACTTGGCGTTTTCGCTACCTGATTTCACTAAAAGGGCTTGCCATTTGATTTAGTATTGTAGTCTTCTCAACTTCTTTCATCTTTTTTGCCTGATATTGCAATGTTGCAAGCTACTTATTACACTTTCTGTTTTTGTGATATTAGGTGATTTTGGTAATGAGAATGTTGAACTTGTTAGAAGTATTGCAGACCTTCAAATGACAAAAGCAGCTATTCTAGGGAACCATGATTGCTGGAATACTCATCAATTTTCTGCAAAGTAATCTTCAATATCATATGCTATGTGCACTTCGGTGATCTTTTAGACTTGATGATTCAGGACATTATATAGATACTATGATAACTGTTTGCTAACTTAGAAGATACATGTTTCCAATGTTAACTTTTTCTTATGTGATTTTTAGGAAGAAAGACCGCGTCCAACTCCAGCTGGAATGGTGAGCTTAAATTTTTCTTATTTGACTTTAACTCTCTTTTTTTCTTTCTGGAAGAGCTCTAAAATTTTTTGTAATTATTGTTTTATGTTGCTCTTTATTTTCCTTTTTGAGATGATGCGGTCTTAGAGAGGAACGCAATTTCTTGAGAGAAACAATTAACATCTGAAAAGATCTAACATTGGTATCTCCCATTAATTTTCTTGAAAATGGAGGATGGTCAGTCCATCTAACCAAAATCAAAACTTGGCCCTTTTCTTTTATTCATCCCACACCCTAAAAAGCAGGAGGGGGGCTTTGCATTATGATAGAGTATACATGGGGTTTGTGTTTGTGGTGTTATTATAGGTTTTTAGCCTTCATGGGGTCAAGTATCCAAACATTTCTGTTTTGATAGAGTTGTCTTCCCCGCATATTAGAGGACTCAAATGCTCTTAGTCCCAACACTAAAGCTTGAAGTGAAAGTATTGCATAGTTTACACTTTTAAACTTGTTAGATGGTTGATGTTGTCAGTCTCATCTTTAGTTTGCAGCCATTCAATCAGGAATGAAAGCTTTGTCTGTACTTCGAAGATACAAAATAACAATACTTCCATATGTTTTTTGAGAACAAGATCAAACTTGTACCTTGTTCCTACTGTTAAGACTACTCTCAACGGGCCTTTACCCTAAAGAAAAATCAAGATTATCTAGATTTTATCACTTTGCATCTGAAGTCCCAAAAATATTTCATAATAGGTACTGCTTCTTATTTGTCAGCATGTATGTTCACGTTTGTTATGGATCCTCTATGAATTGATTGATTGTATTACTGCTTGACATGCTCATGGTTGATCCTGAATGCTGTTATTGACACACAATTATTGTAACTCTCTTCTATGCTGGGTGATTACTGCTGTGTAGTTAGTTATCACTTATCAGATGTATTTAGTTTTTTTTTTCTGCAGAATTTTCATGGAATTTGTGCTGGTTATTTGGGGAACATCACATTGTTATATGATTTAATGGTAAAAGTTTAAGCTGGTAATCTAAATGATGATTAGTTTAAGGAAATATTTTTTGATCAACTCTTAATCGCGATTAATACATTGCATTTGCTGATGATCAGTCTCGGCGACCAGCATGTTGGTTATTGTCGTTTGGATTTTCCGTCATTAAAGCTCAGTGTTGTTGGTGGACGACCATTTTCTTGCGGAGGTGATAGTTTGTTTCGACAAAAACTTCTTTCTGCAAGGTGGGTAAAGTAGACTGAACTGACTGTTGTGTTTTCTTGATATCAGAAGTATTTATCATTTTCATTTTCATCGTGGGTAGCACGTTTATTGTTTTTATTTATTTCTGATATTGATGTAGTTTCTTTATTGTTGCAAAGGGTTCGTATTGGCATGGTTTTTGAGGAGTAGAGCTAGTATTATGCTTTGATTCTTTCTTTTCTTTTCTTTTTTAAGAAGGTCACAAGATTTATTAAAAGAAAAATTATGGAAGAGCATCATTGGGCAGAGTTGCAAACACCTCTTTTCACGAGTCTCAGCTAGATCATTTGCACTTCTAGGAATCTGACAACAAGATATTTATCATCCCTACTGGCCCTGATAAATAATAAGTTATCTGTTTTTTGAAATGTTGGAATATTATTAAGCAAATCAAAGAAAGCCCACGACCGAGATGGTCGACTTAATACAAAGACAAAAGACAAGAACAATAAAAAGGGCACTGCAGGCAAGAAGAGTCAAGGTGAGAAATCATCAAAGATTTCCATGGTCAATCTATTAGCATCAGAGTGGACTAATTTATCAGCTTCTTTGTTAGCTGATCTTTGCACATGCTGAAACTGAACCGAGAAGCCTGCTACTCTACCCTGAATCTCATCAATGATAGAAGCGAATCCCCAAGGATGGGGTCGGCTCCCATCCATTCACCTTATAACGTTTAGGGGTCCCCTCTACTATAATACGGGCCAAAACACTGAAGAAGGTACCAGCAATGCCGCAAGGGCCCAAGTTAGCAGTCGAGATTTAACTTAGTTTAATCTTATAATGCCCTTTACTCAACCTTTTGTCATTAGCAAAGTTTTCAAAGGTTTTCCCGTAACAATGGGCACAATTGCCCTGAACCCATTTGTATAGACAACTGGACCCATTTTTCTTTATCAGGTTTTGTTACGTTGATACGACGACAAATCCTTTATTTTGATTGTATAAAGCCAGGTTCTTGCTTTCTATATGAATCCCGAATTTACCTCTTTACTATCAAGCAATTATCCTGATACAAGTACTTTCCTTATTGTGAATGGGGATAAAATGTGCTCCATCTCTTGGTGTCTAGGATACAAATTCCAAGGATGAAGAGAGTCCCCACCATGACACTCAATAGTGTTTTGGACCCTCAATCCATGACACCATTTAGCAACATACAAATCTTGCAAGAACTTTGATCCTAGTTGGCAGAGTTGGAACCTCTCTCTGTGGCTTCCGTATTCCCAATTGGCCCAAAATAAGCAAAACAGCATTGGTCACCTTCGAGTGTGATGTAGAACTAGAAGAGAAATTTGCTATAATTATTGGCCATGTAAAACTCACCATAACATGTTTGATCAATGTTTTAACAAACTTTTCAAAAATAGAATCAGTTCTGACCATTAAATCTAATTCTTAGATTAACCACAATGATCCATAGTAAAATCGTAATGATTAATAAAAAAAGTTACTCAAATCCGACCATTGGATCTTGAGATCAAATCAATCTCTAATCTAATGATTGGGATTAATACAATCTGACCATCAGAATTAAGATCATATCCGTTCAATATTATTCCCAAAATGACTACAATAAAAGCTAGCAATCCACAAAAACTATAGAAATCGAAATCTCAAAAAAACCTAGGAGCTCTTAAAATCCGAACAAGTAAAAGAAAGAGAAAAGATGTAGATATTATCTCAACAAATTGAAAGAAGAGAAGAAATGGAATTCGAGGACTTCTCTCCACTTGATCTGATGGCTTTACACCAACAGGAGATCATGAAATTACTTTAAGATCAATTAGAGACGGAAGGCTCTTCCATGGTTGCTCAAGCTAGCTTTTCTTTTTCGTTCATAAACATAAGATATCCAAAAAGATGGCCCATCCCTTCATTGAAACTTCAAATCAAAGCTTGGGCTGACTTCTTTGACCTCAGGTGTCATAGAAATGATCATTTTCCCACTTCTCACTTATACGGTTGTAGACTTTAAGTTGATCCCTTGTATGATATGATTCTCATTGATCTTTCCAAATCAGGGTTCTCTTTGCTTATGGAAGTTCAGTTTTTGACATTCCCTAAATGAAGCCACCATACATGATACATCTCAAGGCCTATCCACCAAGAAGTTCTGAATTCTGATAGAAGCCAACTCAAATCCTTCAGTAATGGAAGAGTCACCACGCCTGAGAAGTACGTTGGTTATGTAGCCCAACGCCCCAACCCCATACCTCGAAAATAATTTCCTTGACTACAATTTCGACCATTAAATCAGATAGTTTAGAAAACTTTGGCCTTCTCCCAATTATCAAATCCCATACATCATACCAAAGAACAGGATTATCTAAAAATACCTTGCTCTCTTTCTCTTCAGTGCTTGACACTACATATTCCTGAAACTATACGAAGAGTGTAGTAAAAAGAGCACTGATTTAAACATTAACTGAAGGCAAGGACCAAAACTCTTGTGTGTGAGGGCGCTGTAGGAGCAGATGATGACCTCTTTTCCTGTTTCTCTGCTCACGACACCATAATCCCTAATCACAATTGGTTTTCCTTTCCTCAAGCTAGACGTCAATCAGAGTCTTACTTCTCTTGGCCAACGACATGAATGCTATTGATCGCAGATGGTTATGCCACCAAACGTTTCTGGAATTTGCCAAGGAGCTGCCACCTAGATATAGTTTTATTGTTTATGTTAATAATGGCTTTAAATTTAAACTAGTAATATTTCAGTTTTGCATTCATAAAACCCTTCTCAAACATTCCGTCACACACTTTATTTATATGGCCTCAATTTCTTAGAATCTTCCATATTTGTGATATATCCTTTTCTTGAATAAAAATCATAATATCATGCCACATGCCATGCATGAGAGGATTATTGAATTCAGGGCTATACCCTCTGATTTTATGTTCAGCTTGATTTCTGGTTTATCTGATGCAACTGTTCTTCTTCGTAGGTATGGAGTTTGTGACATGGAAGGAAGTGCTAAAAAAATATATGAAGCTGCTTTAGGGACACCTGAGGGTTATTCGATTATTTTTCTTGCACACAATGGACCTACAGGTGTATAAGGCTCTCAAGTTTTAATTATCCTCAAGAATAATCATCCTTATGAGAAGTACTAAATTGGTCATTTTTCAATTAGAATTCAACTTGCATGTTTTCTATAGGACTGGGATCTGAAAGGAATGACATCTGTGGAAGAGATTGGGTGTTTGGAGGTGGCGACCATGGTGATCCAGGTAAAAACTTTTTGTTATGCAAACCATGCTTCTGTTAAGTTGGATACTTCCCCTCAGTAGAACAACCAGTCTTATGTTTAGAAGGACATATCTGATGATACAGATCTAGCACAAGCCATATCCGAGTTGCAAATGAGCACCCAATTTTCTATACCTTTGGTCGTGTTTGGGCATATGCATAAAGAGTTGGCATATAGAAGCGGTCTTAGGAAGATGATTGTGGTTGGGGTTGACAACACTGTTTACTTGAATGGAGCTATTGTACCAAGGGTGACACACTTGGTTAACAAACAAGGAACCGGTTCACACGATCCTATAGGCACTTCGCGGGCATTCACTGTAATCGAAATTCTGGATGGGAGGTTGGCAAAGATAACAGAGAGTTGGGTTTCAATTATTGGAGATGAAACAACATTAAAAGAGGAGCACCTACTTTATAGGAATGCTAATGAGATTGCTTCATGATTAAATCCAATTTGAATTGCAACCCATGTTAAATATTTGAAGCTCTTTTATAGAAGTTATCTGTGAGTCGCAGTTCTTTCATGAACACATTCTTGAAGAAGTTGGTTGTTGTAAATTAGTTACCCAAACTACATGTATAAGTTGTTCAAATTGACTTGTCTATTCAGACAAAAGAAATGCTAGGCATGTATTGATAGTAACACTAAAATACAGTTATGAGTTTGGAAATGGGCATAAGAATGTTCTCATTCTTTGGTTATGTATATGATGTACTTAAATTTCTTCCACATGCAAAACACTGAACTGGATTTCTGTAAGGTTGCCATCTCTAGTGACATGTAAACTTGAGATTATGTATTTGAAAAATTTATTCGTTTGACTGGATCAGAGTGAGATGTTGTCATCTATTGGAATTTCTAAGGCAATGATTCTATGCGAAGCACTTGATTGAACTGGGTTTCACTAGATTAGTTCAACATCTTTCTGTTATTGTATCGGTATGATTTGGGTGCCAGGTGTCTTATTTGTGATTCCAACGCTTCTTTTCTTGTGGGCTTCTGCAATTCTGTTGGTCCCCCCTCCAACACAGTTGCTGAATTCAAAGGGATACTTATTGGTTTGGAATATCTCTCTTATCTCTTTTCTACTTTGCCAATTTGGATAGAATCAGATTCTCTTTTGGCTGTGAATGCCATCTTCTACCTTCACAATATATATAAGGAATGCCGGGCTGTTCTTAGCTGTAATAGACCTTATTCATGGTCCTCAGTGGAAGATATCCCATATCCGTGTTACTGTCCTAAGTGGGGGCCTGCCAATGTTACAGTCCTAGATGGGACCTAGCTTGGTAAGAGACAGGTTTAAAGGGCTAAAATCTAAACAATTCCATAGCTCTGGGGCTTTTAGCGTATTGGTTAGGTTCTTAACATTTGGTATCAGAGCAGTCACTACATCATTCTTTATAGTCTTGGAAAGGGCAGCCGGTAAAAAAATGTGAAAGTGAAAGCACTCGGAGTGAAAGCATCACAAAATGGCTGCCACATAAGGGCTACATATTGAAAGTGCTACCTGGAGTTTCTATTCGTCTCTTTCACCAGAAATCTCAAATTTTCTCTCCAAAGATGTATCATTCTTCCGTTAATTCTAGGGATGCAACTCGGGTCAGGTTCAACCCGAAAAAGAGTAGGGTTGAGTTCGGGTTCAGGTCGAGTTTTCCCCAACCCGGATTGAGTTCAGGTTGAGGTTTGGGCAACCCGACCTGAGTTCAACCCGACAATTTTTATGATTTTTTTTCTTCTTAGCTTAAAAATTCGGGTTGGGTCGGGTTCAAGTTGGAAAAAGGGTCCCTCAGATCGGGTTGGGTTGAACCTCGTCAAGTTGGAAATCGGGTCAGGTTCAGGTTGGAAAGGCCAACCCGACCCAAGTTGCACCCCTAATTATTTCAAATCTAACAGTTCAGTTTGATCTGGGCTACTCATCTGGAAGGCCTCATGTTATTACCGAAGTGGAAATCACTCGAATAGAAGAAATCCCACAGTTGGACCACAAAAATGAACATCAATTTGAAGCAATTGGCTTATCTATGTTCTTATCTTCATACCGTCATTCCCTTTTAACTTTTCAACGCCCAAACTTCAAAGCCATGCGAATCGTTATTACCATATCCTTTTCTTGGGACCAAAGTTTAGGGCTACTATCCCTAAATGAAAGACAAAAGAAGGTTCTAATGATCACATTTGTAATGCGGTCCAACAACAAAACGAAAGACATAATAGGGAAAAGGAAAAAGAAGTAGGTGTTGGGGTTCCACGTAAAAGCAAAAGATCCCACATGGGATAAATAAGGAGATATGGATGGGTAAGGGCTTGGGCACCCTCTCCTTAATGGCTAGCTTTTAAGGGTTGCTTCTACCCGAGTCCCAACAAGTGGTATCAAAGCCGGGGTGTGGTAACTCTGGTGGGCACTCAAGGACGGTGAAAGTCCGTCAGGGAAGGATCTCGGTAACCCCGGTGTACCTCTGAGTACGGTGAATTCCCTCAGAGAAGATCTTGTAGTTCCACGTTGCTGCCGTGTGGAGGGGGGAGATTATCCGCGTTGCTTCCTCATTGAATGGGAGATTGTTGGGGTTCCAAGCAAAAGCAAAAGATCCCACATTGGATAAATAAGGAGATGTGGATTGGTTTATAAGGGCTTGGACACCCTCCCCTTAACGGCTAACTTTTAAGGGGGACTTCTACCCTGGTCCTGATAAAAGGAGCAAAGAAAAATGGACCCTGGGCAAACAAAAGCAGCTAACACTATAAGCAGATGTGCAGTCCACATAGGACATATATGGTAATCGTAACCATTGATTTGATGGACCATCACAATGTGATCAAACGGCCATGTTCAGTATGGGGTCAAGAATCTAGTGTTAGGAAATAATCCTAACGGTGGATATGGTTGTTGCAAGATCGATGGTCAAGATCATTTGGTGTGAAAATGTATAAACGTTTGAAAAAAAGAGACGTTTGGGGAGACGGATCGGCGCGATGAGGAGTCGCATCTCTTCCCACAAACGCTTATAAAAAGAACTCTTGGGTCCTATTTGCTCACAACGAATTTGTTTCCAAACTTTGAGAATCCACGCTTGAAGAGACAGGAAACCGGTCCCCATCACCGACTATTGTGTAGCGAAGAGAAACCTTAAGAGAAAGAAAAACAACATTCATGGCTTCCGGTATGTCTTTTTTCTCATTTCAATTTATTCCATATTGTTATCTGTGATTTTCTCAATGTTGAATCGCTAAGATCCGTTGCCGGTGTTCATATTGTATCGAACACTATCATGTGGTATCAGAGCCACGGTTCTAGCGAGAAAATCAGATTGAAATAGAGTTTGTGAAAATTTTATTTTATTTTTTTTTGGGATTTTTTTGACATCGCCGGAAAACATCGTGCCGCCGGAAAACGGTTGCTTCGACCGATGATTTTCCTGTATGGATGTGAAGTTTGTCGAGAAACGAGTCCAATGCAACAAACAGTGCCTAAATCCGATGTCAAACGAACCCAGAAAATGAAATCAAAATTTGTTTTTTTTTTTTTTTGGATTTTTCTGGAATTTATTACTGCTGTTAGAGAAGACGATGAACAGTGATGGGCCGATGGCCCGCGCAGGCCCGTTAAGGATCCATCAAGGATCCGCGATTTTAAGAAAGGCCCAGTTGACCGATAAGGTCCACAAAACCCGTCTGGGCCCACCAGACCCAACCAGAACCGGCCCAGACCCGTCCAATCCCTTTTTTAGGCCTAGTTTGGCCATTTTTGGAGTTTTTGGACCCCTTTGAACCCCATTTTGAGGTCCGTTTTTGCATTTGAGACCCGGTTTTCAAAGTTACAGTATAATTTTCAAAAATTTGGATTTTTTTTTAAAGTTTGGTTTTGAGTCAAAATTTTGACTTGAAAACACATTGGTTTTGTCAAATATACCTAAAACCTTTGTCTTTTGGTTAGTAAATTGATTATGTATATCTTTCAAAATCCTTATGCATTCAAAATCCTTATGCATTGATTTTGATATATTATGAAACTTGATTCCGTCTGGGAAACGGAATCGCTTTAGGTTAGTGGTTTAAATAAAGAACAGTGTCGCATATAGTGACATATTATGAACTACAAAACCGCTTTAAGTTGCATCTATTTGTCCAAGAGCAACACTCAGCCCAACGGATGATTGTTGCTTTACACAAATAGGCGGTGTGAGGGGGCTAGGCCTAGATAACTTGGTTTGGAGTTGCGCTTCTGCCCAACGGTGATGTGTACCTTAAGTATAGAGTTATTTGGCCCTAGTTAGTCTCATAGATGAGAGCCAAATGTGTGTCGTGGCACGGCCCAACGGACGACCCATGATGATACGCTGGTGTCTCCCTAGAATCACATTTATGTGTTTCTGTGATTCTAGGCAATCCAACTGACTTCCCTAAAGATAAATTGATTTAAAAATGGAACCAATTGTGTATCGTGGCATGGCCCAACGGACATCCCACGGTGACACACCGGGTGTTCCATCAAGAACACACTTATGTATTTTGTGTTTCTGTTTACTTTAGTCATTTATTTTAAAGTTGGATTACATTAAATCGTAGATTTTACTGAATAAACTCTTTTTGTGGATTTAAATGATGTCTTAGATAGTAAGCAAAATTGTAACTGTCTGTCTTTTTCGTCTACAGCATTGAACCCTAGTTCTACCTCTAGTTATTTGTCCGGGATCGAGGTTTTGAGTGGGTCTAATTTCGAAAAATGGAAGGATCATATTCACATAGTTTTAGGGTGTTTGGACCTAGATTATGCACTTAGGAATGACAAACCTGAAGTGCCTTCTAATGAAAGTATTGCTGCGGATTTGGCTACCTATGAAAAATGGGAACGGTCAAACCGCATGAGCCTTATGATTATGAAAAACACGATCTCTACCTCTACCCTAGGAGGCATTCCCGACTCAGAGAAAAATGAGAAATTTACTGCTAGAGAGTACCTACAGGCAGTAGAGGATCACTTTAAGGGATCGTCTAAGGCTCTTGCCAGTACACTGATGATGAAGATGATCACTATGAAGTACAATGGTAGTAGTGGTGTGAGAGAGCACATTATGCGAATGAATGATATGGCCTCCCAGCTAAAGAAAATGAACATGGAGATCTCTGAGGGTTTCCTTGTTCATTTCATCATGACATCTCTTCCTGCGCAGGTTACTCCATTTAAAATTAATTACAATACGCAGAAAGAGAAGTGGGAAATGAGTGAACTCATAGCCATGTGTGTTCAAGAAGAAGAGAGGTTGAAGACCGAGCAACCTGAAAGTGCTCATTACACCACAGAGGGAACATCGAAGGGTCACTTCAAGAAGAAAACCAAAGGAAAGGGCTTTGGGAAAGGCAAGAAGAAGGTAGCAAATGGTTCGGCTCAGCAGGGCTTGACCGGTGGGATAAAAAGTCGCATTAGGTGCTATTTCTGTAAGAAACTTGGTCACATAAAGAAAGAGTGCTCCAAGTATGAATAGTGGCTGCATAAGAAATGTAATAATTCAGTTTTTGTTTGTCATGAATCTTTCCTTGTAGATGCACCTAGAAATACCTGGTGGATAGATACATGTGCTAGAATAACCTAGGATCCATTTCAATAAGAATCAATTGAAAATCAACTCCTAAAAATAAGATAGTGTGGTCCATTTCATTGATAATTCAAATGTTTTTGCTTACCTAACTAGTTCTTCCGATTGCATTTGATGAGAGTCTACAAATCTTAAGCAATCAATCATATTATTATTTTATCATTTGGTAGCTAGGTAAGTCGGATTGGACGTCAGACTAGAAGGCTGGAGAAAAAAGCCATGACCAATTGAGCTAGAGTCTCAACCTCTTAATTTGTCGTATTAGCGGACAACAATTTGAAAAGATTCTCAATAATTGACAAGTCTTTTTCAAAGAAAATGTGTATTACATCCACAATTAGTGGGATTTGCTAAGGTAATTTTGCAAAAAAGCCATTTTAGTGGCTCACTTATTCAGGATAGGAACAAATGAATAAGACAAAATCTGGCTGTTTTCCTTTGAAAAAGTGAGCCACAAAATGGCTCCACGAGAAAGTGCCTAGCAAATCCTCTTTTTAGTGATATCTGCAGTATCTTGGATTATGACGTTCATCACTTTAATAAACACATTTCTGATTGATTGTTGGTAACTTTTGGGGAATTGAATTAGATTTCAATAACTAATTATACGACCGTGGTTTCACGGAAATTCTGTTAACGCCACAATAACGACAGTTTGTTCGTGACAAGAATTACTTTTTCTTTTTGATAAATGACAAACATGCGGCTGCTTACTTTGTTTCATGCCACAATAGGGATTTGCTAGGAACCATTGCACAAAGCATTTCACTGTTTCATAAGAGAGCAGCCACATAGGGCTCTCTCTCTCTCATTCATTTAATCCATCCTATGTGGCTGCTCTCTCATGCAACAACCGGTCCGCGAAATGCCTTCTGTGATGGTCCTTAGCGAATCCCCAATGAATATCTTCTGAAACAATCCCAATAGAAGTGTCTTCGTATCCTTTTTTTCAACTATATATAATAAGGAAGAAAGGTGTTTGCTTAGCCAATTTCCCGGAAAGGCATTTCTCAGCTGGCTTTTGCATGTGAGAACAGCCACATTGGCTAGCAAATCCCAAGAAGTAAAGTGCAATTACTAAAAAGAAGTGTGGATATCATTTCCTTTGTATTAGAGAATGATTCGAGGAGTTGCAATGCAGGATACAAAATTTTATATGGTGCGTATTTTTCAAAAAGTAAAGTAAGGCCCACTTCATAGGATGATCCAAACCGTTCATTTGTCGGGCCCCCTAAATAATTTTCATAGGATGATTTAGAAGGACTGCACATTACGGAAATCTCTATAATGTGCAGTCCCTCTGCAAATCGGAGGGTTATTAGAATCATCCTATGGAGGATACATTATATTTATGTTGGGGCCCAACAAATGAACGGTTTGGATCATCCACACCCATATAATTTCTCAACTAGTGAAATGATATAGCACAACCATCCTTTAACGATGTGTGACAATTCCCAAGAAGCAGTCAGCAGCCTTTGGCAGATTAAAGCACATAGGACAAGTGGATTTCATGCCTTTTATCAAAGCAGGGTTGTGCCTATATCATCTGCCTTTATCTATACATCCTTTAATCCTTTTCTGTAATACTATTTTAGAAAGTTTCTTTTCTCTTTTTTGACCAAAGAGGGGCTTGAGCTTTAACTGTTATCTCACTTTCACTTTTAATTTTAAAGCCAACAACATCAAGTGCCAAGATGCTTTTGGGTGGTGTGGATGTTTCCTTTTCGGTAGTTTGGATGTTTCTATCCTTCTTAAACATCCTTATCTCTTTTTTCTTGGCATGGTGTTGGATCAATTGGGATCGTTGATCTGGTGGGTCGGATACTTTTGATCCAATAACAATCACATGAACATGGAATTAAGCCGTTAGATCCAATGATCACATGTCTCTGCCTAAAAATTTTCTATTTTTAATTAGAAAGTTACAACACTCATAAGATCATCAATAATTAAAGGGAGTCTAATTGCAAAATAATTTTGCATTTATTTTCTAGGCCTTGCTATGGATGGGCTATGGGAGAAATATTGACCTTGATGGGACAATCCTAACCGTGCAAATTGTGGCAACTAAATCGAAGGTGAGGAAATTAAAAACTACATAGGTAGAATTACCCAATCGGAGTGATATTAGGTCTACGGCATCTCCACATAGGGCCCACTAAATCAAGAGTTGGAATCATGCTGATTCCAAGTGCATTGATGGGGATTGAAGCAGAGGGCCGACATTGAAGACCACTGATAGAGTGGATCCACTAGTGTGATTTTCAAGGTATGGCATCTCTATAATGGGGCCGCTAGATGAAATCATGGGTGGGCCCAATCATGGTGTCTGTGCCACGTACGGTGGAGATCAGCACAATGATGGGCCCCATTTATTGTCATATATCCCACAGATTGCACTGACCGGAAAGGATGGCCCACAGGTTTAGCCAATTAGAATTCGATTTTGGCTTCTTTTCCACCACTTTAACGGTTTAACCCTTTCCTCTCCCCATGCATATTGTCGGCATCTCCCAAAAACTCCACAGGAGCCTCATATTTTGCATCATTTTTTTATTTCAAACGTTTGCCATTGAGAAGGTGTGCAAATATCAAAATCACGGGTGGCAATTAATACCCAGCAGATGAACAGTTAAGAAATCGGATTGTTAATAAATGCTGAACAAGATGGAAGTCCTCAATGGAGGATCCAGATCATTCGGTCTCATACGGGTGGGCCCATGTCAAACCATCTCCCCATAAATAGCATAAAGATCACCACGTGCAATTCACGTGGTAGCTAATTAAAGCAAAACAATATAAAGGGTATGTCCGTAATATAACCAAAAAAACAAGGGTAAGATTTTAACAGCTAAAACGCCCAACCATGGGTCGCTGAGCAAAGCATATATGGAGGAATGTCTGACTCTGACTTAAAATCTGAAAATTTCAGCAGCCTTTGACCGAATCTCAACCGTCGATTCTTCTGCCCGAGATTCGATCCCCTTCCTTTATTTCTACCCTTTATCTTTATTTTTGTAAAGTGATATATTTTCTCCTGTTTTACTTCGGACACCCCACTATAGTGTATTTATGGCTACTCTTTTACACTAGAGGAGGCTGTCCCAGGTAAAAAAGGGTTTGAATATATCCCTATTATTTCTACCTTATTAAAGCTCCTGGTTATGTTTGTCAGTTCTTCCAGCTCATCTCATTGCCAGTTAGATCGGATCAATTTTCTGCCACCCTTTACAATTTACTTAACAAGACGCCACTTGGATTGCATCAAACGTGGTGAAAAAAAAAAAAATCCCTTCTTTGATTTTTTATTGTATTTGTGTGGAAGGAGAATGAATGTTTGTTGTTCAATGGAATGAAGGAGAATTCATGGTGGAGTTTTAATGGGCAACGTAACATCGAGTGTTGCAGCAAAATTTGCATTTTTTCCACCAGACCCACCAACATATGATGTGTTTAGAGAAGGAGATGGGAAGCTTTTTTTCTCTGGGATTACAGCTGATAAGAATGTGGATGTACATTTGCTTGATACAAAGGGAGGTAATAAGATTGTGGCTACGTTTTGGAGACACCCTTTTGCTAGATTTACTCTTTTGTATTCCCATGGAAACGCTGCTGATTTGGGTCAGATGCTTGAGCTCTTTGTTGAGCTCAGAGCCCACTTGCGTGTCAATATCATGAGGTATATATTTCTTTTATCATTCACAAAAACAAAAACAAAAAATAAAATCATGTGGTATTTTGGTTGATCCTTCTGGTTTGGAATCTGGGTTTTGATTTGTTTTGCTGGATATGGCCTTTTTTTTTATAGGCAAGATAGCATGAATTCACAACCTTGTGGATTTTGCTCTTAGGATTTTCCAACTGGAAATGTTTTTTTTTGTTTTGCTTTTGCTGAGATGGGTTTTGATTGTGATTTTTTTTTCAGCTTTTTATCTACTTGAATTGGTTGATTATCTTTGATTTGTTGTTTGTGAAGCATGTTGGTGTAATGGGATTAAGACCCATATAGATTTTTCTGTATAATCCCCAATATTTCATTTTCAGTTCTGTTTGAAATGGTAATTTTCAGATGGGTCCAAGTTTTTTGCGTCTAAAGCTTCCAAAATGTCAATTTTTTTTTGGCATCCTGAATTTTTTTGTTATATTTGTTCAAGGATAGGATGATTGATGAAGAGTTATGTTTTCTGGGATTTGGATTTTGATGCAATTCAAAGGGTTTTTATTTGTTATTGATGAGGATTTTTTTGTCTTTCGCAGTTACGATTATTCGGGGTATGGAGCCTCTTCTGGTAAGGTAAGCTGCACATGATACCTGATCTGGCCTTAGATTTCTTTGACCTGTGAAAATACTCTGTAACTTGCAACAGAATGGTTTGCAATTTTGCAATTTATGAACAAAAGAAAGAAAAACGAAATAAATCCTCTCCCTTATGTACTTATGTATCTATCTTTTGATCTTTCTCTCAATCTCTCAATTGTTATACATGTAAAACCACGTTGGTGTGTTATTAGCCATTGGATCGAAACGGTTATGGATAAGGGAGTATATATGCTAATCCCTTTATTTGTGAAAAGTTTTAACTCTTGTAAAACACACAACTAACAGCCCCTTGTTTGGGAGGAGAAGTCCCTCTGCCACTGTAGCCCAAACAATTGATTATTGGAATCTCTCTGTGCTCTCTCCTCACTATTCATCTCATCTCTTTGCATTGCACTGTTTACATCCAAGCATTGCATCTTGCTTTTAGATCTTCTCTGTCACGTGGGTTTTCACTGGTATCAGAGCAAAGCAATACAGAGAAGAACGTTTTGTTCCTTGCCCATTTTCACAACCGGATGAGATAAAGGGGTTTTCCCCATCAGGGAAGAGTCTTTACTCTTACCATCAATTGTACTCATCTCTCATCTTGTTTGAATTTCTTATCTCCTCACTAATAGGGCATCAGACTCCTTGTACTGCATCATCTATCTGATGTAGCCTTTGATTCATTGCTCTTGGCTTTAGTGGATTATTAATCTAGGGGTCGGATTTCTCATCATTTGGTATGCTCAAAAAAATTCACAAGTAATCTGATCCATCATCAACAGCAGCAAGAGCATCAATACAAACTAGAGAAGCTGATATTGTTATATATGTTCTGTTATATAATTAATTACCTAATATCTACGAATTGGCTATGAAATTCAACCGATAGCAGCTTTATCATTGCCATTCTGGTAATAGTCGTTTTTGATACTTTGAATCTTTCAATAGCCATCCGAGTTCAACACATACTACGATATAGAGGCCATTTACAATTGTTTGAAGAGAGAGTATGGAATAAGGCAAGAAGATGTGATTCTATATGGCCAATCTGTTGGTAGCGGACCTACACTACACTTGGCGGCACGTTTACCAAGACTGAGGGCTGTTGTTCTTCATAGTGCAATTCTGTCAGGAATACGGGTGTTGTACCCGGTTAAAATGACATTCTGGTTCGACATTTTTAAAGTAAGTCTTGATTATGCCCTGCTGTTCTGCTTTGATGTAAGTGCATGTTTGAGTTCTCAATTATTTATTTAGAAAGTTCCAATCTGTATTTGCAGAACATTGATAAGATACGGCATGTCAACTGTCCAGTTCTTGTTATACATGTAAGTCCTGTTCATGTTTTACATCTAAGTCTTCAATATATTGGTGTAATTTACATTTTTTTAGCATCTAGACAATCAGTTGTCATGACTATGATTCAAATGTTATTTGTGCATCTTTTCACATTGTGAATATTTTTCTTTTTCTTTTTCAATGGCATGTTGTGAATCTTGTTATGTGGCATCTTCCTTATATTACTAAAATGTAGATTCCATCTCCTGATTGATTGAACACTGAAGATAATACTTGTAAAAGAAAACTGGCACTTTCCAAAAAAAAAAGACATGATAGCTTGTGGAAGGACTTTAATCATGTTTTCCAACCATACTTCTAAGCCACGACAGTTTCTCGTTATTGCTTTAGTGTTTCATTATGGAATCAATGTGTTATTATTGCTTCAGTTCGTTATTCTATGGTTATCAGGATATCACCATAGTGTAATTGTATAAATAAGAATGCTGGTTCTTTTTCAGAGGCCCATTGCTTTACTGACTTGGCCTTAACTTGGTTTTCAACAGCCTGCTTGTTCAGGAATCACATGAAAATGTAAGTTTACAAGCAAACATTAGGACTCTGCGTGATGGTCCTTATGGGTAATCATATCTTATGTTCTTCTTGGATTTTTTTTTTATAAAGAGTTCTTCTAGGCCCAACTATTATGGGACTGGATGTCTACTGATTTAGAAAGTAAAAAGTAACAACCCTCTCATTTGGTAAAATGTGGGCCTCTTGGAAAAAGCTTGAGTGGGGCTTTTGGTTGTTGTTCATATTACCATGTTTCTGCCAATCCTTCACTCTGTGATGGCGGAGTGAAGGTTTTATTACCATTTTACATGAGAAGTAGTAGCTAGAGGTTTCTCCGAGCATTTTGAAGCTTCTTGCATTTTTTTTTGAACGTTTGAAGCTTCGTGCTTTTGTTTATAATAAATTACATATCGATATACATTCCCTTTCCGTCAACTAAAGTCTGTTCGTTTCATCCATCAAAATGAAATGGCAATAACTCATCTCGGGCAAGAACAAACTACTAAGCGGTTGTTCGGGGCTCATTCCCTCGGTCATGTGGAGAGGAAAGGGAAGGCTGCCCTGCGTTTTTAATACATAAATATATACTCATAAAACTCTACTTTGGAAGGTTCATTCTCCAAACTGGATGTTCCCACTCAGTGGTGTTGGGAAGTGGTAGACAAAAGTTGGGTCAAGATCATAAGCACTCACAATTGTTTGAAAAAGTACTTCATACTTTATTTGGATTGCATGTAGAAATATGTGAAAGTACATGTTTTTATGTGGATATCATATTAAACTACTTGAATGTGTGTGGAAGTGACATTCGGCCTCTGTAACATAGACATGTGCATCCTTGATCCTCATCCTTCAGTCTATGCAATGATTGTGTGTGGTAGTGACATTTAGCCTTTGTAACATAGACATGGACATCCTTGATCCTCATTCTTCACTCTATGCATTGATGCAGTGGCATTCATCATTTTCCTTGAATCCCTAGGTGCAGGTACCTCATTTGGAAAGAGAGGCAGTTCAAGAAAAAACTCCTCAAGGGATTCTTATATTGAAGTATGGCTTGTAGGGAATATGAAGTTCATCACCATTATTATACATTCGTAGAAAGTCATGAGTTGTACTGGACGTAGAAGCTTGTTTGCTTCTTTTTTTTCCTATTACTAGAAGGCAGAAAATTGTTATGGGCACCTACCACCGGGGCTTACCATGCTAGTCAGTATTGCATACATGTCTCTCTAGTGTGGTTCATCTTACCACAGTATTTACATTTCCTCTTGGGGATTGCCACCTTGCCCCTTTAACTCGTCGACAAAAGAGACCTCTCAGTCAAAGCATCGTGGAAATCAGTACATGTATGTTTGTTCTGATTCCTGAGGATCTGAGCACGGATAGGTTCAAACTCTTAATTAAGAACAACTAACAACTCAAATATCCTTTTCTCCCTTTGCTTCTTTAGGGTGGTGAATGTGGAGGTACTTATAAAGGTTAACCCCTCCTCCCCTCCCCCTGACATAAAACTCTATGTTTTTTCAAGTGTATAAGAATGGAGTATAAATCAGCAAGGGACAACAGTAAAAACAGAATGTAGAGAAGAAAAATACACTTTTCATATTGAGGCATGTATTGGAGATACTTTCCTTAGGGTAGATTTTGCTCCCTCTCTAGATCGAAGTCGCAAAGGGCTTCACAACATCTACCTCGCAGGTTACATCATTTCGTCACGTTGAAAGTGTGCACTTACAAATCCTTTGCTGAGCGAACGCGTACACATGATTTGCCCACTTGAAAATAGAAGTTACAGGAGGAATATGGAGACAAAAGCAGTTATAGAAAGGAGGAGACCGTTCTATTTTTTGTTTTAGAGTGATTAATAGGAATAAGATATAAGCTTTCCATCCTGTTGATGGAAGAGACATTTACATGCCCTAATCTACCAAGGCACATATCTGTAGAGCCAGCAAAATACAAAGAAGAAGATGATGCTTTATAAATTACAAAGTTAAGTACATTCAACTTGAAAAGACCGCTCATTACAGTAACCTTTTCCAAACAATTCCCATTTTTGTCATAATGACCTTCTCAGACTCAAACACTAATTTAATACCATGCTTGGCAGTGGAGAGCCTGAGACAAGATTCTTTTGATTCTCTGGAACACGAATAACCTTGTGCATTGCCAAAATCTTACATGAAGTAAGCTTCAGAAGGACCTTCCATTTGCTAAGAATTGTTTATGACGATGTGTTCCCCATGAATAGTTGTCACCTTCCACCACTAGCTCGTATAATGTAAACATGCTTCGATCACAACAAATGTGTCCGGCCTAGTGTCCACCACCCAATCCTTGATGTGGCACAGGAGGTCACTTCAGATACCACTTGCAAGTCGCTACAACTATTTCACCTTATGTTAGGTTCGCTTGGGGATTTTCAGGTTTCAACTTTGAAGACAAGTCCCCTTACATTTACTTTGACGACATTGCCAAGCATGATGGTCTAGTCTTTCTTCTTTTTTTTTATGGGTAAGCTGGGGTTTAGCGGGGACCCCTACCGATTTATTTCATAAATAAAGATGATACAATAAAAGCTCAAAACCAACCCTAACTCGGAAACATGCGAGGAAGGGAAAACCAAAGCTCAACACTTATGAGCGACAAACACTAAGCCTAAGAGATCAAAATGCTCAATACTTGTGAATTACATAATCGGCTAATTTGGAAGGGATATGTTGGGCTCTTTGAGAGCTTTTTGGTCATATTTTCTTATGAACTATCCCCGCCTGGCAGGACGTGCTTTTCTTGCTTGTAGCGCTTGCTAACTCCTCCTCAACTTCTCTTAGAATCTCTATTTTGGTATGGATTTCCAGCCCCTCAAAGTTTCTTTCTGAGATCATTGATTTGAGTGTTGCCAGTCTCTCAGTAAGGAAGGTGGCACCATCTAATTTTTAGATAGAATCTGGTTGAAGGAGAGGTCATCTAAAAATGGGGGATCTTGAGCACCAATGTGGACCAGAGCATCACACTTTTCTGATTGATTCTTACCCGGCCCATCAGAATCTAGCATTTCAAAAGAGTTGGTTTGCACATCTGCATCATCTTCGTCATCCTCATCATCTTCCTCATAATCAGTATTTTGATCTTCATTGATCTCTTCATCTTCCTTTTGGTCTTCAGAGATGCAAATAGGTGAGGGAACATTGAGAGTGTTTACAGGATTTGTGGGAGTTTCAGTGGTATCCTTTGTTTCTTCATCTTTACCCTTCCATGGCTTTTTCTCTTCCTCCTCCAAAATGCTGAAAGTATTTGAGGTGGGGATGCTACATACTTCTGGGGTGCTGTATTTTGTATTGACTTCTGTTGAGGAATTTCCACTCTCTTTTTTCTTGAGCCCAGAATTCTCAGGCCTTTTCTCTTGATATTGGCTAATTTGAGACTGCTTTGCATTTTCAGAAATTTCATTGTCATGATACCTCTGTCGAGTTGCTATCCGGTCTCCGTCATTGCTCTTCTTTGGAATCCATATTTTCTTTGCTGGCAGAGACGGAGGATTGAGATTAGGCATTGGGCATTTATCTGGAGTATGACTGAAATCTTTACATCTCTTACAGGCTGAAGGTTTCCAGTCATACTCAACTGATTGATATACAGGACCAGAGGATGTGTTAATTCTGATAGAGCTTGGAAGATCAGCATCAGCGCTGACTTCTACACATACTCGAGCATAGCTGAGCTGAGTGGATTCTGTTGTCTGTTTGTCCATGTAAAGGGGTCTGCCTAGGAGGCTTGTGATCTTACTTAGACCAACTTTGGTCCAAAATTTAAGGTGTAGCCCAGGATACTTGACCCATATAGGAATGGTAGACAGCTTAAGTCTCTCTAGAGCACACTCAGCAGCCCATCTCTGCAGAATGATAGGTCTTCCTCCATAAGAATTTGAAGGCGATTTTAGCACTTGGATGCAATCTTCTTTGTTCCCAAATTTAAACAAGAAGCAGCCATTTGCAAGCCCATACATTCTGAAGTCACCTTTCAGGTTCCATTTTCGTTGCAAAAAGTTTCCCAAGGCCAGAAAATAAGGTCTCTTCCCCATTAGATAACCCACCAAAGTATGAGTCCATCTTTCTGAGCTTCAGTGTAGTCTTCATCTGGGATCATGGTTGTGAGGATCTCATCTTCTTGTTTTTTCTGTTTCATAGGCTTCCAGTTCTGAGGTTGGGTTATGGTCTTCCGCATTGGAGAACAGATTGCTCTATTGTCCTAGGGGATTTGCAGGTAATTTTGCTGACCTGGTTGTCTCAGGGGGTGGGTTCACAGGCTGCGGAGATAATCTTGATGCATCATAAAGAGGGGCAGAGTATACTGGCAGAACCCCCACAAAGATCTGATGGAGAGGACAGTGATGAGAGAAAAAATGAAGAAAAAGAGGATAAGCCTCATGAAATAAAAGAAAGATGTGATGAAAAACAGAATGAAGAAATCCAATCCTCGGGTCACTCCTCGCCCACAGAAGAAAGTGATGCTCATCAAAAGGCCCATCAAAAGGCTCAAATTCCAGGGGAGATCCCTCTAGATCCATTGTACTTAGATGACTTCTCCTTTAACCAGTTCCTATATCAGAAATTAGATGATGCCACCTTCATGGCTGATGCTTTGAAGAAGCTCAAATCAAGGATCTCAGAATGCCACTTTGAGGGTCTCACGGGGATAACTTCAAATCCTGAAAAGGAAAAATTTTCCATTGAGAAGAAGGATAAAGAGGCCGCCAAAGTGATCCCAGAAGTTGAACCAAATGAAACATGGCAGGAAGTTCGTAAGAAAAGTTGGCCAAAACGCTCTCGAAAAGCCCAACATATCCCATCCAAATTAGCCGATTATGTAATTTAGAAGTATTGAGCATCTTGATCTCTTAGGCTTAGTGTCTGCTCACTCATATGTGTGTTGAGCTTTGGTTCATCCCTTCCTTGCATTTCCCAAGTTAGGGTATGCTTTGTGCTTTCCTTGTATCATCTCTATTTTGAAATAAATCGGTAGGGGTCCCCGCAAAACCCCAGCTTACCCATCAAAAAAAAAAATTATTCTGCAGGGGAGAAAATCGTCAACGGAATGCGTGAACGGAGCAAAGCTGATTCCTCCAATCCAATCTATTATTGGATTCAGACAAGGAATGGTAGGAAAACACAACGGGATATTGGTACATGATGGTCTAGTCTTCCGCACACAAAACAATCCCTTCTTTTCTTCTTGAAGTTCTAACCACTCTTAAAATATTTTTTTCCTTTATTGTGGAAATTGGGTTTATGATTCTTTTTGGGCTTCATTTCAGAACTGATTTCCACAAGGTTTACCTTCGAAACGAGAGATTTCTTCTATCTAGTGTTGTTTTCTTCTTTCACGGTTTTAAAGTTCCACTGAAACCAACATGAAAAGACCAAAATGTTTCCATTTCCATCCCCAGTGAAGCGCATATTGAACCCGAAACACATAACGAAACACAAATCATAAGTAGTATACTATATCAATATGTGTTATATAATTATATTTATATGAATTGCATGTGAAATGTGGCATACGTATCATTTTTTTTCTTTTTGAAAATTAACAGTAATTAAATTGAAACGGCATACGTATCATGAGTAAATATTTATATGAATTACATGTGAAATGTGGTATGGTATAAAATTATTGCGCATGTCACTAGGTGTTCAATGTTGTTAAACCATTATGGGTGATTTTTATTTTTTTTGCTTTTGTAATTGGTTTTTACTGTGTACTTGCGCTTTTATTCTAGCAATTCCTGAAGTTTCATCTTAAATGTCAGTCATTTTGCATATGTGTTTATGATTTTATAGGATTTTCACTGAAATTTCATCCAAAACTGTCATGTTTTCACTTCCGTCGGGATCAAAACACATACTGAAACCTAAACCTGAAACCTTGACTGTATTTTCGATCTTAAAGACTGAAATCTACCTTAATGGGGGGAAGCGTGTGCATCACATACCTCAATCTGATGAGCCAACTCTTTTTTCTTTTTTTATGACATAGGGTATCCCCACCCCAATTTTAGGGCAGGACTATTCCCTATGGATGTGCGCAATCACCCGTAAACCACGAGCATCGGGTAAGCCAGAGGGGATTCGAACTCGAGTCAATGGGGAGCAAACCCATGACTTTAAGCCAAAGAGCCACACCCGTATGGGTTTGATGAGTCAACTTCTCTTCACTAGTCACATTTATGTTCTCGCCATATATACTAATTAAAATAATCTCTAGGCTAGGCTCCTCTGTTGCATCAACTGGATCTACTCCCTCCGATCAAAAATTCCATTTTTGGTTCTTCTTCGGCCAATCCCCACCTCCGTCTCAGTTAAGACAAGGCAAGGTAAAACAAAGCTCTCTTCCTCATTTGTTTCCCTTCTGTTCCCTTCATTATTCGAGGTTAACCATTTCGAAAAGCCAAGGTCACTCTAGGTTTGAAAAGTTTGACGAGAACAACTTTAAGAGATGGAAACAGAAATTAACAAGGTCACTCTAGGTTTGAAAAGTTTGACGAGAACAACTTTAAGAGATGGAAACAGATATTACTACTTAGCCTTGGTTCGTTGAATCTAAATTATGCTTTTGTGGAACGCAGTTTAACATGCATGAATCTTGAACATGAACCTACTAGATCTGAAATGTTGAAGAAAAGGAATCAGATGATTTCTTATGTCAGGGAAATATACTTAGTTCCATGGAAAGGACTTTGTATGATGTTTATTGGATAGCACATGAGATTTTGTAGCTGTTGGAATCAGTCTAGATGAGGCTTTTCAAGTGGCAGCTGTAATTGAGAAACTACCGCCTTCTAGAAGGAACTACAAATACTCAATCATTCAAAAAAAAAAGAAAAAAAGCTACAAATACTCTCAAACATGAACGTAGTCTGATGCCACTTAAGGATCTCATAATTCATCATAGATAGAAGGAAACAGAACCAGACACAAAAGGTCTCATGTATCTAAATTAGTTTTGAAGGTAAACCTTGCGGAAATCAGCTCCGAAAAGAAGCCTAAATACATGCATAAACCCACTTTCCATAATAAAGGGAAAAATATTTTAGAAAGAGTGGTTCTCGGTGCAGAAGAGCTTCTCTGCTTCTATCTCACAAGATACATCAATTTGCCGCATTGGAATTTTGCACTTATGAATCTGCCATGCAGAGAGCACGTACACATTATTTGCCCACTTGAAAATAGAAGTTGTAGGAAGAAGAAAATGTTGTCTATTGCACTGCAGAAAGGAAGATGTTCTGTCTTCGATCATTTTTTTGCCAATGTCTTTTATTTATAGACTCAGCCGACCCCAACTAGTTTGGGACAAAGGCTTAGTTGAGTTGAGTTGAGTTGAGTTGAGTCTTTTATTTATAGACTCCTAATCTTGTATCGTAACTGAATCCACTTGCATGGAATGGATTAGGAAACATTATAAAATGACTAGGAAGTAGGGTTACCTACTTAGGCTATTAAGACTATAATTAAATAGTGGTAAAACTATAAATCACATTAAGTAAATTTTAAAATAAAATTGTAAAAACACAAAAGAAGAATGTGCCCAAGAATGCACATGCCCACACCATGCCATACCACATCTTGGCATGGATCAGCGCACGCACTTGTAAAAGACTAAAGAGTCACTTGACAAAGCGTCTCTCTCATGGGTTAAAACCCATAGAAAAATCCTCCATTTTTATAACCATGAAGTTCAGTCTTCCATTCCAATGTGAGACAACTTTTGAGCGATACAAAGCAAAACCACAATCATAGATCACTACTCACTATGCATAGAGACATGGGAGACAGTGGACCATATTTTTATCCACTGTAAGTATGCTAGAGATATCACGGGTCATATCCTCAGGAGATTTGGGATCCTGTGCGTTTTCCCTTATCGGATGGATGATCTTCTGGATTGTTGGTTCATGGCTCCTTGGAGGAAAAGGGAAGAATCGCATGGAAAGTGATATTGTTAATTGAAGGAAAGAAATGACGGGGTTTTCCGCAGTTCGGTTAAAAGCGCTTACTCATCCTTCACAAAAAGCACCCCTATCAATCTTTTGGGTTAAATCCCTTCTGTACTTTAGATTCATTTCCAGCTCTGATTTATGGCGCCGATGGAGAGAGATCTACCATTGTGAGGAGTCGAAGGAAACCCTTTGGCCCACTTGGACTCCACCCACCTGAGGCTATTCAAGTTGAATTTTGATGCCTTGAGTCTTGGTAATCTGGGGCTGGCTGAGGTAGGAGATGTTCTTAGAGATGAGATGGGTGGCATTAAGTGGGATTTTACTGGCCCTATAGGGATAAGTGACTCTAATGAAGGAGGGCTAAGGGTGGTTCTTCAGGGTATTGGACTTCGGACTTACAAAGGAGAGAGTGCTGCCTTCTTTGGTGGTGGAGGGTGATTCCCAAAATGTCATAAGGTGGATGCTTGAGATCCATCCTCGCCCTTGGGGATTTGCTCATTTGGTAGATGAGATCCCGGATTGTATAGGAGACTTTTCCGTTTCCTCCCAGGATGTGAGGAGATCTGCTAATAATGATGCGGATAGGATTCCTCGGTCTAGGTTGGTAGGCCCCTGTTAAAGGTTTTTGAATTTCTCCTCCTGTGAGATTTGGAGCTTCTTTCATTGTTTCTTATTGTTTTTATTTATGTAATGACCATCTCAGTTGTGGGGTTCTCTCCTTTGCTATTTATTAATGAAACACTTTACCATGCATTAAAAACACAAGACTTTGAAAAATTCAAAGTCCCTTCCAAATGCTTATAATTTTAAAACTATATTTTATAGCTTTTAATATATTGTAGGCTTTTAAATTTGCAATCCCCCGCTGGTTTCAAAATGTAAAATAGAAATCACAGACAAATGTCACGGGCAGATATTGAATTTGTTGTGCATCAGCAAAGGTGTCTTGTGGATGTGAACCTATACTTAGTGTAGATGTGCCAGGTTTATTTAAGTGCTTAGTGAACTAAGTCGTGAACCAAAAACTTTGAGTAATAAACCAAGTCAACCCATCATATTTATAAAAAAAATTCAATGTAGAAGGAACTTTGAATAATAAACCAAGTCAACCCATCACATTTATAAAAAATTCAATGTATAAGCGTTTTCGTTGGTTAACATTTTCTGGCCATATGCTTTTTCCTTGTTTCTGTGAGCGCTATGGAGAATTAGGCTAAATTCTCATAGGAAGCAACCCTACTTCTATACTCATATAGGTGTATTTAGTAAGAGTGATATGTAACTAAACACATTAATTAAAGCATCCCAATGATTACTTCAGGAGTGAATGTCTTCACTCTACTACAGTTTCTTAGAAGTCAACCACGCAAAATCATTTTACTTGATCCACTATGGATTTTTTTTTTTTTGAAAGATGACTTTATTGAATGAACATTCAAAAACAGGAAGGGGACAAGATGTCCCCATTACCCATGATTACATCCGCCAGAAGGCTTACAGTTAGAATATAAAAGTGTTACATTCCATTATCCCCCATGTCTCTTACCGAATAAATAGACACTGACCGAATAAATAGACACTGAATCCCTAAAGACACCTTCCTTGGCCAATTGGTCTGCCAGTTCATTTGCAGATCTCCTTCTATGTTCGATTACAGGCTTAACAATCCCCACAAGATCTTTAATTTTCCGAAATGAGGTGTCGAATCCGCCAAGGCCCTTTCCAGCTGGAGGATGCCCAAGTAATAGTGCCTGATGAATCCCCCTCGACGATAAGTGGTTCCCTTTTGTTCGAGGCGAACCACTTGAGTCCGAAGAGGAGTGCCCTCACTTCTGCCTCGTTAGCGTCGCAAATTCTAGCCAGTTCAGAGTATGACATTAATAGCATTCCACCTGAATCCTGAACCGCACCACATCCCCGCTCTGCCTGGATTGCCAATGGAACTCCCGTCAAAGTTCAACTTCAGTCATCCATCAGGTGGGGGCTTCCACTTTGGGGTATTTTCTTTAATCTTCCTCTCGCAATCGATTTCTTTCCAATTTCTCAGTATCTCCCCTGTTCCATGATGGATATCTTCTGTTGCTTTGATCCAAGAAATTAACTCAATCTTAGTTTGAAGTGAAACCCAAGCCGCTGTCCTTTCCTTTTCTTCTTCGAAGATCATCCTATTTCTTTCCTTCCATATGTTCCATATTACCGCGAATGGAAGTAGTTTCCATAGCGATTGTCCCATGTTCCCAAAGATCCCACCTCACCAATTCAGTAAAACTGATCTGATACCTTTTTGAAATACCCAAGAGATGTCGAACGAACTCAAAAAGCTAGTCCAAATGTGAAATGCAAAGGGGCATTTTAACATAAGGTGATCCAAATTTTCCTCCGCTTGCTTACGAAGTATGCACCAACTTGCCAGGTGAAAATGTCTCTGTTTTAATCTTTCACAAGTATGTGTGCTCTTAAATACCACGATCCAGGCAAAAGCTACCACTCTTGGTGGCGCACGTGATTTCCATATGATTGCCCTCCATTTGGCTTTCCTTTTTCCGTTGTTGAGGATGCTGAAGAAGGATTTCACCGAGAAGCAACCGCCCAGGTCTGGGACCCAGATTCTTCCATCCGGTACAAAAACTAGGCAATAAGCGGCATTTAATGTTTCAAGCAAATCAGTAAGGCACTCAATTTCCTCGTCTTTAAGATTCCTTCTCAGTCTAATGTTCCAAAAAACCCGCCCTTGATCCACGCCCTGATCAAATACTCCGATATCTTTGCATCGCAATTCATCGCTATCCTGTAGACTTGGGAATTTCATATACAATGGGATATCCCCTATCCAGGGATCAGTCCAGAATCTGATCATATCTCCCTTCCCCGCGATGGAATTGGAATTTATAGCCTTAGACAAGACCAGAAAAGAAGCAGAATTTAACTTTTTAATGGGTATACCTTAATGGAATAAATTAGTGTCTGTTATTTCTATTAATTATGATTGTGTTTGTATAGATTATGTTACCTGACATTATACGAGTGCACGAGGCTCCCGCCATTGCGGGGTCTGAGGAGGGCTAGATGTGCGCAGCCTTACCCCTGCTTTGCAGAGAGGCTGTTTCCGTGGCTCGAACCCGTGACCACCAGGCCACAATGGAGCAACCTTACCGTTGGCTCACCCTCTGTTACCTAACATTAAACATAAAAGAAAAATAAAATTTCACACAATGAAAGAAGACGACAAATTTTCCTTAGAGTGGATTGCATTTCATTGATATAAATCATGATATAAGTACGACACTATAACTCTCCCACCAATAGTTGTTAATTACATTTATTAGATAAAAAGAAAAAGAAAAGACCTTTGATTATCAGTCATGATTACATTTTCATAGATTAACCATGGTAGAAGACCGAAGATCCATGGTTACTTGGTTGTGGTTGACTAACGTAGACCAATGTTCCATGGTTTATGGTCATGGTTAGGCCAGGATGGACTGATGGTCCATGGTTTATGACATAGTTTCAAAACTCCCCTGCGTCATTGTGGACTCCCCCAAATCGATTCCCTTTTACCTTGGCCGCTTTCTTGTCTGAGTTTGCGTTCTTGTCTGAATACTTGACCATGTCGTAACGAATCGACTAGGATTTGCTTTGCCTGAAAATAACATCTCAGCATCGCCGAAAAATATCTACCAGGTTCTCCTGCCCCTCTCATCGATGACTCGTCTCCTCTCCCCTTCCTTCTTCGAGTTCTCGACAACACACTTCACAACAATCTTCTCCATGGCACCGGTTTCCTTTTGCTTTCCCTATTACTTCTCTCAATCCTTTTCTTCTTGTCAACTGCATCTTTTGGCCCTGTTTTTTCACCGGGATTATGTTCATTTTGTAAGGCTGACCTATTTACCAGGCATTGAATGATTCAATTAATGCTCTTATTCTAAATTATCGAAAGTGTATATTAAATAGAGGTGGTCTGCTCTATCCCATGTTCCAAGTGAAATTAGATTCATCCTCCTTTTGTAGAAATTACACATAACTCACATTTTTATGCAATACTTATTACACTGATAATTTGCAGGGAACAGATGATGATATAGTTGATTTGTCTCACGGGAAACGCCTTTGGGAACTGGCCAAGGAAAAATATGACCCACTATGGGTCAAGGGCGGTGGTCACTGCAACTTGGAAACTTTCCCTGAATACATCAAGCACTTGCGTAAGTTTGTAAATGCAATGGAGAAACTCTCTTTCATAAAACAGGAAAAGCAAAGCAACCCACCAAACCCGAGCATTACTGAAGCAAAACATAACAAATGCTTGAGATTCAGCAAGAGATAACTAGTTTTTATCTCTGAAAGGATGCTCAAAAGCAGCTTGGGTCCTTATAAGGTAGCCATATTCAAGAAGGTAAGCAACTTGCTTGCACTGTTGGACAGACAAGCTTCTTTGGCAATGGATTTTAAAGAGTACAGATAGAGATAGGAATGATATAGGTGTTTGCTCCATATGGGTTCAAATGTCAATTTTCAAGGGCCAAGAGAGACTCAAATTCAACATCTACACCCAAGAAAGTGTTAATGTCAGCAATGTCTATCATTGCTGGATATTAATTTATGTGGTCTTAAATCTGATTGTGATGTATAATTTGCCAGAGTTATCGCTTTTGTAAAAACTCACCGATTCCAAATCAAATATATGGATTTTCTTTCTTCATTCTTGAATTGAATGTCTTATTTCCCTGGAAACTGTCTCTTTTGGCCTTGACAAGGTGATACTGTCTCTTCTCTGTCCCTTTTGAGAAATGTAAGTACCCGTCTCTTTTCTGTCTCTTTTGAGAAATTTAAGTACCCTTGTCTTCTGTTCGATGCATACTTTATAGCAGTAGAAAGGGAGGGAGGATTTTTTTTGAATGATATAGAATTGGATTAGATTGAAATAAGATCAGGGGGCAATCGAGATGATCAATGTACAGCCCAGATGGAGAAGAAAATTCAGAAGTACAAGATAAAGCTCATGAAGGAGGGATAAAAGGCAAATGCTTCCAATGCCGCACACAGGAGGCTCCCTCCCTCGCTAGCGTATCCACCTCACTATTTGTCAATCTTCTTACGTGATGGAAAGAGATTGCGGAACCCTCCACTCGATCCAAGATCTCATCAATCCAATGTGCAAACTGCTAAGGACGTGGGAGTCCCTTTCAACCACTTTATCACATTAAGTGAATCCCCTTCCACAATGACCTGGTTAAGGATGTTATCATCAATCAACTTTATTCCTTGATGAATGGCTCTAATCTCTGCCTCATTGGAGAGTCTGCAATCCCAATGAGGCCTGAGAACTCCCAATACGTACTACCTCCATGGTCACGAAAAAGAGAGTCTACTCCTACCGACCCAGGATTTCCCAAGCTAGATCATCAAAGTTTAGCTAAAAATATCCCTCCATAGATGGGTCCCATGTCTCAGCCCCTGTCTGTTTCTACTCCGTGCTAGAAAGGGAGTGAGGTTGAACCTATTGTTTTACTATTATGTTTCTTCCTTCATATCCTACCCTTCTGCTGCCAGAAAGTATGCATCGAACATAAAACAAGGCTACTTACATTTCTCAAAATGGGTGAGATCGTGTTACTGAAGAAATGGAGCACAATTCAAACACATCTCGATTAGTAAACTCTGATTCTTAAAATTCAACTGCCGAAACAAATCCTTAATCGTTAATTCCTTCCAAACTTACAGGCCAATTTGTCCCATTTAATGTCGTGTGTCCCATCTCTCTCACCCATGAAAAGGGAAGTGGACCGGGTCTACAAAACCATAGTTACAAAATTCTCTGGAAAATGAATATTTCTTTATCCCATCTCTCTCACCCATGAAAAGGGAAGTGGACCGGGTCTACAAAACCATAGTTACAAAATTCTCTGGAAAATGAATATTTCTTTATCCCATCTCTCTCACCCATGAAAAGGGAAGTGGACCGGGTCTACAAAACCATAGTTACAAAATTCTTCGGAAAATGAAAATTTCTTTAAAAATCCCGACTTTATGATACCCTTTTAACAAGGTTTTAAACTTCGGTTTCGGTGCCCATTTCGCACCCCACCGAAATCCGAACTTTCGGGCCGAAATTAGGTAATAATTAAAAAATATTATTGAATTTATTTCAAAATTTAGGGCCGAAATTTTGTAAATATTTCTTCTTCTTTTTTAAAATATATACATTTTCTTGAAATTTCGGCTGAAATTATCGAAATTCCGAAATTTGGTATTTCGTAAAATTCCAAATTTCGGCAAATTTCGGTTTCGGTCCCGGCCGAAATTTAAAACCATGCCTTTTAAGCCTTAAAATTCTTAAATAATTAAATATCTCTACATTTTTCAACTAAATGCAAATTTTATGCATAATTAATTAATTTCTCATATATTACTTGTAAATATCGTGCAGAATTTAAATTATTAAAATATAAATTGTAGAGCAAATAGAAAAATATACATTCACCATGCCCAGTGGTTGGTGTGCGTGAGGGGACCCACACTACACGCCAAGTGCAAGGCTCTTGTGTTGCTAAAAATGGCCACGCGACTGATAAATATCATTCCTTCAAATCAGTTTATATGATGGAAAAGATAATTTTTAACCCATAACTTTATAATCCTCACATGGCCATCTCTTTAGAATATATGTATCTTAGGGGTTGTGAATTGGAACTTATGGATGTTATGGAAGATTTCAAGCATTAAATAAGAGAAAGGAAGCATGTGAGGAACGAGGAGCGGCCCTGTGGTTTATGTTTTTTATGTAGAGGGATAGATATCCTAATGGGGATAAACATATAGAGAATGGTGTGCACGTCTTTGAAAATTCAAGGAATCTTTGAATACTATTCACCCAGATGAATCTTCAAGAGTTGTAATGCCCGATTCAAATCCTTTTCAATTTCAATGTCTAGTCAATATGATCGACTTTTTTCCTGATTGTTTAGCCACTTCTCAGTTCTCACCCTTAACTCATCTGTGCCCTGTCAAGTCTCCACCCACCGCCCTACCCCTCTCTCACCACGATCACACACTAATTTATCATGAAAAAAGTTCCTGGCAACAGACATGGCCTTACTGTCCTGGGCCAGATTGGGCCGAAACCAAATTCCATTATTCTTTTTTCCTTCTTTTCTTTTTTTCAACCGGAGGTTGGGCCCCACCCACCACCTACTTTGCTACAAGGTGTTTTACAGAAAGTGATTTATTTTTCATCACAATATTCCAATATTCCCACCATGAATTTCCATCAGATTTTCCATGTACTTTTCCAAGATCTATCCCCCTTTGCCCCCATGCAATTCCCATTTCAGATGGGGTATTTTTGTTTCTTTACCATGCTTAGATTATGAAATAGTGTAATTCCACTCAGTCCCTAATGCGTTTGTAGTGCAACCATCTTTTGATGATTTTACTTTTCCTTTTCATCCAGTACAACAAAAGGATTAATCATCTCTTAGAAAGTGATAATGAATATCAATTAAGATATGATTATGAGCACACCCACTATTAGACTTGAAATATATTTTTTTCTATCAAAGCCAATGATTTCTCACGTCGTTTATGCAAATTAACATCAGAGGGTAGTTAGAGGCCCACTTCGAAATTATCACTGGGAAAGAAAGAATCCTTTTGGACTATCAAGAGATCCTCTTTCAAAAGCTTCTCGAGGGAAAACCACAATGCATTCCGTTTGGGAGAAAAATAAAACAAGTATGAAAGAAGAGGAGTAGACGTATATTTGTTTAGGAAATCTTTTGTGACGAGCATCTATTTGTTAAGATAATCAAATCCGGCCTATTGCACTTGGTCTCCACTCTAATCAAATGATTCAAGACCTTCAATCAAGCATAATGAAAAAAGACAATCCTTTAAGATATCTTTAAGCTATTGATTTTTGGATGCCTCAAACTTGCAAATGAGATCTCAGTTCAGTGATGGACTATCAGATCAACGGTCCTAATCACAAAGCACTTATGCCACACTGCGTCATAGCCATTTTCGGCAATCAAGACATATTAGAGAATATTAAAGAAAGATAAGTAAAATTGAACGTTCTAGAAAAGTTGTATTGTATTTACATTGTGCATATATATATATATATATATATATATATATATATATATATATATATATATATATATAGAGAGAGAGAGAGAAGGGTAGCTGCGCTCGAGCACAGAAACAGGGGGGTGGGGCCATTGGGGGGGGGGGTTGATTCTAAGCATTCATTTGGAAGGCCCCATCATGGATGGGGGGGCTACCAAATATCAGCTCCATTGGATCACCTCAGAGTGTCCATTTGTGGGGCCAAAAATGGATAGATTTGTGGACAAACAGCATCTGTCAATTTTTGGCCCCACCAATGGACACCCTAAGGTGATTCCAATGGAGCTGATTTTTGGTGGACACCCTGCCCATGAAAGGGCCCCATCAAATGAATGCTTTGGATCCCACCCAAAATGTGGCCCCATCCTATTTCTGTGCTCGAGCGCAGCAAATGCATGCTCATATATATATATATATAGAAAACGGTTCTTACACATGTGTAGAGAGTTCTCTAGACACTAGCTTAAAATACAGTGTTGGCCCACATTGTTTGAGTGATCCAAGCCATCCATTTTAAAGGCCCTCACATAGATAGGGTGTCTACAAAAAATCAGATCCATAGGATCATCCCAACCCTACGATTGGTGGAGGTAATATGGATGTCTTTAAACCTTCACAAATTAGTCCAATTTTTGCCTCCACAGTTCAAATGGTTAGGATGATCCTATGGATCTGATTTTTTGTGGACACCCTATCTATGTGAGGGCCTTAAAAATGAATGGTTTGGATCACCCAAATAATGTGGCCCCCATTGTATTTTAAGCTAGTGTGTAGATAAGTATTTTAAGCATGTGTGTAGGAACCGTTCTCTCATATATATAGAATTAAGTGAAGTTACACATACGTGTAGCTAACTTAGCTACACCAACGGCTTAAAATACAGTGGGCCCACATTGTTTGGGTGATCCAAACCATTCATTTGATAGACCCTCACATTGATAGGGTGTGCCCAAAAAATCAGCTCCATAGGATCATCCCCACCCTTCAAACTGTGGAGGCAAAAATGGACAGATTTGTGAAGGTTTATATATATATATATATATATATATGGGAAAGGTGTGCGTACTCGGTCGAGTAGATAAGCTTATCTACTCGGTCGAGTAGATAAGCTTATCTACTCGGTCGGGTTAAAAACAGTGGGGGCCCACATTTTTGGGGTGATCCAAACCATTCATTTGAAAGGCCCTTACCTAGATAGGGTGTCCACAAAAAATCAGCCCCATAGGATCATTCTAACCTATGCAACAGTGGAGGAAAAAATGGGGAAAAATGGATAAACACAGCTTCTCCACAAATCTGCCCATTTTCCCCTCCACTGTTTGATGGGTTAAGATGATCCTATGGGGCTGATTTTTTGTGGACACCCTATCTAGGTAAGGGCCTTTCAAATGAATGGTTCGGATCACCCCAAAAATGTGGGCCCCCACTGTTTTTAACCCGACCGAGTAGATAAGCTTATCTACTCGACCGAGTACGCACACCTTTCCCTATATATATATATATATATATATATATATATATATATATATATATATATATATATATATATATATATATATATAGCTAACTTAGCTACACCAACGGCTTAAAATACAGTGGGCCCACATTGTTTGAGTGATCCAAACCATTCATTTGATAGACCCTCACATTGATAGGGTGTGCCCAAAAAATCAGCTCCAAAGGATCATCCCCACCCTTCAAACTGTGGAGGCAAAAATGGACAGATTTGTGAAGGTTTTTACGCGTCCATTTTTGCCTCCACAAATCGTAGGGTTGGGATGATCCTATAAAGCTGATTTTTTGGGCACACCCTATCTATATGAGAGCCCATCATATAGCTATATATATATATATATATATATATATATATATATATATATATATATATATACACCGACGGCTTAAAATACAGTGGGCCCCACATTGTTTGGGTGATGCAAACCATTCATTTGATGGGCCCTCACATAGATAGGGTGTGCCCAAAAAATTAGCTCCATAGGATCATCCCAACCCTACGATTTGTGGAGGCAAATATGGACGTGTAAAAAGCTTCACAAATCTGTCAATTTTTGCCTCCACAGTTTGAAGGGTTGAGATCATCCGATGGAGCTGATTTTTTGGGCACACCCTATCAATGTAATGTCCTATCAAATGAATGATTTGGATCACCCAAATAATGTGGGCCCACTGTATTTTTAGCCGTCGGTGTAGCTTAGTTAGCTATACGTATGTGTAGCTTCACTTAACTCATATATATATATATATATATATATATATATATATATATATATATATATATATATATATATCATCACATTGCTTGATTGGAGAGGAATATGACTGTTAATATATATATCATCACATTCCTTGATTGGAGAGGAATATGACTGTTACATAGATGATAAATAGAAAGGTTATAGCAGCTTGGAAATAAATGACCGTTTGAGTGTAATTACAAAAGATTACATGCTTCTTGTATAAAGGAAAGATAGCATCAATTTAGTAACGTTATCTTTCTTTAATATTCTCCAATACTCCCCCTCAAGTTGGAGAGTGTAGAATTAAACTGCCCAACTTGCCAACAATACTTTGAAATGCCTTTGCCTAAAGATTTTGTGAAAACATCGGCAAGTTGATTGGATGAAGAAATGTATCGCGGACGAAGGAGCCTATTTTAAATCTTTTCGTGAACAAAATGGCAGTACATTTCACTGTGTTTGGTCCTTTCATGGAATACTGGATTGTTGGCAATATGAATTGCAGCTTGATTGTCGCAAAAAAGTGTCATTAGCTCCCTGTGAATTATTGGCTCCGTGTGAATTATTCCAAGATCATATAATAAATATTTGAGCCATTGAAGCTCACAAGTAGTCATTTGCCATAGCCCGGTATTCTGCCTCAGCCAAGGAAAGAGAGACAATATTTTGTTTCTTGGTTTTCCATGAAATTGGTGAATGACCAAGAAAACTGCAATAACCGGTAGTTGATCGCCTAGTTATGGGACAACTGGCCCAATCAGAGTCACAATAAGCAGTCAAGTGTAATGAGCTATTTGAAGATAATAAGATGCCTTGACCAGGTGTGCCTTTCAAATACCTTATTCACATGTGTGGTTTTCGAGGTTCTTGCATGAATTGGTTTTCGAGGTTCTTGCATGAATTGACCTACTATATTCACCATTCTGATAGTCCTCGTTCTATACTTGTCTCCAAAGTTCTTACTGCAGAGTGCAGACAACTACTACAATTGGTCTCGGGCTATGCGGATGGCTTTGAATGCCAAAAACAAATTAGCATTTATCGATGGATCTCTTCCAAAGCCTGATGTTAAATCTCCAAATTTTAATTGGTGGGATCGTGCCAATGACATGGTGACGTCTTGGCTACTCAATGCCGTCTCTGGCAATATTGCGGACAGCATCCATCACGGTTCCACTGCTTATGTTGCGTGGATTGACCTTCAAGAAAGATTCGCCCAAAGCAATGATCCTCCACGAATCTTCGAATTGGCACGCTCTATCGCTACTTTGCAACAAGACAATATGTCCATTACCGTATACTATAGTAAGCTCAAATCTTTTTGGGATGAACTTTCTATGCTTTCCAATATTGAGGCTTGTTCTTGTGGTGCTTCCAAGTCTCTGTCTAATTTTGAACACCAGCAGAGGCTAATGCAACTTCTTATGGGTCTCAATGACTCGTACTCTTCCATTCGAAGTCATATAATTTTAATAGATCCTTTGCCTCAAGTTAACAGGGCATATAACTTGTTTGCTTCAAGAAGAAAGACAACAATTTCTACAAATTTCTCCGAAGCCTTTGGTTGAGACAACAGCCCTTGCTGCACAATATGGAGACAAATTTACTCCAAACCCCAAAACTTCTTCCATCTCATCCCCACAAAGTGGTTGCAGCCATTGTGGAAAAACCAACCACACAATTGACAAATGTTTCAAAATCCATGGCTTTCATCCACCCCGGCAAGGCAATAATCGTGTTGCATCACAAGGGCGTCAACCCTCTGCTGAACAACGTCCTGCTCAACCTTATGTTAATCACGTTGCTCATGAAACTGAGGCTATTGCTGCTATAGCTCGTGGTGACTCTCCAACTCTCGTCACTCCCAAATTCACTCCAGACGAGTATGCACGACTCCTCTCTTTCCTTTCTCCTGGTAGTTCACAACCCACTGTCAATTTTGGAGGTAACATTTTAACCCCCACGTCCAATACTTCAAATAATTGGATAATAGACACAGGTGCATCTGATCGTATGGTCTCTAATATCTCTTTATTATCATCCATCTCACCATCTCTTTCTCCTAATTCTGTTTCACTACCCAATGGACAACATGCATCTATATCTAATGTTGGAACTGCATCACTTACCCCATCTTTATCGTTTCGTTTGAAGAAGCCATCAGATTTATTTTCTAAGGCACAAACTGAAACCAAGAATGGTTGGCTATGCAAAATAGGCTCAGCACAAAAGATAACCTTCACTTCCTAGGTCCATCGAGGAACAAATCCTACTCCCTCTGTTATATTGAACCCGAATCAGCTGATCACCTCTTCTTCAACTGCAGTTTCACTGCCTGGATATGGAGGGCAATCCTTAGGCGTATATCTGATTGCAAGAAGCAGAAACGATCCCCACCTGAAGAAGAACTATGGCTCAGAAGGAAATTCAGATCGAAAGGACAATCATATAGCTTCATCCGAATTATGTTCACCTCTGCCATTCATTTCATTTGGCAGGAAAGAAATAGCAGAGTGCATGAAAATAAGAAGACTCACAAGCAGAACATCAAGAACATGATATTCAGAGTAGCTAGAGAAAAAATCCTTTTTCTCAAGCTGGATGACATATCAACTGAAGAAAACTTCAAAATCTCAGAAATTTGGAACTTGCCATGCTTCTCCAGATCCCCTCAACTGAAATCATGCTCATGGATTCCTCCTCAACCCGACTCCCTTAAGCTAAATGCTGATGCTTCGTTGGCTAATGGTGAAGGAAGCATTGGAGGGCTTCTTCGCAACAGTAATGGTAACCATGTGAGCCTCTACTCTATTGATTATCCAGCAGCAAGTCTCTGCTCGTCCTCCATCTCTGAACTAGAAATAGAAGCAATTTTCAGGGGCCTCCAACTCGTTGATCCGAATCGCTGTAATCTCCTATGGATAGAATCTGATTCCCTCGTAGCTGTCAAAGTTCTGCAGAAGGAAATCACATGCCCATGGAGGAAAATCATAACCCTGGAAAAAATTGAGCTTTTGCTAACCAGCTTCAGGTCCTGGACCATTTCTCACATCTGGAGAGAAGGGAATAAGGCTGCAGATTATCTCTCAAAGACTACTTGCCCTCTCAAAGGCCACCCTATAAATGCTATCGACCTTCCTCAGGATCTGCTCTCTATTGTATTAGAAGACTCCTCTGGAGCTATTTATTTTCGTATGTAATCCTTTTGTTTCTTTAATATATCTGGTGGGGGTCTGCCTAACCCCAAATTACCGATCAAAAAAAAAGAAAAGAAACCAAGAATGGCTCTGATACCATATAAAATTGAACCTTCTGGAAAAGTTGTATTGTATTTACATTGTGCCTGAATATATATACAAGAAAAATGATCATAAATCCCCTCATCACATTCCTTGATTGGAGAGGAATATGACCGTTACATAGATGAGAAATAGAAAGGTTATAGCAGCTTGGAAATAAATGACCGTTGAGTGTAATTACAAAAGATTACATGCTTCTTGTATAAAAGGAAAGATAGAGTCAATTTAGTAACGTTATCTTTCTTTAATATTCTCTAATAAGACATGATCTCCATGCTAGTTCATCTCATTTATTTAACACTTTATTTGTTATGTGTGTGATTTTATGTTGGTTGACTGGATGGAGCAGGTAATTATAATTGGTTTTCTCAAAAGATTAATCCCTCACATGTACTAGTTGCTTTAATGAACAATCAAACGACAAGTAGCATGTGCCCATTGGCCACCCAGAGAGTGTGTACCGGTTGTGCGTCTTTACACTTCACATTTCAGTTAATCAAATTAACTTAAATTAAATGAGTCTCTATAAGATCACATTTCAACTATAAGGTAAAGGACTACAAAAATCAATGTTTTAACTTCTTTTAGGCCTCGTTTGGATACCAACAAGGTTTAGATTTGGATTTAGTTGATATTTTGAACTAGATCAGATCCTTACAATTTACAAATCAGTTACAACAGTGCAAAAAATTTTGATTTTCAAATCTTTTCTGCGAGACATTATTTGGAAATCAACGTTTGTGGCAACTTCCCTCACCATTGCTGCTCCTCGACGTTGCTCCGGCAGCAGCAAGACATCCCTCCCTCCCTCACTCTCTCTCTTAAAACATGATCATGAAGATGATTGATGTGTTTTGTATCCAAAACTCAAATCCAAATCAAAATACAAATGCATGAGGTATCCAAACGGGCCCTTAGTGAAACTTAGGTGAAGCCTGATGGATCAAGGGGTTAGGGCCAGTTTAAATACAATAGGCTCATTTTTCTTCATCATAATAATTAAGTTTATCAATGAGAAGAGCCCAATTGATAGGAAATTGAGCAACATAAAGAAAACCAACAAAAGGAAATGAGAAAATTTTTAAAAAATGAGAGGAGAGATATATGCCCACTTGGAAGTTTTTTTTTTTTTTTTTTTCGAAATGTATTTTTAAAATTTGAATATAAAACAAAGTCTTTTAAGAATTTTCAAACTTTAGTACTTTTTTTAAGTCATATTGAAAAAAGGACAATAATATGTTTGTGTAAGAAAATATAAAAATAAAACTTATTTAACAAAAATAAACCTGACGTTTTGCTAGCATAACATAGCATAGGGCGTTTAATTTAACCGGACTTATTAAATAAACTTGTCATAATTTTTTTAATTTAAGTGTGCCACCGTCATGCATGCAATCTTTACGTAAAATGACAAGTAGCTATTGGGCCCTTTCTTAACAACCATTTTTTTGGATCCCACCGACCCCATGTCAAAATGATATATCACGACTCGTTTAGATCTCTACTAAGAAAAGCTTAATCAATGATTTTATAAGGCTTTAAGTTACTTATTAGATGCTCGTTATGGGTTGGACCATGAGCACGTGGGATGCCTCGTGGTCTACAAGTTCACCATCAGTCGCAATTACATTTAATTTTCTCTTTTCCATGTGTGATTGAGATATTGATCCTATGGTAATTGTCCACGTATTTGACTCATTGTAATAAAGAAAAATATATGAAGCTGGACGTTTCATGATGGTGGGCCTCACCTTATCTATGGCCACAAAACAATTGATCAGGTCATCTCTATTTAATTGAAAGGTGAATGAGGGAGTCTTGTTCAAATTTTTTTTATTACTTGTCCATATCAACAAAACAGCTGTTTGATGATTATGATTGTGTGGACAAAGGGGTTGTTCAACACAGGTTTCTAGTGTGCAGAGAGAAGAGAAGTAAAGAGGGTCTTTGTTAGTGGTCAATGCCCTACAAAGACAAATTAGGTTTTTCACCTTTCATCCTTTCTAGCAGGGCTGCAACTCGGGTCGGGCGGGTCGGGTTTTGGAGAACCCAACCCTACCCGAGAAATATCTCGGGTCGGGTTTTTTTTCGGAAAACCCACGATTCCCAAACCCGGCTCTACCCATGATAAATCTCGGGTCGGGTTTTTTCACTTTGACGCAATTTTTTAAGGAAAATTCTTATTTGGCAAGGCAACTCAACTCATAGAAGTAGAAATTACACTCACATTACACTTGAATCAAACAATGATGCAATTACACTCACATTACACTTGAATCAACACAATGTTGTAATTACAATCAAACAATGCTGAGTCAAACACTTGAATCAACTCAACTCATAGAAGCAGAAATTACACTCACATACAATAACAGTGGGTGCGTGGGTTTTCACTTTTAACTTTTAACTAACAATAGAAAAAAATGTACATACTATAACTTATGTAACTCGGGTCGGGTCGGGTCGGGCCCCTTCAAACCCGGCTCGACCCGAGATTCATGCGGGCTTTTGAATGCTCAACCCGGCTCGACCCGAAACCCATGAAACCTGAACCCAACCCAGGTTATTTTCGGGTCGGGTGGATGCGGGTCGGGTAAAACCCGGCTCGAGTTGCAGCCCTACTTTCTAGTATTAGATATGATAGTATTAGATATGAAAGTCTCATTGATATTGTTTTCTCTTTTAGGGCTTGTTATTTCTCCATGATGTAATCATTCTTGAGACCTGGGGGCTGCCCCCTGAGGGATCATTGTACAACTTTGACGTCGGAAATCGGTGATGACCAAAGACTATAAATGGGTAAATAATGTTGCACACTTATCTCATAGAAAAAGTGGATGCAGAAAATGAAATCCGCAGCCTAATAAGGAGACATAATCAATATTATCCCCATCCGTTTTGGACTCGTAAGTGTGAACTCAACTATGTTTTGATATAAATATTTTATCAAGGGATTTGCTAGATTTGCTAGGCAACTTTGCGGAAAGCCATTTTGCGGCTGGCTTTTGCATATGAGAACTCGTCTAACGTGTTTTCCAGTTGTGCTTATATCTACTACACTGGGGCCCACTTTTCTAATCAATCACACATCGAAACGTGTCCTTAGTGTTTGCCTCCTAGGAAGCTCCATAACAGAGAACTGTGAGGGAAACAATACCCTCAGCAGCCTAACTTTGGTTGCTTGTTTTGGGGGAACTGTAGGAGTTTCAAATGCACTCCTCATTTATCAAGGCACGCACTCCTCACTCTTTTAAAAGTGAGGAGTGCCCTCATCAAATTACCGTTGTGCTGATAACATTTCCCTATTTTATCTGCTCAAAAGACTAATAATGGGGCAGTCATTTACTTTTTAGGACAAGCTGTCTCCCACAAAATATTTTAAAAGTCCCGAGAGGGAGATTAAACTGCTTGGTAAAATCGTTAATAGTTAGGCTTCTGAGGGTATTGTTTCCCTCACAGTAGTTTTCTGTTATGGAGCTTCCTACGAGGCAAACACTAAGGACACGTTTCGATGTGTGATTGATTGGAAAAGTGGGCCCCGGTGTAGTTGATATAAGCACAGCTGGAAAACACGTTAGACGAGTTCTGGGGGGAATATTCCTTGCTGCTTTTCGTAGACGTGTGGGCCCACTTCCAGTTTTGTTCTTAGGAGTTCAGTTAGGACTGGGAACAAACATGCGTGCGACTGCCTCATGTGCGCTTATTAAAGAAGTGCGTTTTCTATTGTGTAATGATAGTGTGAGACCGGTCTAATGTAAGGAGAATGGGTCAGTTTTGAGCGTGTCACCTGTGGCTTGGTCGCAAGGACTCATAGTTAGGAGTTAGGAGACGATTAGTAGGGTTCATATTATGGGATCATCCCTGTTTTGACAAATTAAAAGTTCTATTGGGGCAGAGTATATTGAAATCTCAACTCAGCCTTTCAGATTTCAATAATGTTCTATTACGAGTACCAATGGTATTACCACTATCAATTCACTCTTTGCACCCTACATTTATTGTTCTCCAGATGATGCTCTATGAAAATTAGGATTGGTGGCCTCTTATACTCTTTTTGTGAGCGGCCTCATATCATATCATATATAACCAAGGTTTAAAATTTCGGTTTTGGTAACCGTTTTGGACCCCGCCAAAAACTGAAATTTCGGATTTCGCCAAAATTTCGGTCCAAAATTTGGTAATTTGGTTCCAAATTCCGGACCCAAATTTTGAAATTTCGGCCGAAATTTTGGAACACTTTTTATTTTTATTTTTATGAATAATGTCATTAAAGCGAAATTTCGGACCGAAATCCGATAAAGGACGAAAAAAGGAATTTCGGAAAATTCCGGTTTCGGTCCCCACCGGTAACCGAAATTTCAGATTTCGGTCGAAATTTTAAACCATGTATATAATTAAGGTCTAGATTTCCCAAATTGCAAATTTAGAGTTTGATCTTCTTGGGTTTCCAACTTTAGGATGTGACTTGCAGAAATCTATCTTAATTTATTGGGATAATTACATTTACACCCTCTCTAGTTTCTGACACATCCACTTCAACCCCTATAGTTTAAAACGTGACAGAGACATCCCCTCTAGTTTCAATTTGTTTAAGGTTTGCCCCCTCAGCTGAAGGTTAGTCCATAGATTGAAAGGTTAGGATGATCCGATGGAGCTGATTTTTTGGGCACACCATATCTATGTCAGGACCATCAAATGAACACTTTGGATCATCCAAATAATGTGGGCCCATATCCGAATCCAAACACTACCAAACGCTTTGGATGGGTATTGACAACTTGCCGCATGAATTCGGTTATTTACAAAGGGTGATGATATTTTCACCCCCTGCCGTGATTTGACTTCAAAAGCGTAAGTTGCCCGCTGATAGTTCAAAGTTATCAGTGGGGCAACGGTGTACTGTAGAGAGGGTGAAAATATCATCTCCCAGTATCACAAAACAATTGTAAAAGTATCGAACAATGTGCAAAATGATTGACGAATTTCTTTACCAATGCACCTTAACGACTGACCTGACTCTTCTATCTTATGATTCAACGACATTGACTTGTTTAGCTTCCATGTGATTTCTTTCTTTCTTAATACGCGTGTATTGCCAATAGAAATTAGCATGCATGACCTTCTTTTCCACATTCGGGAGTGGAGCCCTCGAAGCTGGGATGTTTGGCGGGGTCCACTCTTACCTAGAAAGTGGTGGACCCCTTCTTTATAATCTATGTGAAGGTGAAGATTACCTAGAAAGTGGGTCCACTCTTACCTTGAATAATTTTTTAATTCTGAAACAACCAATTACTCCAAAAGCTTATTTAATCATTCTTACTTCAGCATTTGTCTCTTTTTTCTTGGTTTCATTTCAGATCCTTTGTAGCATAGAGCAGTAGACCTTTTATGTTTTTATTTACCTTCCAAAAATCAAAGTTCCCAATCAGTTTTTCATGGTTTCATATTCAATTTCGTTTTGGTTGAGCGAAGAAGGTTAAATTTTACATGATTTGACTTGGGGCGATGTTGTTTTGTAGTTACAACGACTAATGAAGCGATCAGGGCGCTGGAGCTGTTGAGAGACAACAAAAGCAAATTTGATCTGGTCATTTACGATGTACACATGCCACACATGGATGGTTTTAAGGTTCTAGAGCTTGTGGGTCTCGAAATGGACCTATTACTTGTGGGGTTTTCGATTATCCGTTTTTCAGAGTTTTTTTTTTTTTCGTTTATATTTTTTTTTTACGATTTAACGATTACCATATTTATAAATTTCTCTAATCGAAATAGAATGTGGAAAAAGAACATTGCTAACAAATCAGTTTCAATCTTAAGATTTCCTCATTTTCACTTCTTTCATTCTAAGTTTGGTACACAAATATGATCTTTGTCGTTCTCTTCATCTCTTTGAGCAATTTGTTTACATTGAGAAAGCTTTCCAACTATATATTTGTGTCAATTTTGTTCACTGGTAGTTTTCTTTCAAGACAAAGGATCCGGTTGGTTTATTTTGAAAAAGATGCCTTCTGAAAAAGGGAGTAGAAGTGTTGTGGGGACCAAACACTTCTACTTGATTTCAAAAGTCCCCCAAAGTTTTTGTTCATCTTTTATCACTTGTTTTTCTTCTTTAGTAACTGTTATTGTGTAGAAACAATAACTAGTTGTTTCTCAGTGGTTGTCATCTCTTCGTCTTGCAACTAGTCACCATTTCATATGTTGTCATCAGCGATTGAGGCGGCTCTTTCTTCAAACTGATCTGACCGTATTGTTCACCAAAGCTCCAACACCATGCTTTTTTAAAATTATTGAGATTTCAATGCATGGATAGTCGTGGATGAGGATCTTCTTGATGACGCTTGACAGTTTGACAGGAATGACGTATTTTTTGGCAACGAACTCGTCGAAGTCAACAATACTGAAAATCATTGATGATTTTCATTTGTGGCCTCTTCTCTTCTATGTGATTTCTATTGCTCATCTTCTTTTCTCCTCTTTTTATGGTCCAACATTTCATTTTCATTGTTCAAGCCTTCTCGATCTTTATATTGATTTTGTTCAAGCCTTCTAAAAATTGTCGATACCCTTTCATCAAATCTCAAACAAGTACTTTGATCTTTCAAAAATCATCCTATATAGAATCCAGTATCTTCGAAGATGCAACCATCATGTAGGATCGATTATTCTGATACCAAATGTTACAACTTGAAACGATTCGCAATGTGATTGATCTTCTTAGAGGGAAGATCACCCTCTTGACCCACTTCGAGGGAAGGGTCAGTCCTCCTCGTCTAAAACACAACTTATGGGATAAAATTCTCCTTCATTCCATTGAGAGAAACTAATAAGTGTTTATATAAAACACTCCAGAGAAAAACATAGAAAGATCTTATGATAAGTATATAAATAACTAAATAAAGATTAACCTAATTTTGACTAGTATCTAAATCAATCATAGTTGCTTAATATACATACTTGGTATATCTTTTATTATTTGATTGTCTTTGGGTATGATTCATGATCACCATAGAATTCGAGTTAATCGGCAATGGAAGGTATCAATTTTTCTATATATGTGTGTGGTACCCTGATCCCGCGAGAGGGGTGTGGGGCGCGAGCCGCCGCTCTCTCTCTCTTGGTCTCTCGTATCCACGCGATTGGCGTGTGCATTTTATTATTGATTTGAATTAATCTTTCCTGTGAACTTGGGATCACTAAGGCAATCCGAATTCCACACGAAAGAGACTGACAGAGTCGCCACCTAGATGTGGGATCTAGGACCCGTAATTAACCAGAAATCTAGACTCGCTACCTGGTTACGAGAATGGAAGGTATGGGGAGTTATCCACCACATGCACCATTCTTGCCCGATAATCGGTAATGGAAGGTATGGGGAGTTATCCACCACATGCACCATTCCTGCCCGATAATCGGTCTTCGATTCCAAAAGCTAACTCTTTTAAATTTATTTTAAATGGCTCATTCAACTCTATGTTAAAGTGCGAACTAAGTGACATGCATCCTAACATCTAATTTCAATGTGAATCCTAAATGTGTATCTTGATTTATTAATTTGTCTGGATTCAATCTAAGTGAAAGTTCTCCTAAAATTCTAATTTCATGGAAAGTCCTAAGTGATTTGATTAAGCATTTACAAGAGAATTAATATACAAAACACCACAATTTGTTGTGGTGCCGACTCGCGGGTGGTATGCCATCAGACATCCAAGCTGCCTACGTACCCAAGCCTCACTGGGATCAGAGTCGACGTAGTTCGGTGCACCTAAGCTAAGCTACTTATGCCTAACTCAACTAGGACACCGACCTAGACGGGATTGACTGTTTCAACAGTTTTAGGAGAAGTTATTTAATTCAAGTTGAGGATTTTATTATCTTAAGATTTCATCTAAGATGCTATATGATCCTATCTAAATGCAAGTTGTCCCTTAGACTAATGCAGGTTAGCCTACATCCTAGTTTACTAGGCTTGTCCTAGGAAAAAACTGGATGACTAGTGTAACTTGACCTATGGCACGGTTGCTATACATAGCAAGCGTCCGTGATGAGGCTGGACTCCTAACTCTAGGACTCCCTAAAACCTAAGACTCCCTAAAACTTAGGACACGACACGACACCGGTGTTCCTAAATTGGGCTCTAAGGGTCCTTAACTTAGGACACGACACGACACCGGTGTTCCTAAATTGGGCTCTAAGGGTCCTTACGACGGAAACCGTAATCCAACGGTTCCGAGAGACACGAGGTGAATCGATTTCAGTTCTTGAGGTTAGTGAAAAAAAGGGATGGAAGAGATGATGAAATAGTGTGAGGGAATAAGAAAGATAGAGAAAGGTGCGACTGAACTTGGGAGTGCCAAATTGCCTACGTACCCCGCGATGGGGATCAAGCCACACGTAGTTCCGCTGGGGAGGTTGCTTGGATTTTGGAAAACAGGTTTGGTATTTGGATCAGGAATCGGGTTTGTATTTGAGCATTGGACTTGAGATTCAAAAACATTGATATAGCAATGGGATTTTGGAATTGGGAATTTGCATCAAAGAATTGAGCATATTGGAATCATCAAGGGTTTGAATTTTTGGAATTCAAAGTGGGCGGGCTTATGAGATTCGGCCAAATGGATTCAGACATGCGACTCGGATTGTGTTGGGATATGACTTGGTTGGATTGGGTTAATGGTTAGGGTCAAGTGAGTCGGGTCTAAGTTAGGAGCAAACCCGAGACTAGCCATGGTCTAACTAGGAGGAAGCAGGGTACAAACCAGGGTGCACCAGGGTGCGAACCAGCAGGGAACCAGGGTGCGAACCAGCAGGGAACCAGGGTGCGAACCAGCAGGGGAACCAGGGTGCAACCAGCAGGGAACCTGGGTGCAACCAGCAGCGAACCTGGGTGCAACCAGGGTCTAACCAGAGTGCGAACCAGCAGGGAACCAGGGTGCGAACCAATATCGAACCAGGGTGCGAACCAGTAGGGAACCAGGGTGCAACCAGCAGGGAAGCAGGGTGCGAACCAGTAGGGAACCAGGGTGCGAACCAGTAGGGAACCAGGGTGCAACCAGCAGGGAACCTGGGTGCAACCAGCAGCGAACCTGGGTGCAACCAGGGTCTAACCAGAGTGCGAACCAGCAGGGAACCAGGGTGCGAACCAATATCGAACCAGGGTGCGAACCAGTAGGGAACCAGGGTGCAACCAGCAGGGAACCAGGGTGCGAACCAGTAGGGAACCAGGGTGCGAACCAGTAGGGAACCAGGGTGCAACCAGCAAGGAACCAGGGTGCGAATCAGTAGGGAACCAGGGTGCAACCAGCATCGAACCTGGGTGCAACCAGCAGCGAACCTGGGTGCAACCAGGGTCTAACCAGAGGCTAACCAGGGGGAAAACAGACCCTACATGCTTCCTAACATGGTTTTTCTTTTAAAGTAAAAGATATGCATGAAAACAGACCCTACATAGAATTGAAATAAATGCCTACCTCTTTGGAAACCCACTTTGTGTTTGATTTTTCTTTGATGGTAATTCCTTGAAGATGATTCCTTGCTTGATAATGACTGCTTTTGATATATATCACCCAACGTATAAAATCACCCGATCCGGCAAGGATGGCCGAACCCTTGAAGAGATGAGGGAGAGGGATGAATTTTCTAAGAGAGGGGTTCTTTTTCTTCTTTTTTTGGATGGTGGGATGAGAGGGTATTTATAGGAGAATGGGATAGGAGGTTAGGTGAGGTTAGGTGAGGTTAGGTAAGGTTAGGTGAGCTTAGGTGAGGTTAGGTGAGGTTTGAATGGTTAGGATGAGAGGAGAGGTTAGGTGAGGTTAGGTGAGGTTTGGATGGTTAGGATGAGAGGAGAGGTTAGGTGGTTTTGGATGGTTAGACCCAGGTCAAGATCTGCCATTGATCTAACGATTTACGGAAATCGGGTCTCGGAATGGAATCAGGGTCCGGGCTATGAAGTGACCCTAGCTTATTTTGTCCCGATTGATGATCCGTAATGTCAGATCAAGATATTAATGACCTAAAACATATAAATCAATGATAGAGGGGGTTCTCACATGGATTTAACACACTAATTTCTTTGTTGATTAAAACAAAACAAAATGGGGTGTCTACAGATGCCCCTCTTTGGTAGAGATGACGTAGTCATTGAATACCAAAGCAAAAAATGACAAAACCATTTTGCGTAGCTTTAATCGACAAAGAACTCTCTAGACACAATGTACCTTAACATAATGCAACCTTCACATAATGCAATACCCTAGATGAAATCCTGAAATTTGGAATGCAAAAAAAAAAAAATCCCGCTGCGGTGCCGCTCACAAACGGGCAACGAGAGAAGATGAGACCATTCACAAATGGATTCAGAAAATGAGATACCGTTCAGAAACGGGCTCAAAGAGGATAGGAGGCCATTCACAAATGGATTCGGACAATGAGGTATCGTTCACAAACGGTCTCAAGGAGGATAAGAGAACCATTCACAGATGGACTCGAGAAATGAGGCACCGTTCACAAACGGGCTCAAGGAGAAGACAAGACCATTCACAAATGGACTCGAGAAATGAGGCACCGTTCACAAACGGGCTCAAGGAGAAGACAAGACCATTCACAAATGGACTCGAGAAATGAGGCACCGTTCACAAACGGGCTCAAGGAGGACGATACCATTCACAAATGGATTCGAGAAAAGAGGCACCATTCACAAACGGACTCAAGGATAAGACAAGACCATTCACAAATGGACTCGAGAAATGGGGCACCATTCACAAACGGGCTCAAGGAGAAGACGAGACCATTCACAAATGGACTCGAGAAATGAGGCACCGTTCACAAACGGGCTCAAGGAGAAGACGAGACCATTCACAAATGGATTCGAGAAATGAGGCACCGTTCACAAACGGGTTCAAGGAGAAGACGAGACCATTCACAAATGGACTCGAGAAATGAGGCACCTTTCACAAGAGGGCTCAAAGAGGACATGAGACCATTCACAAATGGACTCAGAAAATGAGACACCGTTCACAAACGGGTTCAAGGAGAAGACGAGACCATTCACCAATGGACTAGAGAAATGAGGCACCATTCACAAACGGGCTCAAGGAGGACATGAGACCATTCACAAATGGACTCAAAAAAATGAGACACCGTTCACAAACGGGTTCAAGAAGAAGACGAGACCATTCACAAATGGACTCGAGAAATGAGGCGGCCCCGTTCACAAACGGGCTCGAAGAATTTAGAGATTTTTTATGAACTTGAATTTGACGTAGGATTGGATTTTTTATTTTTTATTTAATTAAGGATTTGGATTTGATAATTTTTTTTTATTTTTGGAAAATGAGGTACCGTCCGCAAATGGGCTCAAGGAGAAGATGAGACCATTCACAAATGGCCTCGAGAAAAGAGGCACCGTTCACAAACGGGCTCAAAGAGGACATGAGACCATTCACAAATGGACTCAGAGAATGAGAAACCTGTTCACAAACGGTTTCAAGGAGAAGACGAGACCATTCACAAATGGACTCGAGAAATGATGCACCTTTCACAAAAGGGCTCAAAGAGGACATGAGATTTTTCATGAACTTGAATTTGACGTAAGATTGGATTTGTTTGAATCGGGGATTGGATTTGATGAATTTTTTTTATTTTTGAGAAATGAGGTACCGTCCGCAAACGGGCTTAAGGAAAAGACGAGACCATTCACAAATGGCCTCAAGAAAAGAGGCATCGTTCACAAACGGGCTCAAAGAATTTAGAGGTTTTCATGAATTTGAATTCGACGTAGAATTGGATTTTTTTTTAATTAAGGATTTGGATTTGATAAAAAAAATTTATTTTTGGAAAATGAGGTACCGTCCGCAAACGGGCTCAAGGAGAAGATGAGACCATTCACAAATGGCCTCGAGAAAAGAGGCACCGTTCACAAATGGGCTCGAAGAATTTAGAGGTTTTCATGAATTTGAATTTGACGTAGAATTGGATTTGATGAATTTTAGATTTTTTTTTTTTGAACTCAATGAAATCGGGGACATTATAGATCGTGCCCAGTAAAGATATTGGAAACCAAGACTTTGACGAATGATGAGACGACCAACCTTATGAACGAAGAACCATTAGTAACAAGAATGGATTAGGAACACTTTTATGAAACTTCAACAAGATTTTTCTCAATGAGACTGTTGGTCTTGTCTTCTGGGGATTTTGATAACTGAAACCTTGAACAAGACAGTTGAGATTGGTAATTTAGAACAATGGCTCTCTTGGATATAATCATGGAAAAGTGGGATTTGCCTCTTGACAGGTGTTTAGATAAACATTTCTTGACCAGGATAGTATTTAACAACTGGAAGGAGATTCCGAATTTTAATGGTTCATCTTTCTGAGAAATTGGCTCAACCACCATTGCATCTGGGGCTCTTCCAAGCTTAAGGTGCCTTCCTGGGGTATGATCTTTTTACGAAAGTTGGGCTTTCTGATGTTTCTACTTCTGAACTCTTCTGAGTTGATCTTCTTTGAAATGTAGCTGTTTGACTAGATTCTCGAACTCCTTCATACGATCGCAGGGAGCTGACGAGGCTGGGCCTTCTTCACCGAGACAGTTGCATCATTTGGACACCAGGACGACGATTGACTCTTTCTAAAGAGAAAACTTAGATAAAATGCACTACTCAAAAGATTGAGCAGCTCTGAAGGAGTGAACATAGAATGACAAAGATTGACTGACTACACTGACAGACACAGTAATACTTCTGACTTAGTTAATATTTTATTTGGTAAGTCTATCCTTTCAAGGAATGTTTTTTTTTCAATTGGTGCACATGGGACTTCTTCCTTGAAACAGTAATGCCTCAAGGATTTAATTACGCCCCTTAAGATTGCTTAGCTTCAATGCCCCCAGTTTTGAGGATATCACTTGAATTTGCTTGAATTTCAGTTGATCTTCAGTCTTGATACCGGCTGTAGCCTTCTTATACTGATTCTCTTACCGTGACCAAGTTACCTCTTCAGGGTTTTTAACTTGGCGGACCGCGCTAGCCTTAACTTTTGCCTGAACCACCTTTCTAGGTTTTCGATCCAGCAGGCTATCCCCTTAGCTTTTGCCTAAGCCGCCCTTTCGGGTTTTCAACTTAGCAGGGAAATGATCTTAAATTTTGCCTAGACCGCCCTTTCAGGTTTTCAGTCTAGCAGATCTTCAAACTCCGTTCTTTTTTTTCTTTTTGTGTTTCGGGACCTAGATCATTAAATCTGAACACCGGAGGGACTTTATAGGTAGGATAGGGCTTTACAAAGAATGGCTTAAGGCTCAACAAAGATTTCGACCAAACCTGTGAACAGGTTGCCTCCATATCCCCATGTAGGAATTAGGACGTGTGTAGTTCAGGGCAAATGCCCCTAGTTTGAAAATAAATTGTTTGAAGGTTAATTGATTTTTCTTTTTTTCTTTTCTTTCTGGAATAATTATCTTCTCTTCTTTTGGAACTTGTCCCTCTTTTTTTTGGAACGATTGATTTTTCTTTTTCTTTTTCTTTTGAATCGACCGAACTCGGTTTAACCGAGCTGCCTACGTACCCCAGTGTAGGGATCAGGTCTCGCGTAGTTCGGGGCGAATGCCCCTAGTTTGATGGGTTTTCAAGAAAATTTCATTTAGGCTCGAAGGGTTTGCAAATCGGTATTCTTTTGACATTGGGTTTTGATTTTGGGATTTAATCGGCCAAAGGAGGCCTTTCGATGTTCAGATTGGGAATCGATCTAGGTTACTAGAGTCTGTCTGGTACTGATTATTTATTTCTTTTTTTTTCTCTCTTTTTTTTTTCACGGAGTTTGACGGCATTTCCAGGTAAGATAATGGATTTTCTTCTTTCAAGATTCTAATGCGTGCTTTCGGCTTTCATAGAGCGAAACTTGTTCCTTGACATCCTCCATCTATGGATTTGTAACTCTTGATATCTGATAACCACTTTTCAATACTTGCTCTTGAACTTCTTATCTTGAATTTGTTGGCTTCATGTTATGAATTTGAGAACCAAGGTCATTGATTGGAAATATGAAAGTTATTTCCACTCTATGCCCCTTGCATAGCATATGATATTCACTTCATTCTTTCTTGAACCTTCTATCTGGGTCTTTCTCTTGACATTAATGGTAACGCTTACGGGACCATCTTTTTATCCTCAAAACGGGTTTACCAATTCTTCACACTCTTCAGAGGGTAATGTATTTTCAATCGGCATTTACTGAATCAAAGTTTCAGTGCCAGCGTTTACCACTTCAATTTCATTTTTGAAAAGCTGGGATTGGCGCTCCTCCTCTTGTTCAAGTAATTGCTGTGACTCAAGTGGAGTTTCGTCAATTTTGTCCTCATTTGAGGAGGGAGTCTTATTTTAAGATCAGAAGCACACTTAAGAAACAAACACAAGTGAATTATTGGACACGACCTATCCTGAACATGCTCAGGATTCACAACTCTAAATAAAAAAGAGAGATGATTTGCCTGGACTAGGCATTGACCTTGAAATGTAAGACCGGACTCAACAATTGTACTGACCATGATGACTGATTCGCATAGGGGAATGCCCCTAGTTCAAGGATTATGATAGTGAACTCTGAAGGACTTAGCAAAATATTCTTGAAAAAGGTTGCCCTTAGAGTAAGAAAGGACTAAGGGTACAAGTAAGATTGGATCATCTGGACCAGGCATGATCAGATCATGAGATTGCATAATCGAAAGATTGTGAGATTCTGCTCCTGCCAGTTAGGGGATGGCATGAAGATACGATCGAATTGTATGACAGAAGAATGAAAGACGCACGATCAAGAGATTAGATGAGATAGCATAAGATTGCTTTCAACGGATAGATCATGAATGACTAATCCTATGAGATCTTTGAAAATGATGGGATTTATATCCTAACCCCAAAGGGAAAGTTTTTAATCTTCACACATTTTAACAGTGTTACCTGAGGGAATCAACCCTAATCCTAGTCTAGCGGAGTGGAGAGAGGATCTCGACTCATGACTTTGTTCGTGTATCTAAGGACCGATCGTAGCCATTGGAAGATGGACTACGGCCTAATCTAGACACAAATAGGTAGGATATCCTAAACTAGGCTCACACACGTGATGCACATGTGTTCGTATACTACATGCATGTGTGGGTTAATCTAGGGGTAAGGCCAAGAGTTCCCTTAGCGCGAATCCATGTTCGATATACTGTACCAGTGTCCGGCGTATCAGTACGTGAACAAGAGATCCGTTTACGTACCATAAAGGTACTAGGCTAAGGGTGGAATGCTTCTCTAGCACAGAGGCACCAGGTGATGAAATCCCAGTCAACCATGCTAGATAACACTCCGGGTTCCTAAAATAGGATGTGTGTGCACGTGAGATGCAAGGGTTTAGATGCAAGTGATGTAAGTGTATGCAATATGTTTGCGCAATCTACGATGCCTTCAGGTTTTGTTAGATTAAGTTCAAGTAAAATGTGATGAGAAAATAAAACAAGACAAAGTAATCTATCAAGTATAGAGTTTTTATGAGCCAGTTAAATTAAATTCAAATGAATTATCTTTTGAAATTTTAATGAAGTTAGGTGATCCCCAGCAGAGTCGCCAAACTGTGGTACCCTGATCCCGCGAGAGGGGTGTGGGGCGCGAGCCGCCGCTCTCTCTCTCTTGGTCTCTCGTATCCACGCGATTGGCGTGTGCATTTTATTATTGATTTGAATTAATCTTTCCTGTGAACTTGGGATCACTAAGGCAATCCGAATTCCACACGAAAGAGACTGACAGAGTCGCCACCTAGATGTGGGATCTAGGACCCGTAATTAACCAGAAATCTAGACTCGCTACCTGGTTACGAGAATGGAAGGTATGGGGAGTTATCCACCACATGCACCATTCTTGCCCGATAATCGGTAATGGAAGGTATGGGGAGTTATCCACCACATGCACCATTCCTGCCCGATAATCGGTCTTCGATTCCAAAAGCTAACTCTTTTAAATTTATTTTAAATGGCTCATTCAACTCTATGTTAAAGTGCGAACTAAGTGACATGCATCCTAACATCTAATTTCAATGTGAATCCTAAATGTGTATCTTGATTTATTAATTTGTCTGGATTCAATCTAAGTGAAAGTTCTCCTAAAATTCTAATTTCATGGAAAGTCCTAAGTGATTTGATTAAGCATTTACAAGAGAATTAATATACAAAACACCACAATTTGTTGTGGTGCCGACTCGCGGGTGGTATGCCATCAGACATCCAAGCTGCCTACGTACCCAAGCCTCACTGGGATCAGAGTCGACGTAGTTCGGTGCACCTAAGCTAAGCTACTTATGCCTAACTCAACTAGGACACCGACCTAGACGGGATTGACTGTTTCAACAGTTTTAGGAGAAGTTATTTAATTCAAGTTGAGGATTTTATTATCTTAAGATTTCATCTAAGATGCTATATGATCCTATCTAAATGCAAGTTGTCCCTAAGACTAATGCAGGTTAGCCTACATCCTAGTTTACTAGGCTTGTCCTAGGAAAAAACTGGATGACTAGTGTAACTTGACCTATGGCACGGTTGCTATACATAGCAAGCGTCCGTGATGAGGCTGGACTCCTAACTCTAGGACTCCCTAAAACCTAAGACTCCCTAAAACTTAGGACACGACACGACACCGGTGTTCCTAAATTGGGCTCTAAGGGTCCTTAACTTAGGACACGACACGACACCGGTGTTCCTAAATTGGGCTCTAAGGGTCCTTACGACGGAAACCGTAATCCAACGGTTCCGAGAGACACGAGGTGAATCGATTTCAGTTCTTGAGGTTAGTGAAAAAAAGGGATGGAAGAGATGATGAAATAGTGTGAGGGAATAAGAAAGATAGAGAAAGGTGCGACTGAACTTGGGAGTGCCAAATTGCCTACGTACCCCGCGATGGGGATCAAGCCACACGTAGTTCCGCTGGGGAGGTTGCTTGGATTTTGGAAAACAGGTTTGGTATTTGGATCAGGAATCGGGTTTGTATTTGAGCATTGGACTTGAGATTCAAAAACATTGATATAGCAATGGGATTTTGGAATTGGGAATTTGCATCAAAGAATTGAGCATATTGGAATCATCAAGGGTTTGAATTTTTGGAATTCAAAGTGGGCGGGCTTATGAGATTCGGCCAAATGGATTCAGACATGCGACTCGGATTGTGTTGGGATATGACTTGGTTGGATTGGGTTAATGGTTAGGGTCAAGTGAGTCGGGTCTAAGTTAGGAGCAAACCCGAGACTAGCCATGGTCTAACTAGGAGGAAGCAGGGTACAAACCAGGGTGCACCAGGGTGCGAACCAGCAGGGAACCAGGGTGCGAACCAGCAGGGAACCAGGGTGCGAACCAGCAGGGGAACCAGGGTGCAACCAGCAGGGAACCTGGGTGCAACCAGCAGCGAACCTGGGTGCAACCAGGGTCTAACCAGAGTGCGAACCAGCAGGGAACCAGGGTGCGAACCAATATCGAACCAGGGTGCGAACCAGTAGGGAACCAGGGTGCAACCAGCAGGGAAGCAGGGTGCGAACCAGTAGGGAACCAGGGTGCGAACCAGTAGGGAACCAGGGTGCAACCAGCAGGGAACCTGGGTGCAACCAGCAGCGAACCTGGGTGCAACCAGGGTCTAACCAGAGTGCGAACCAGCAGGGAACCAGGGTGCGAACCAATATCGAACCAGGGTGCGAACCAGTAGGGAACCAGGGTGCAACCAGCAGGGAAGCAGGGTGCGAACCAGTAGGGAACCAGGGTGCGAACCAGTAGGGAACCAGGGTGCAACCAGCAAGGAACCAGGGTGCGAATCAGTAGGGAACCAGGGTGCAACCAGCATCGAACCTGGGTGCAACCAGCAGCGAACCTGGGTGCAACCAGGGTCTAACCAGAGGCTAACCAGGGGGAAAACAGACCCTACATGCTTCCTAACATGGTTTTTCTTTTAAAGTAAAAGATATGCATGAAAACAGACCCTACATAGAATTGAAATAAATGCCTACCTCTTTGGAAACCCACTTTGTGTTTGATTTTTCTTTGATGGTAATTCCTTGAAGATGATTCCTTGCTTGATAATGACTGCTTTTGATATATATCACCCAACGTATAAAATCACCCGATCCGGCAAGGATGGCCGAACCCTTGAAGAGATGAGGGAGAGGGATGAATTTTCTAAGAGAGGGGTTCTTTTTCTTCTTTTTTTGGATGGTGGGATGAGAGGGTATTTATAGGAGAATGGGATAGGAGGTTAGGTGAGGTTAGGTGAGGTTAGGTAAGGTTAGGTGAGCTTAGGTGAGGTTAGGTGAGGTTTGAATGGTTAGGATGAGAGGAGAGGTTAGGTGAGGTTAGGTGAGGTTTGGATGGTTAGGATGAGAGGAGAGGTTAGGTGGTTTTGGATGGTTAGACCCAGGTCAAGATCTGCCATTGATCTAACGATTTACGGAAATCGGGTCTCGGAATGGAATCAGGGTCCGGGCTATGAAGTGACCCTAGCTTATTTTGTCCCGATTGATGATCCGTAATGTCAGATCAAGATATTAATGACCTAAAACATATAAATCAATGATAGAGGGGGTTCTCACATGGATTTAACACACTAATTTCTTTGTTGATTAAAACAAAACAAAATGGGGTGTCTACAATGTGTCGTTCGGATCTCATTACCCATTGAACAAAGATGGGTTGTAATTGCATAGCGGTATCTGAAAACATATCTTGGGGACGCCCTAAAGCGCTCATGGCACGCAAAAGATAGCCCAGAAAGTAGAAAGAATGATTGTATAATTGGTTTATATGGATACTGTCAGGTTGAGACCACAAATATTTCAATGATTTGATTCCCATGTTTGTATTTCGAATCTCAAAGTAACTCACATGATAGGAAATTTTTTCCAACCTAATTATTCCTAAATATTCTATTTTAATGATATATTCTAAAATTCAAACTAATTTACTCCACTCTAATGGGACCCATCTAGGCACGTAACAAAAAACTCCAAAGGTATTTCAAGTATTGATTCCGTTTGCGTATAGCAACATCAAACATCAGTAGAAAAACTGTACTAGGCTTCATTGTATCCTGGAGGCAAGCTAGAGGATCCCCTTTGTACATAATATCAACTAGTGAGCTGGTCGAATATTATCTTAAGGAAGGCGACTAAGTATCACGCCTTGGATTAAAGTGATTTGCATTTTCCACCATCACTTATTTTACATTAACATGGTGCTCATGGTTTTTCTTCATCTTCCACTTTTCTTTTTCTTCCTCCTCTTCTTCTGAGTTGGAGCGTCGCTTTCTTGTGGTTGCCGGCAAAAACCCTCATTTGTCCATTTGTAGAAGACGAAGAAGAAGAAAATGAGCGTTCGATTACATATACACATGAGGGTAAAAGGGTCTTTTTATCTGTACGGTGCCATCCGATGCATCCAATCAGAAATAAAGCGCACCGTCTATGTCATATTTCAAAGAAAAAGAAGAGAAAGACGTGCTAAGAGAACATATTCTGTACTTTGTTCTGTCGAACATTATGCCAATGTAGCTTCAATGTTGAGGAGCCAATGTAGCTTCAATGTTGAGGATTAATGTCTGTAGGGGTGCAACTTGAATCGGGTCGGGTTGAGCTTTTACTTAAAAAATGAACTGGGATCAACCCAACCCTGACCAGATTTTAAGGTAAAAGCTCAACCCGAATTCCCAAAAATCGACCCGAGTTGCACCCCTAATTGTCTCTGTCTTCACTTTAAAAGTCTGACCAACCTCTCTGTTTTCTTCATTTTGGATGGTTTATTTAGTTACTGAAAACTTACCACAGGAGCACTGTATCAATTTGGCTCTTTGGTAAATGCTCCCCTCAAAATGTAAGGATTTGATTGGTCTTCGGAGAATGTGATTAGTGTTCATCTTACTACAACATGTATCTATGCAATGCAGTGATATCTGCCGATAACAGCACCGAAGTCGTGATGAAATGGATAACTCATGGTGCTTGTGACTATTTGCTAAAGCCTGCTCGCATGGAGGAGGTCAAGAACATCTGGCAACATGTAATCAGAATGAGGAAGGTCCAACCCAAAGAGCACAATAATTCTCGTCATGGACATGATGGTGAAGGTGGGGAAAGTGCCGTTACAACAGGAATAACGATCAGCATTACATTTAATAATATGCATGGAATTTGTCGTTGATTCAAACATCAAGACAGCCTGTCTATACCTACCCCTTTAAATTATGTGGCACATATGTTCTATCATTTTTCGCTTAGAAGGCTTCTAGTTGCACCGCCATGTTTTTGATATTCTCACCCTTTCCTTATTTTTGACTTCTCTAATTGGTTCTTGATTGCTTGTTAGAATTGTAATTGCAAATGAAAGTAGCTTAATATAAATAGTTGGGGAGAATGTAACAAGGCCAAGAATAATAGTAAAAGGAGTGAAGGATGCTAATATCATTTGCCCAATGATGCTAGGGTTTACTTGGCACAGAAGATGGGATGGATGAAAGTGAAACAATGAAAAATTTGAGACACTGAGAATGAGATGTATAAAACTATGAAAAATCTGAGACGGTTATCATGGATCTATCTGTTGAAAGCATGGTTTTAAATATATATTGGTATTGGCACCCCTCCATATTGTGTTGGGGGTTCCACCCTAAAACAAAGATCCCGGTGTGAAGGGGATATCATCGGAGGCTTCACTCAAAAAGCAAAGATCCCACATGGAAAAAGAGAATGGATATGGAAGGGCTTATAAAAGGACTTGGAGATTATCGGAGGTTTCAAGCAAAAAGCAAGGATCACATGGGGAAAGTTAGTGGATGTGGAATGGCTTATAAAAGGACTTGGAGATTATCGGAGGTTTCACGCAAAAAGCTAAGATCCCACATGGGAAAAGTGAATGGACGTGGAAGGGCTTATAAAAGGACTTGGGTACCCTCCCATCAAGGGCTAGCTTTTAAGGATGAGTTCTAACCGGTCCCAATAAAACTATGGGCAATGATATTCCTTCTCCCCCCCCTTAATGTTATATGTCAACTTTCCCAGGTAAGGAAAAATATTAAGGGGGTGAATTTATCCTCAAGTAGTGAACCATTCTCACGGAAAACGTCAAAGGGGGGATTTATCCGTCGAGAGGGGGGGAAGGGGAATATCATTCCCCTAAAAATATTGGTCTTCAGACCTTTGGTCTAAAGAGGCCCAAATTGCAATTTAGGTCTACATCCAAATTGTAATTTGGGCATAAATTTCGGCAGGTGATCAGAGCCATTTATCTGCTTTAGAAACATGGGTCAGGTCCAATGGGATCAGTCCCGCCATGATTAGGTTATCTTAGGTCGTTGATCTGCAGTAGTCTTTGAATTATTCCAATTACTATTTATCATTAATTTCTCATCTTATGGATGAGATATCTATTCAACATGAGAAGTAATCCAATGAAGCCATCTGGTGGTGGTCCATCAGATCAACGGTTCCTGTACGGCTAGCTGGTGTCTCTTTAGTGGTACTCAAATTGATTAGGACCTTACTAGTGAATGCGACATTCTTTTGCATGGCAATGAGAGAGAGATTGGAAAATCTTGATAGAGACCTTCCGAGGTCCAAAAACATGCAAAACCAACCCTAAAATATCACGTACTTTGAGCCTTATTTACTCAGAATTGGTTGTCCCCACAATCTCCACGGTACATCTTCTAACATCAATCGTTATGGCCCACAATGCCTATATCGGATGTTACCCGCAGCCATTTTTATTACATCCTGACTGATGCAACTGAGGAAGAGAGCTCCTATACGCACGAAATGCCAAAAAAATCGGTGGAATTGACCAAATCGCTTGTCAATTCCACCTTTGTCTTTATTTTGCCAAACGAAATCCCATTTTGGAAGTGTTTTCCAGTGCAATTTATGTGGGTTCATTCTAAATTGTTGTGATTTATTCCTTTAGTTTCATTCAATATAAATGGGCGTACATCAAATTTTACACTCATTTTTTTCACCTAAAAATGGGTGTAAAATTTGTTTTACGCCCGACTTATGTCCAAAGAAACAGTGCAATAAGGTCATGTTTGTATTGCAGGAATTTTGTGGAAATTTTCGGAAAGAAAAATGTCTAAAAGTTCCTAACTTTTTTTTACACAAGAAAGAAAGGTAACTTGAACCAACTCTATTCAATGTTTTTAGAGGTACCTTTAATTTATGATGATATCCCTCTAAACTAACTATAATCGAATCATTTTCCTCTAGATTGTTGAAAGAAAATTTTTTCTCAAGAATTTTTTATCTTGCAATCCAAACAAGAGGGAAATGATATCTCCACATCTTTTTATCTGTTCTTTAGTAGAAATGGTTGTGTTTTCATTGCCTTTTGTTTGCTTTTTCATGAAAAGGTGGGAAAAATCATTTCCTGAGAAAGGGTGGCAATATCATTTCCCTTTTTTCAAATTTTTTTTTTTTCATTTAACCACCAATCAATATAGAGTAGTCACATGCCCTTGTCACATAGAGGTATAGAGCTATAGAGAAATGGGCAACAAAATATATTACTCTCCTTTTATCAATTCAAATTGGGAATTTAATTTTAATATTTTCACCTCCTTTTCTAGCATTTTCACCTTTCTTGTTTGTCTTTCCTAAAAAAGGGAGCATTTACCCCTCCTTTTGTATGTCATTTTCTTCATTTTCAGAAGAAGACATAGAAAAGGGGTGGAAATATCATTTTGTTTTGCTCGGTAGGGGTGGAAATATCATGTCCCAGGTAACTTTGAATATTACAGTTTTTAAAGTAGAAGGCATGCTCCCAACTTCTTCAAGAAATTGCTGTCATTTTAAGAAAGCCTGTTCAAAGAATCCCCATTAAAAAAAAAAGATACACATTAAAGACATTTTATTAGCGTTTATAGATAAGCAAATGAATAATAATAATTACCTGCCTTTTATTAATTAATACCTGCTAAAAACAAAAGGGTCTTCTCTTTTTAGCTCATGTAGCTTCCTAGATTCCAGCTTTTCCAATCTTTCAAAAACAAAAAAAATTCCTACTCTGCATCACAACACAAATGAAGAAAAAGGAAAATTTTCTCTTTTAATTTCGTCTCCATCACACATTCCTTTCTCATCGCACAATAATTACCTTCCGATTTTGCACTTATTCTTTATAAGTCTTTGTCCCTTTTCTAGGTTCTCTCTGTTTTTTTTTTTTGCTGGGACTGTTTATGGGTTTTAAGGAGATGGGTTGTTTTTAGGGGAGAAGAGGGTTTTGGGTTTTGGGTTTTGGGTTTTGTTCTACAGTGGCTAAAGAGCCCTGTAGAATCTTTAGTGAGGATTTTTTTTGGGTTTTTTGGTGGTAGATATTTGTGCAAAAATGACAGTAGATAGGTTTCCTTTTGGTATGCGTGTTCTTGCTGTGGATGATGATCCCACGTGCCTGAAAGTATTGGAGAGCCTCCTACACTGTTGTGATTATCACGGTTTGTTTCCATATTCATTTTTAATGCATTTTTTTGGCTATTAATCATGTCTTTTTTTCATGTATTTGTCTTGTAGAAGGGATTTTTATATGTTGTGTGATCCTAATTATTTATTTTACAAATTATTTGGAATTTTTGAGTGGTTTTTTTATCTCATTTTCTTCTTGGGGTATTTCACATCTTTTGTAGAGGCATAGTATCATGTTTTTTTCCTTTTTAGTTATCTTTGAAAAACAAAAGTTTCATGGGTTAATATTGGATTTGATTTTGGTAAAGTAAAGAGGGTGGATTTTTTACATGATCTGACTTGGGGCGATGTGTTTACAGTTACAACGACAAATCAAGCGATAAGGGCGTTGGAGCTGTTGAGAGAGAACAAAGACAAATTTGATCTGGTTATTAGCGATGTACACATGCCAGATATGGATGGTTTTAAGCTTCTAGAGCTTGTGGGTCTTGAAATGGATCTACCTGTCATAAGTAAGTCGTGTAATGCTTGTGGGGTTTTCGATTATCTGTTTTCGATGGAATTTTTTACTATCTGTATATTAATTTTTTTTACGATTTAATGATTCCCATGTTTATAAATTCATCTAATTGAAAGAGAAAATGTAGAAAATGAACATTATGTATCTGTGCACAGATTATAAACAGATCAGTTTCAATTACAAGATTTCCTCATTTTCACTTCTTTCAGTCTAAGTTTGGTATAAAAATCTGATCTTTCTCCTTCTCTTCATCTTCTTCACAATTTGTTTACCGAACCAAACTGTATAGTTGTGTCAATTTGGTTCATTGGTACTATATTTTCAAGGCTGAGGAATTGGTTGGCTTGTGTAGACACAATTGAGCAGATGTTGACTTGTCACTACATATCACGGGTGCATACGTGAATTTCACATTCCACAAGCTCCCACACCTGAAAACCATATCAGTTCTTCATCTATTATAAAGGAGGTTTTTTTCTCATGCTTTTTGAAGTTATATAATTGAAAGAGAGTATCAGGAAGCTGACTCTGTAATTAAGGAGGGGTTCTTTAATCTCTGACACCGTCAATTTGGGCAGATTTATTACTTAGACATATTTGTTTTACTACTTTTGCTGTTATTTGTTGCTTGCTTTGTTTCAGATTTGTATTTTGCATAGTAAATTACTGTTATGGATAGAAAGAAAAAGAAGAGAAACATGTGCTAAGAGAACATTCTGTACTTTGGTCTGTCCATCATTTTGCCAATGTAGCTTCAACGTTGAGGTTTCGTCCGTGACTTCACTTTAAAAGACTGACCATCCACTTTGTTTTCTTCATTGTTGATAGTTTTTTTACTGACTGATAAACTTATGTACCACAGTAGCCCTGTTTCAATTTGACTCTTTAGTAAATGTCCTCCCAAAATTCAAGGATTTGATTGGTCTCTGGAGAATGAGATCACCCAGTTGGATGTTCATCTGACTACAACATTATCTATGCAATGCAGTGATATCTGCATATGGCGACACCGAAACCGTGATGAAGGGGATAACTCATGGTGCTTGTGACTATTTGCTAAAGCCTGTTCGCATTGAGGAGCTCAAGAACATCTGGCAACATGTAATAAGGAGGAGGAAGGTCGAACCCAAAGATCACAATAATGCTGGCCATGGAGATGATGGTGAAGGTGGGAAAGGTGCTGTTACAACAGGAGTTGCTGATCTGAATGGAAAACTTAGCAGGAAAAGGAAGGATCAAAATGAAGAGGATGATGATGAATTTGAGGAAAATGGGAATGACAATGAAGACTCCACATCCCAGAAAAAGCCCAGGGTTGTTTGGTCTATGGATCTGCATCGCAAATTTGTTGCTGCAGTTAATCAATTAGGCATTGATAGTAAGTTCTTCTCCTGCCACCTATAAAGCTTGGTTGTTCATATGTTTGGGTTGCAGGTTCTTTATGTTAATGTTTTCTTAAGCTATTCATGCCTTAAATCCATTTCCTTCTTTTTTTATATCTCTTTTTGGGTTTTTGATGCAGAGGCTGTTCCTAAAAGGATTCTCGATCTTATGAATGTTGAAAAGCTTACGAGAGAAAATGTTGCAAGCCATCTTCAGGCAGGACCCACTCTCAGTTCTTATTTTCATAATCTGAACCTCTCTTTTTTTTTTTCTTTTTTTTACACCACGGGACTGGTTGCTTACAGTCGCAATTTGGGTTGCAGAAATATAGGCTCTATCTAAAAAGGATCAGTAGTGTGGCAAGTCAACAGGCTAATATTGCTGCTGCTTTGGGAGGTAAAGAAATCCCCTATTTGCCTATGGGGGCATTCGATGGGCTTGGAGATTTTCATGGCTTAGCTGGATCAGGTCAGCTACCAAGAACTCCTTTCGCATCTTTCCAAACAGGTGGGATGCTTGGTAGACTAAACAGCCCCACCGGGTTGGGCTTGGGTGGGCTTTCTTCATCTGGAATGAGTCAACTCAGTCACGCCCAAAACTCAAGCAATTCTATCAATGAGCTGGGGAAGTTGCGGCGGGCCACCCTACAAGGAAACCAACATGGGAATCCACTTCAGGGAATGCCACATTCATTGGAACTTGACCAATTGCAACAAGTCAACTCCAATTCTCACCAAATAGAATTATCTTCCTCACTTGATGCTTCAAGGGCCTTCTCAGTTGTGCAACCACAAGTGCAACGGATTGGTGGTTTCCGTGATTCCGGACTGTCTAGTGGAAGCTGCAACAACTCCTTTCTCAATGTTCCAAACAACATGTTGGTACAAGGGAATCAGCAACGGACAATAAGTGGGGGATTGGGCAATCAATCTTCTAATGATACCTGGCAAAGTGCTGTTCCTTCAACTGGATATTCAGCCACTCATTTGCCTATTGGTGCCCCTTTTAATCTTGATGATTTGTCTCAAGGTAACTTGAGAGACAATATTTCGTCAATAGCAACACATATTGAGATGAATCCTTTTGATGTTTCTCCCAGAAGTGAAATAACATCAGCTCTACATGACTCACCAACAGTAAGAGATCCACAGTCCCAAGCTGGCTCAGTTAGTGTCAATAGGCAGGTTGGATCAGGAGATATGGATGTGAACTCAAAGTTCTCCAACTTTGGAAGCATGGGCCATGGTGTTCGGCAGAATATGAACTACGCACCAAAGCAGAAGTTCGATTACCACAAACAGGACTTTATCCAGAACCCAAATAACACCTTAAATCCTCCTTTAAACTCGGGATTATCTAATCATGCTATTATGAGCTCCATGGGCCAGACTTTGGGACAAAACAATGGAGTCGGTAATAGAAAGATGCATATGACTTTCATAGGACAATCAAATGGTGGTGCTCCATTTCGGATGCAGCAATTCGAGCATGAGAAGTCAACTACTGACAGTCTGATGAATTTGAAGGAAGAGTACCCTTTTGAGAATGCTAAATTGCAGGGAGGTTTCAATCCTACTAATGCTAGTTCTTTTGATGATCTAATGAGTGCGATGATCTAAAGGGTAAAGTCCCGCTCTTCTCCTTTTTTCTTTTTTTTGCATGTTTCTATTTGAAGATACGTTCTTTGATTTTTCTCTCTATAACAATGTTCAAGAAATTTTCTCGGTCAACTTGGACCTTAGCCAAGTTGACTTGGTTTTGGATTTAACTGGGCACAGATTACTTATGGGTTTTTAAATTATCAAAATCTCAGCCAAATCAATGGGTAATTTGTGGTTCAACATTGAGTTTTTAATGTTACTCTATAGTCTAATTTCGGTTTGTTAAGAGTTCCAATTATCCTTGGGAAGATCTCCTTACTTCTTGTACCAATTGTTAGTTTTTGGATGCAGAGTAATTTTGTGTTGTTGGTAGTTGTTTCTTGGGTTGTTTTCCCTCTGTGCCATACTATGTATGTCCAATTTGTTCCTGGCATACTCATTGTAGGAGGGCAGATTTAAAGTTGGTCAAGGAGTAAAATTTGTAATTCAGAAACTTGCAATTAGGTAAGGAGCTCATGCAATGATTTGGCAGGTTAAAAATCCCAAGCCATAAAATCTGTCTTCCTAAAGCTTAAATATTATTTTTAAGGCTAATGAGTATTTTCTGTTACACCTGAATGGCTTGAAAGAAGCTGTCTAATGTTTCAAGATTCTGTCTGTAAGTTTGACGATACTATAGAGGTTGTTTCCTCAGAAAACGCTATACAAGTTGCTACCTCAAAAAATACTAGCGGCTCATGTTCTTTAGTACTGAGATCATATTGTATTCTAGCATGAAAATTAAAGGGCCTTTTTGGATACCGCCAAAATTGGTACTTATATGCAAAGAAGATTATTTTAAGCCAATCTTATTTGCAAATAAGACATTAAGACCGCTTTGGAAGTGATTAACTTCGATTTATATAAAACTATCTATAACCACTATTTGCATATAAAATTACATACAAATAAAACTATATGTGCATAAGACTATATCCAAATAACTTTTAGGGGTACCCAAAACCCCCCTAATCTCTTTAACAGTGTGAAAGTTGTATTTGTGAAAGGGATTTTCTGCAGTTCCTGTCTTCTTGCATAAGCTATTCAGCCTGATAGGCCAATTATGATCTCAATAATTTTCCAAAGATTTGTTATTCACTATAACAATCTGTATTCTAGTATATCATTTTGAGTTATCTAATGACATGATTTTTGTTATACAGGAGCGAGACGAAGCTGCACTTGTGGATGGGGATATTGGGTGTGATGTTTATCCGCTTGGAACACCTATGTGAGGAATTTGCATAATTATTTTCTGCTGCTGGGATGAACTCTTCCTTGAGTTTGTACCATCATGTATTCTCTCTGTTTATCTATTTGTATCCACATTCCTGTATGTCAATTTCTATTTTCCCATTGATGTTGCTTGCTTGTTTTGTGAGCACCTCTAAACCTTTCTCCAGATTGAGCAATGTCTTGAAAATCTACAACCTTGTAAAGATTGTTGGTTCTTATTTTTTTTATGTCCTTCACTTGACTTCATGATTTTTTCAGGGTGCAAACACCTGTGTTCATTTGTTTTTCAGAAAAATAACAAAGGGTATTTTGCATACAATAATCTGATTCCTGACCCAAGCTAGGAGATTGATCAACTTTTTTTAATTTTGTTTCTCTACCTATTGTCCTCAAAATTGCAATTTGGGGCTGATAGTATTAAGAGTTGGATTGCTGCTGTAAAAATGGAATAGTTCTGATCTTGCTGGTGCTGTGTGTTTTGTCATAATGTCATCATCAATGGTAAATTGACTATTGATGTAAGAAATTATTACTGATATCCCCGACTAGGGGTACAACTCGGGTCGGATTCAACCTGAAAAATAGTCGGGTCGAGTTCGGGTTCGGGTCGGGTTTGGGCAACCCGACCCGAGTGAAACCCAACATTTTTATGAATTTTTTTATTTTTTAAGCTTAAAAGCTCAGGTTGGGTCGGGTTGAACTCGGGTCGGGTCGGGTTCGGGAAAAGGGTTCCTCGGGTCGGGTTCAGGTTGGAAAAAGGGTTCCACGGGTCGGATTTGGTGGGGTTAACCCGACCCAACCTGACCTGAGTTGCACCCCTAACCCGGACTGAAAAGGGAGGATTTCTGACTTCTGCTGTGCCATTTTGCTTTTTCAGGCTTTGATTTAGCACCGTATATGTAAGTTATCAAAATGATCTGTACAATAGGCGCTCAGTATCATCCCCCCCCCCCCCCCCTGCATTTCATAATCCAGATTAGTATAAATGATAGTGGGAATTTTCCTTTTTCCCGGAAGAATATGTTCCTGTTCTTACCGTATTCTTGGATTCTCCTAGGTGGGATGATACATTCCTCATCACTAAAAATTTTCAGCTCCCTTTTTGAAGGACTGTACTTTTATTAGCTTATATTGCTTTCATTAGCTTTGAATTAATTGGTTAATTTTGCTCTTTTGTTATGTGTATATGATGATTTGAATCGCAATTTATACTAGGGCCCCATGGATGTCTTGACGACCGTTGGGATTAAAAATTTCGGTCGAGACCGAAAGCGAAATTGGGTATACCCGAAATGATCTAACATAGACCAAAATTTCAAATTTTTGATTGAAATTTCCGCCGAAATTTAAGGAAAAAAAATGGATTTTTAAAATTTCTGCCAAAATTTCCGTAGTTTCGGCCAAAATTTCTATGAAATAAAATATGATTTTGTAGATTTCGTCAGATATATTGAAATTTTGGTTTCGGTGACGACCAAAACGCTTTTCGAAACCGAAATTTGAAACCTTGCTTAATATTTACGAAATGAGGTTATTTTAAATCTTATAAGAGGAATGCTAAGCTGAACGGCCCTTGCAAAAATTCAGCCTCAAGGGTGGGCGCCCAATTTGATCCATTGGACTAAAACGTTGCTCACTAGGAATGCACAAATTCATTTCTCATCCTCTAATTCTTCTGTACCATGGAAACCATTGTCGGGCTTTGTTCTCTAATTCTTTCATACCATTGAAAACAGTGTAGGGCTTTGTTCATCTAGGATGAATGCTCAAATACCAAATGATAAGACATGTAAGTAAAGCAACAAAGGAAATTCCCACTCCTGAGGGAAAAACCTCTGCGTCAAGACCTAGATCAATAAATATGGGGAGATTTTTTTAATTCTTCTCGTTACTACTTACTAGTACGCCCTTTTAATTCATTTAAACACTCCCAATTCCTCAGCGCCTTGCATGTGTGCCAGTCTCCAAGTTCAAGAATGAAAATCTTCCAAATCCATGACAAAGTGAGAGTCTCTTAACTTCTTACAAATGACAAATCTAGAAAACTTCCAACTTTATAAAAACAAAAGTCTAGAAAAATAGGTAATTTAGTCATGCTGTTCGTAGAAACTAAAGTACCAGAAAACCCAATTGAAGGGTGAGGTGATCAAAACCATTGATTTGGTGGGGCCAGTCGCAAGCTGTACAGCCGAGATCCGTTCTCACGCCAAATACAAAATTTTATAATACCTAGATCTACACGGGGCTTCTTAGCTCCCCAAAAAAGGTTTATAAAAGTAGAACACCCAGTTAAAACCTTCTCATGCCTTACAAAGAGCTTCTCCAACTATATTTACCAGCATTACAAAAAAATAACGCAGTGAAATAACTGAATTCCTGCATGGACTGTAGAAAAACTTGATCCTTCCAAACAAGAAGAATAGACAGAGATGGCCTCCAAACCAAAGATATAGAACAGAAAGATAACTCTCAATAAGTCTTCCATTCAAATATTACTAACATGAATTCAAGATAACAGCAGCGCGCATTGATAGGGATCTTCCCACAGCAGTCTGAAAATATCTGAAGCTCAGGTCCCTTTTCAATCCAACTCCACAAGCTGAGCTCTCCTCTCTCTCCTCTCTGCCGCTTTTTTCCTTACAAAGATCCCCCACCTCAGAGCCGCTTTAAGCTTAAGCCACCCAACAACGGCTTTCCCAGAACTGCGGCCACGCTCTTGCCCAAATACACACTCGCCCTGCGGCTCATTAGCAATAGAATAGGAATAGGAAGGCTCATCTGACTGGCTAAAGGTTGCACCCACAGTGAATGTCCTCAATAACCGCTGCATGTCATCGTTCTCTAGCATCTCCGAACTCCTCATCCGGAGTTCTTCCTCAGAAAAGAAATCATCAAACCCTCGGCCATCACGTGAACGAGACCAATCACTTGAAAGATAATTTCCACCAAGATTTGATGTGCCAACAGAACGGAAATCCATGGTCCCAGTGATGGGTGGTTGAGGGGTTGCAAGGGCCAGTCCAACCATGGGGTCGGTTCTTGCAAATGGAGATTCAATAGGCAAATTGGCATGGCTTGAAAAGTGTGTGGCCTCAGTTTGGTAATGTGTTGATGGCTCAGAAATGAAGTTATGTTGTGAGGTGGGGGGCATTATGTACTGATCCGTGATTAAGTTGTAATCAGTTGTCGATATAGAAGGGGCTTGTGCCTTCCTACTGTTTATGGATTTCAGCAAAGCTTTCCCATCATATTCTATAACGTATTCCCAATTCTCATATGCTCTCTTCACCAATGAATCCACTAAACCCTGTTTACATTGTTGTGTATTGTGGATTAGCTTCTAGGTGTAGCTCTAGGGATAACTAAGAGAGTAAAAAAATGCATGATTTTTTAAAAACGGGAGAAAATACAGGATTTTACTAGGTAAAACACAATTTTATTTAAAAACTGACCAAAGCTAATGCAAACTATAATTGAGCTTAAGCAGGTAAAAATATGAAGAAAAAGCGAAGGGCCATAAAATCATACTTAATGATTTCAAATGAAGATTGGAGGAGTAAGCAGCAAACAGAGAATTAGTGCAATGTTTATTTGCAAAATAATGATAACAAAAAGAATAATAACAACATGAATAATAATAATTGCTTATTGTCCACTTAAAAAGTTATGGATTACTTTGATCATTTACCATGGATAGAAAGAGAGCCTCACCTTTTGACCACTGGAGATTGATTCCGCAGAGATAAACTGCCCATTGGAAATAAGGCCTCTAAGCTCATAGATATGATTGAAAACAACACCGGTGCTCCGAGTTTCATCGGTGTAGTATACATAAAGCTTCCCGCCCAAGACACAAGTCTTGGCATGCTCAACTGTATTTTCCCACATCCTATTCGACATACCGCTCCCAAGGATCTAGTAAACATCATAAGAACCATCACTATGACATTGAGTACCTTAAGAAACAATATTACAGGGCAAAAAAAAAAGGATTAAGACAGACAAGTCAACACAAAAGAAAGAAAGTAGTCCTCACATGTCGTAATCTCTGGGAGTCCCGGACCAGAAGCCGGAGGAAATCTTCAACAGTTAGAATTTCAGCATTAATTAACTTCTTGTGTAGTGCTCCATCCTTCGCTATTCTATCCAACCTCCATACCTCATCACGTAAAGCAGGTGGGTAATGTTTCTTGTACACTGCAATATGTCAGAAAAAGTATTGTTTTCAGTGCCTCGAGAAACAATATATAATATTTGATAACATTATATGAAAATTTATGCACCAGGGGACGAAAACTTGGCTGGGCATACCCGAATTTCAAATAATGCAACATTTTTCAAGCATTGCTTTTCACCTACCAAAGCAAATAAAAAAACAAAGTAAAACAATAAGGGCAAAAGCAAACACACATTCTCCCCTATGATCTTTAACAGCAAAAGCCTCGGTCTTAGCCTCACGAACACGGATGTCTTCACAGAAACCATCAGCAAATTTCACACCGAGTCTAAATTTTCTGCTCCGAATCCAGCTAGAGTTGTCAGTGAAGGTAAGTTCTCCCAGAGTGGCAACTCCTTCCTTGAGGGTCACCTGTAAATCTCCAGTCAGAAGTGGTCTCTTTCCCTCACGCTCTTTCACTTCATAGCTTTCAAAGTGTTCTTTGGACCAATCATCGTCACTTTCATCATTAAAGTCGCCTTCCAGCACAACAATATTTAGTTTAGCCGCTGACTCAGGTCCTGACAGTACGACAAGGTCGGTGTTTGCATCCAGCAACACAACATGAATGGCCGCACCCTGCTCTCCTTCTACCTTTGCACCTGTAAATAGATGAGGAGGCAACCTTGACTTGAAATGAAGTTGCAGCTTCCTTCCTTCAGGACCTTCTATTTTTGGCGGAGGGGACCTAAGGAGTTGATAACAAAGTGATCAATTAGTTCAAAATGGTATAAAAGATGCTTCAGTCGAAACCCAAAAGCATTAGCAGGACCTATTTCCATTTACATTTTTTCATCATTAAAACATCTCAATCTTAATATTTATAGGTCTACGGGCAGATAATGCATTGCAGGTAAAATTTTAAGTAATCTGGAACCGCCGTCGCATAGTTGCATCATCTTCCATTAGGCCCACTAAGGCAGGATGTTTCTATAAAGGATTGAACTCAGAGGGTTGGAAAGAGAGATGAACTGATTTCTAGGGGTGATCTATATGAGATAAGGAAAAATCAGCTGGGCATTAGGAAATTTCAGAAACATGAAAAAAAAAAAATGGTTATAAACTGGCCCAACAGATCGGCTGCAATCTGCCCGTTGGATCAAAATGAAAAGTTAGTATGTCGTAGGAAAACAATTTTGGGTGACAATATAAAATTTTGACATCAATTACATTATAAAAACTCCAATCTAGGTGGGTTTTCTATGATTTCAAATTTCAGATCTAAAATCAACTGCAAGTCCCAATCCAACCGTGGGATCTCCTCATATATTAGGCGATTATTAGGATAGGTTAAGAGGAAAAACGATATCCAAATGTCAGCATGAACTGATTGTCCGATCTCTGATCTGGGTAAGGACAGAAATCTGCAAAAGCCAAGGATTTACAGGTATGATCTTCACATGGTTTCAAAACTGACCGTTGGATCAGTCCGAAATTCAAATATCTACGGTAGACAAAGATTAAGAGCTAGTAATTAAGATATCAATAGGGAATCACACCAGTACCCTCCCAGAGGCGTTCTATCCAAGGGTTTGATCTTGGCATCACATCGTGATCATGGGAGAAGTATCCGAGTATCATATATTATGCCGTGAAGATGTATTGTGAAGATTATATGCATAGAAAATGAGCATAAACATTTGAAGAAAGGTTAAACAAGTCCGAAAAAATTATAAGTGTATTCAATCATAAGATACATAAAAACATAAACCAAGATGAAACAACACGATTAAAAAATTCAATGTGTTTTAAAGAATTAAAAGAAAGATTTGAATCGTGAGATATGTCTGGCAATAAGATTGCACATTACATTAAGAGGGCTGATAGCAAAACGGGATTTCGTTTGGAAGATAAAGACAAAATCCCAGGTTGTGATACATGCGCAAGAGACAAGGAAGTGAGCTCATATCCATACGAAATGCAAAATAAAAAAATCTGTGCAATTGACCAAATCGTCTGTCAATTCCAGTTTTGTCTTTATTTTCCAAACGCGATCCCATTTTGGAAGCGTTTTCCTCGCATTAATATAAAACATGCATAAGAGTTAATAGAACTCATTCCTTTTATAGTTTCCTAAAAGAGGTGGCATGCATCCCAGGTTTCCTCTCTTGAAACAAAAGAGCATTTCAAAGCCAGGACTCTGCCAATTCCCTTATAAATCACAGAAATGGGTACCAAAAAGTCCTACACAAACTTGTTCGAAAATCGGTTGATGTGTCTCACAGCTGGTATGAACCAATGACTTAAGACACAATCAACATCATAAAATCCATGAAACAAATTCCCACCCTCGAATACTATTTGTGTGCATCAAAGGCTAAATATTTATGCTATTAGTAACACCACACCTTCCACCCAGCTTAGCATGTCCCAACTTTGCTAAAGCACGCTCCACTTCTTCACTAACCTGTTCATTCATAAAAAAAATTGGAAGAGTGGAAAGATAAGAAAAAGTTTCCAACTACATACTTTGCAAATATGTGTATAGGACGTTTGACAACCAGCATTGTGAATACATATATATTAGCATAAAATTAAAGTATTTTAACAAGGTAAATAATACTTACATATAAAGGGTAGAAACCCTGAATATATGAAGAAAATTTCTCATACTTAACATAACCACAATTCAAGACCTAAGCAAATTTTAAACAATTTCTAACAATATCTATTTATTTAATTATATTTTTAATGGTCTCACAATATCTATTTATATTGGTGCTTAAGCTTAACTAAGCAGTAAGCACTCATGCCAAATTGCTCAATCGTTTGGATGTTTCTTGATAGAACTGGCTATAGGAAAAAGGATAGTTGGGAGGAGAAAAGAGCAAAACTGATTAGTGGAGAGCTTAGTTGTCAACTCCGTTATGTTCTTCAAGGTCCTAGATAGATTGGAATGTTCCGGTGTTCTGTCCCGGAGTAGATGGTACAAGATTTACAATAATTCTTTAATTTGATTCTTCTATGAAAAATTGAAAAATATTCAAACAAAAAATGGTGCCCCCATTCAGCTGGGAAGGGTAATATGGAAAGCTAGATGTAGGAGAGTTTGCATGAAAACTAGGTGAGAAATCATCATCTTCAACCTCTGGCTAGGATTTTAGAAATTTTAGAAAATAAAAAATGTATGCAAAAGAGGAGTTTTTTATTTTTTATTTTATTTTTTTATTTTTAAATGATAGCCAATGTATTGATAGACGACCGAAATGGTCAATATACATAGGACCAAACCAAAGAAGAAAAAAGACACATAAGCAAAGATACAGAATTAAGGGGGAGTTTTTTATGTTTTTAACCCTACCATTTAATTGGGAAGTGTATATTACATAAAAAAAACCCATCAACAGTTATAAAAAATTCTCATTGAGGAATAAAAATGAAAGAAAAACAAAAAAAATGTTGCAAATGGTTTTCTCCCTATGTTTTTTCATCAAATCCAACCAGAACGGGGTGTTCAGAATGCATTTGCATTGAGAATGTATTGTAGAACGAAATGTTTCGAAAACTCTGAATTCCAGACGGAATGTTTCGAATGCATTTGTGTTCAAAACCCACTCCAAAACAGAATGTTCTGGAAGCTTCAATGGGAATGGAATGGAAATCACAACTAAAGTGGAGAGACTTAGAACGACCAAAATTACAGGCCTTTTCAAGCTTCAAATCAGTATGCAAATGACACCAGTTTTCAGTATTGCTGAGGAAAGCAAGATTAAAAACTTGAAGGTGATTACTAGTCCGTGCACCAACTTCAATAAGTTGATGTTGATGGGAATCCATCTTAGCGAGGTGGAACACTCTTTTTGCCAACAATCTAGGCTGTGAAGCGGGATATATCTCGGTCCCAAGGCATTCACCTGTTTTTTCTTTTTTATTTTGTATTAATATATATATATATCATTGCCATTGAAAAATATATATTAGATAGAACAAAATTCCACAAAGTGATTTGCTTCAAGTCCCAATTAAGTCATGAAGATGCAACCAAATCTTGGGTTGGCTCATCAAGAAAACCTAAAGGTTAGAAAAGTAAACATGATGCACTATTTTTGTCACCTACAATCTTAAAAGCATAGAAAAATTTATCTTCTTTGCGTATAAAATGGAGTACCATGATTTTCATAATATATTCAAATGGAAAATTACTTATTTGTAGGATAGATATTATTTGACGAGCTTCAGTTTCATAGAATGAAACATCCATTCCCTTACAAGAATCGTGCATATTGAAAACCTTAACATTTTACTTAAAACATGATAGAAACAAATTGAAATCAAGATTCCCTACACATGATAATCTAACGTTAATGAGACAATAAAGTATAACTTACAATCCTGCGAAGAAGAGGCTCCAAAGATGAGCAAAGCCTTTGCAAACTATCCAACTTCAAAGCTTCCACAATGACACTGAAAATAAAACTTCACATATTAAACATGTGTAATAGCAACAATTCCTTGCCAAGCACTTGCATGCAACAGATTAAATGACACAATGGACTGCCCATATACCCAAGCTTGTGACTTGAAGCATATGCCTCAATGTCTAGAGTCTGAGAAGACTTGGTGAATGCCCAGCCTCACATTTCATCTTTAGATACATTGTGTCTTTCCATTGGGAGGAGCTACTAAGATTCATGCAAGTCAGAATGCAACATGGTTGATACCCATTAAACAAATATGGTGACTGCCACTATCACTATGGTTGATGAAACGTTAGCTTTTAACTTATTTGATATTTCTACTGTGAAATGCTACTCTACTTCAGAAAGTCAGGGTGCACCATGACTCATACCCAGTGTACATATATGGTGATTTACATCACCGCTACGGTGGATCGCCACATGGATGAATCGAAGCCGAAAATCTCATTGCTAAAAAATGGTGCAGTTTGTGCAATTTTGTCTCATTGAACGCAAATGTGACAAATCTTTGGCTCTCTTATCCTAACCATTCATTTGCAAGCCACCAACTGGCCAGCTTTCGTCCGATCTCCATGAAATTTGGGCTACAACACATACACTTTGTGGCATACCTGACCAACAATCTTGATGACTGTAAACGTGTACCACTTGTACATTGGAGATGATGCAGACTGCAAGTCATTGTGCACCATGGCTTGACTGCTCATGATAGAACTTTATTTCTTTTTATCCAAAACCTAGACACATTTCTTAATTTCTATATTTTATACATATATAAAGTTATGAACTACTTATACCATGATACGTTTTCCAATCATATCCAGAAATTGTACAAACCAATTGCAGACCCGTGCGATGCACAGGGCGAGAAAAAAAAATGCTTTAAAACTGTTTTAAATAAAGATGCATTTATAAAGTCGTAGAAGCATAAACCAATATATAAATTAATTGCAAAAAAATGCCTTTTCTTTAAGGAATAAGACATAGCACAATAAAAAAGAGTACCTGGTGTCTGATATAATGGTGGATTTTGAGCAGAAGATATAGGGAAAATTGCATAAATGGGATGGATGAAGGGTAGAGGCAAGGAAACTATATTTAAATAGGTGGAGTTTAGGAGGCATTTCTGAAAAGACATAACGTATGGGTGGGTATTTAGAAATTATGGATGGAAGGGTTGTGATCCTTCATAGGGTTTGATGAGAGAGAGAGAGAGAGAGAATAAAACGGTTAGAAATGCGTTAAAAAAAGGGCTGAAGTTAATTTTTAAAAAAAAGGCTGAATGTGGTATGCAGAGGGGGTGCCACGTGGCACACCCTCAGCGTACCACATCCAGCTTTATATATATAGATAGATATATGTGCAGGGCACCGGCCCTCCAGAATCGCTATGTCATTTGTCCATGTCTCAAACCAACAATCATGGCCTTTTCTTAAGTTATATAGCCACAATTTAAGAGAAACTTTTATGTCAAATTTTGGCATTACATGCTTGCCAAAATTCAAACATTGTATAACAAATTGCCCTGGCTACTATTTACATATAAACACAGGGTCCTTGTTCTGACTTTTGGGTGGGTGGGTACTCTTGTTCTGAAACCCTCAGACCCAGACATATGTATCTGTCTTCAAGTTGCTGAAGGTTTATAAAGTTTTTAAATAAGAGACACGACACAATTAGCATCTCCTATTCCTTTAATAATTGTGGTGCAAGAGCGTGCTCATGCTCTAAGCTTGGAGTACCCTGTTCCCAAACTATGAGTATATCCTACCCAAATAACATGCAAATAGCTAATAGATTAATACAGTTACCACGATTATGAAATTATAAATCATAAATACCTTTACAACAACCATGTCTTTTAACGAGATTTACATGGTGAATGCGCATGTAGATCGGTACTACAGAAGTACCGCCCTTGATATTTGATCCAGCAGCAGCACCTTACCAATTGCCCCGCTGTTGGATCAAATATCAAGGGTGGTACCACCTACACATGTGCTGCTGCTGGATCAAATATCAAGGGCGGTACCGCCTACACCGATCTACATGTGCATTCACCATATAATTTCTCGTCTTTTCACTATCACCAAGTCATATCTGTGTTAACATTTATTGATTAATCATCATAGATGGCACTACGGCAGAAGAGAACAAAGGTGGCAAAATTGAATTTTCAAAATTCACAGGGTAACTTGTTTTCTGGAAAGGTAAAAATAGTGATGGATATGAATAGACAATTTCCACAAAATGGGTCAGTTCCCCACATCCTCTCCTTCCATATTAAGTTAAAAATTTGCAGGATAAGGATATGAATAGACAATTTTCACAAAATGGGTCAGTCCCCCACATCTTCTCCTTCCATATTAAGTTTAAAATTTGCAGGATAAGGATATCAATAGACAATTTTTACAAAATGGGTCAGTCCCCCACATTCTCTCCTTCAATTTTAAGTTAAAAATTTGCATAATAAGGTCAAATCTCCTTGAACAAATAATCACACTCAAAGATCTCCTCAGCACACCCAACGTCTAAACCAAAACAAGGGAAACAAACAAACAACAAATTAAGCACAGGGAATTGACACAAGGCACATCCTTTGTTTTTTCCTAATATCAAAACCCCTTTTTCAATTTATAAACTTCACAACAGAGAATATTTCTAAAAAATCCACGAAGTAGGGAGTGTGATTTATCAGCTCTATAAAAAAAAAAAAAAAAAAAAAAAACAACAACTCGTCTTATAACCCTAACATTTCATCAAAGAAAAGCAATTCACAGCAATTAAAACAACAACCACTATAAATAACACACAAAATCCAAGAAACCTAGATCTATGAATTACACTACAGAGAATACAAGAAGAAGAAGAGGAAAAAAAAACAACAACAAACCTAGCGAGAGCCGGAACCTTAGGTTTCTTGGCCTGCGTCACGGTCTCTTCTCCATCCCCGTCCTGCTCCCATCCTCTCTTATCCTTTCTACCGTTCCTCGGTATTTCCATTTCCATAAATATAAACAGTTATCCCTATCCAAAAAAAGAAACCCTAACCACCCAAAAAAAAAAAAGATCCGTTTTTTTCCCAATTAGATTAAGATTCCTCAGAAACAGAGGATCCCTATTTTTCTAAGTAAGGGTTTTTCAGAAAACGAGAAACGGATCTTAGTCTGAGGTTTTGGAGAATAGAGAGATCTGATTCGGATTTTTGGCTCCAAATAAAGAAGAGATAACGGAGAGTATGTAAGAAGAAAGAAGAAGGGATTCTGTATTGATCTTGTTGGGAGCCCGCCATGTAAAGAGATCGTACCCGTCTGTTTTATTATATAATATATAGACACAAAAAGGACCGATAATTTTTCACCCCCTGTAGGATAATGCGCGCCCTTTTGTAACGTGATTTGACGTCAAAAAAGAGTTAAAGTCTGCCCGCAATTCACGTTCAAGTTGGGGCGCATTATCCTAGATTGGTGGGCGAAAAAATCATCTCCCAAAAAAAAATCACGGGGTCATTACTTGAAAAGGAGGGTCTTTCGGAACCGCGTTTTGGTCATAGCGTATACAGTAGTAGTGGGTTTGACTGAAAATGTCATTTGTGTAGAAGCCAAATGAAGTTTGCCCATGAAGAACGTTGAAAGTCATTCTTTAATTTTATAATTTTATTACAAACATTACTCGTAGAGAAATGTTATCCACCTACCTTGTTTTTATGAGAAATTATATGGTGAGCTGCTGTTGGATCAAATATCAAGGGTGGCACCCCTACCGTATTGTTGTAAGGCCTTACACCATATAAAAACTCTGTTTTGATAATGGCAATCCTTATGGACCTTATCGTCGGATGATCTTAACCCTTTGATTTGTGGCCCCCATTTTAGGACGGTGATAAAAGAATTGTGTTAAAAGGGAATGAAAAGATACATGGAGCCACGGCTGAGACGGCCAGGAAAGAGGAAAAGAACAAAATTGAACACAGAGATCAGGAAAAAGAGTTGAAAAAAAGACTGAGGTTCTTAGGGGGAAGGAAATCAAAGATCTCTAGATCCTCTCTGCCAACACTTAGCCAAGCCAATCTATCTCCATCACTATTCGATGCCTTCTTCACAAGTTGCAGTAGCACATGGTGGTCTACCACTCTCTCCTAGATCACCTTTACCTTATCAACTAATCTCCAACGAGGGTGAGGATGACTACCATCCATCTATTAGATGACATTGAGTGAATCACCCTCTACAATCAACTTACTTAAATCCATGTCACCGGTAATCCTAATAACTTGCAAAACAGATCTCAGCTCCGCCTCATTAGAATTTGCAATCCCGATGGGGTCGGAGAATGCTCCATTTGGTCAACTGATAATCTCTGAAGAAATCTCCTATGCCAGTTGGACCCACATTGTCCAAGCTTGATGCATCAAAGTTTTGTCTCTCTCTCTTTCTCTCTCTCTCTCTCTCTCACGAATAAACGAATATACATACTATATAAAGGGAAATGTCAATAGCACTACTGTGTTTTCATGATCGCACTCCTCACTCTATTAAGAGTGTCCTCTACAGATCGGAGGGTTAGGATCAACCTATGGAAATGATTTTTGGGGTACAGCCTATTTAGCGTGTGGTCCATCTAATGGATGGTTTGGATCATCCTATGGTACGGGCCATACCGTGCTTTTAATATAGTGAGGAGTGTGATCATCAAAATACAGTAGTGCTGATAACATTTCCCTGTATAAAAACTTGCTGATCATTTGCAGTCCAACTAGTACAGCAGGGCCCACATGAAAGGATGATCTAAGCCATCCAATTTTTGGTCCCCCGCCATAGAGTCCATGCCCAAAAATTGTCGGGCCAATTATAAAAGGGGAGCCGAGGAGAGGGAGAGAATTAAGAGGGCAGAGGTGGGAAGTAGAGTTTGTGGGATCTAGAGTTTGATTCAAAAAAATGCCTACTTTTTCACGACTAGGAGGAGATTTTAGCAAGTAAAAAAGAAACTAGAATGCTTTTTCAAGAAAAATAAAATCACATCTTAGATTTTACTCAGAGGTGATAAAAACAATCCATTTTCTCGATGAAAATAAAAAAAACCCATCTCGGATTTCAAACAACATGTTTCATGAGAGTTTTCATGATCTGTATCGTTGTCTGGACTTTGATATTCATTTCTTCTCCCTAAAAATTGAGAGAAAGCTGCAAGTCATAAAAACAACTCTACACCCAATAATATAAGGAAAAAATGATACACAACTAAGGAAAAATAAAAAAGAAAACAAATTTCCCATGGAACTACACAACTAAGGAAAAAGAAAAAAGAAAACAAATTTCCTATGGAACGTTATTAAATAACATATCAGAACAAGGGGGGAGGCTCTTGAAGGAGACAGAGGCATGTGTTGCTTGTCCCCTAATTCTCATAAATAATCACCAAGATATTCTTCTAACCCTCTAAGAATGCAGTGCACAAACATACAGAGCAAAAATAAGGAAAGATGAATATTGCCAATTATTGTTTTTGAATCAAATCATTCTAGGACCGTATTCCTCTCTGTCACAAGCACCTTGTTTAAGGTCTGGGACACTCACTGAATGTTTTTAATAACTGAAATAACTGAATTTAATAAATTTTGGGGTTACCCATAAAGAGATAATCTACTTCTACAACAAGATGAAAAAAGGCTCCACATAATAATAAAATGCTGATTTCAGTACATAGAGGATAGTACCCAGATGGTGAAAATGCTGATTTAGCACAGCCATGTGATTGATAGATTCACTCCCCTTCCCACCCAAACTGGCGGGCCTGTCGCTCCCATAAAGCCGTCAACTTCTTCTCCTTTGTTAAGGCCGCCTCTGATCGTTCTCTGGCATCTTCGCAGGTCTCGGTCGCGGTGTTGCATTTCTCAGCCTCTTTCTGATACTGAGAAGCGAGCCTCCTCGCTTCTAGGAATGTGAGGTTCATGTGATGGGTATGTTCTTCTGCAACACTCTCCAGTAACTTCAACTCCTCTGTGAGGAGATCCACAAACTGTTTCCCCATCTCCTTGTTGAGGTCTGGATCATGCTTCCCGCAATCTATGTCATGTCATGATCCATGAAACATGGAAATCAATGTAAGAACTCAGGATGCATGGTGATTAACTCAGAAAAAACAGGTGTCACATAATGGTATGATGAAATTGGATACATCATTTTCTGAAGATCCATGAGTTGAAATGACTAGAGACACTTAGATGCTGCCAAGGTGGAACAGTTCGTTCCACAAACAGGAGAGGGGAAGAAGAAGGGACAAATTACAATTCCTAGATGAGTACATACCCGCATCAGAAGCCCTTTGGGTCATTTTAAGTCAATCAGCTTGTCAAATACTTTCTCAAATTCAGAATTACGAGTATAGTTCTAATTTTCTTGAATAAAACAAATTCTTCCTCACAAGAAGTGACTCTTCAAAAGAATGCCACCCAAAACACCCATTGTTATTAGGTCTCTATTTCACCTGTCAGTTTTTAGCATCCAACCAGTTAGATTTTTCAACATGGATTATCCATGGTGATTGGTGGGGTTTGCCACCACATGTGCCATTGCCATATCTTCAATGGTGGATTCTGGTTGCTTGAGACCACCCTGACGCAACCATATAAGGCTATAACAACAGTCTAGATGCTAATGTGCATTAACTCATTATAAAATGAAGAAACAATAATACAAAATAGGGGAAAGAAATATGCAAACTCACAAATAAAGAATAAAAATCAATAATAGGACTTCAGCACAAATATATTCATCAAGATGCATCTTCAAGGAGTGTGCCAAGGAGAGTAAAGTGTATCTTACTCACAATTAATGCATGCCTTACTCAAGATATGGACTGCGAACAATGACTACCCTGACTTGAGACGACTCTTAGTCTTAGCGGCTTTTTTGGGTTTTTAAATCTTAAAATCTAGTTCTTACCAGATTAGCACATCAGCACTCAACAGATTTGGGTGGTTAGGTCAAGGGGCTCAGTAATAAATAAGGAATCTAAATGCTGCTATGAACATGTTTGGCAATAATGATTTTTTTCCCTGAAACTCTTCTCCATGAAAAGCGATTTTTCTAAGGTTTGTCGACCCCTTCCTCAGTAAAATTTATTTCAGTTAAATATTTCTAAGTTTTTAGCTGGAAAAGCTTTACCTGAAATATTTTTTTACCCAAGAAGGGCATTATTAAATGTTGGAAAAATCATTTCACAAGGAAAAAATTTCAGGAAAAAATATTTCCTGGTTGCCAAACATGCCCTATGCAACTTGGCAGAGTGCAAATATGACAAATTACATTGCATATTATAAAAGTTATAAGGAAATAGTACATGTCTCTTTTACGATAATTAATTACATTATTTAATTATTCAAAAAATCATTACAATACTTGTGTGTGACGGTCTGACGACACACATATATCAAATATGTATGTATGTATGTGTGCATGTCCAAAATTACCTATCTACCTATCTATTAAATGTATATCCATAAATGTTCATCAATAATACATGATGTATAAAAATATATGGTTAAAGCTATATGTATGCATACAGCATATAGTCTATCCTAAGCCTACAATGTGTATTCCACAACCCATTTGTGTAGCATTTCTAGTAAAGATCACATTATCAATCAGAATTCCACTCTGTGTTCTTTTTTTCTGAGTGATGAATAAATTTATTGAGGAACCAAAATCCAAGGGCCTCGACTAAGCTGGCCAAAGGCCATATACAAGAGAAAGCAAAAAACTAAAAGAGAACGAAACAAAGCAGCAGAAGAGCCCTCAAGGGGGAACGATCAAATACAGCTAGTAAGTCTCTGTCCACTCAAAAGTTCTTTAGTAAATATTTTTCAAAATGGCATAGTATCTTTTGGCAACTTATTCGAACTTTCTAAATCAGGCAAGCCAGGTGATCACCACTTAAGGCTCTCATGAACAAGAGCCTGTGAAACAACCAATTACTCCAAAAGCTTAAGCTGTTAGAGTTGTGTTATTTAATCATTTATACTTCAACACTCCCCTTCGCGTGTGGCCCCTTTTTTTGAGGTTAGTGGTACACGTGGATTTTTAATATCAAAGAGTTGTTGGGTTTTGAACCCAGGACCTGCCGTGAGGCAATGGCTCTGATACCATGTGAAGATACCATGTGAAACAATCAATTTGTCCACAAGCTTAAGCTGTTAGAGTTGTTATTTAATCATTTTATTTAAGTATAAAAGATAGATATCTCCAACAGCTTAAGCTTTTGGAGAAGTTGGTAAGTTTAACATGGTATCAAAGCCAAAGGTCTCGAGTTCAAACCTCCCAGATAGCAAAAATCCAAATGTGATGGTCGGCCCAAAGTGGGACCACATGTGCCACGTGTTTGCCAAGTGGGCCACACGTGCGGGGGAGTGTTAAAGTATAAAAGATAAAGAACGCCTTTCTCCAACAGCTTAAGCTTCTGGAAAAGTTGGTAAGTTTAACACATTTATACTTCAACAGAGCTTTCATTCTCTTCCAAAGTTACCAGTGCATTCTAGAGCCAGACGAATGATGGAGAGCGAGAATATAGTTGGTTGTCAGAAGCAGACGTGCTCATATCTTTCTTTTCTTGCCAGATATTTGATACATATCATACAGCGATTAGGCTTGAAGAGTGTATGAGGACCACAAGATAAGAAAAAGAAAGGATGGAGTACCAGAATTTTATTCATATGGATCAAATTTCCTCATTATTTCAAAAGAGAAAATGATTATAATGAAACTTAAGCACGACAACTGAAGTTCTTCACTAGGTAAGAGAGTAAATTTCTAAGATGAGTTCTCACCTGTAACGGAAAGGTTGATCGACCCTGAGAATGGCCAACAAAAGGAAAACATCAATGAACTAATCGAGAAACCAAATGCAGTTCAAAAGAATTCATACTTAAAGTTGTATATTCATTATGGGATGAAGGCAAATAAGAACAGAAACAAGATAAAAATTGCAATCTGCAAGCATTATAGCCCATACTTATTACAAAGAAAAACCCTTCTATGAAAGGTAGTTTCAGGATCTCATTTTTTTTTTTTTTAAATTGACAAATATATTCATACCAGCAAATTTTACAATGGGGACCAGTAGTCCCACCAGATTTACATAGTATGAATTGCCCAGGAGCATTCTCCTTGGCCCAAAAGAAAACCCATTACCCCTTACAATACCCAATAGCCTTAATTGTATCGAATCCAACAAAAATGCCATATTGTGGGGCCCCCATGTCAAAATCGTGACCTGCCACGTCAAACCGACTTCACCACATCCCGAATTCGATTTTCAAAAATTCCACTCAAAAGCCCAGAGCTATCGTATGCCGTCTCCGTGCACGATAGCCAACCACCGAACAACATCGGATCTCCGACAACCTCCATCTCGAACCACCACCAATCACTGTGGTCACCACCTCCAGTCCCACATCTGTTTCCTCCATAGAAAACATCTCCGCCGGGGAGTCTCAGCCACCACCACTGTCATCAAGATCCGGCAACCACCATTGCCACTGGCCACCACGCCCGTCCTCAGGCCAACACCCATGATCTTGATTCCGGAGACCACAGCCTCCTACAGCCAAACCCATCAACCCTATTGCTAATCTGGCCTTCCAGGACTCCGGATCCAGCAACCCACGGCTTTTCACGGCCTCCGGCCACCTCCGGCTCTCATTTTTTATTTTATTTTTTTAAATATGTTTAAGAAAATGCCATTCATAGGGGCTAGAGAATCACATTCGAGTAAACCAAAAGACATGAAGAAAAGTTGGAAAATGGAAGTGAAAAGCCATGTCCGTTTCTTCCCAACGGATAGTTTTTCGAACAGTCGCGGTCGACTAGGCTATCGCGGTCACCCGCCGACATACTTCTGTCCATTTTATTTTCTACGATCCAAAGAACCGCGGTCGACCGGCTTCCCACGGTCGCCCGCCCACACCTTTCTGTGAATTGCTCACAATTTCAGATACAAATCCGCAGTCGACCGGGATACCCCGGTTGACCGGCCTTGTCTTAAAATTGTTTTTATAATTTAAATAAAACTTAAGAAAAATTCTTTTAATTTTCTCAACATCACTTTGCAAAATCTCTAACAACATCATCTTAACTGTAATTGCTCATTTGAAGATTATATAAATTATAAAACAACCATTACGAAAAAGTCAAGTTTCCCTATCTATAGAGAAGATAAAAAAAGAAAGATCATACTGAGAAACTTACATATACATTTGTCCTATTAGTTCACAAAGTAAAACAGGGAAGGGCTTCCAAGAAAAAGCACCAAATAAACCCCAAAATGTATTGGACAACTCTAAATTTCATTCTATCACCATAAAAGATTTACATAAATCAGACAACCAAAATATAAAAAAATAAGAGAAAGGAACACAAGCCCCTAATAAAAAAAACCCCAAAATTAACTAGGCCCCTTCAAATCTCATTCAATCCCTAAAAAAACAAACACAGATCAAAACTGAAAACCCCAAAACAAAATACAAGATCTAATAAAAAAGCACCAAATGCAAGAACATAAATACCAAATTAAACCAAAAAATGAAACGGGTTCCCCTTTAATAACTCAAAAATCAGATTTATAATCAAACAAACATAAAAAGAAAAGAAAACAACAAGAAGCAAATCCAACAGAGGAAAATATAGGAAAAAATAAATACCTGGAGCTATATTAAGAAGAGACAAAGGAGGAGGACAATCACAGACACAAGGTCCACAAGCTTGAGCATTTCCACCCAACCTAATTCCCTTCTTAAATCTCCAACTCAAAGCAGGCCCTGATACGTAGAGAGCAGAACCCACAGCAAGAATTACCAAACAGCACCTCACAAAAAACCCTAACTGACTAGAAGACATCTCTCAGACAAACCCTAGATCCGATTCCTCTAACAACACAAACCCTCCATCCAACTCAGACATATTGTCTTCTGTGAAGCATTAATACCCTCATTGTTTCAGCCATAACAAACCCTATATTAGTCAAGGATTGCAATTTATTTGATTCTGGTAGATTCAAGCCAAGACCCAATTTCTTTATCATTTGATGCACAACATTCCATGAATTTAAAAAGGGGGTTAGAATTGGTTTCATAGGCTGTATGTTTTAGTTCATTTATTTAACTTGACTTTATTAGCGTGGTTTCATAGAAGCTCAACTTGTTACTGAAGTGAGTTGTCAAAGAATATCAAATGCAAAACATGTAAGATGGGATTTGCTGGGGATCTAATACAAAATTCCTCACATGAATTAAATGAATAAGACAAGATCTGCTGAAAAGTGAACCTGTGTGGTTGTTCTCTCATGCAACAGCTAGCTATGAAATGACTTTCTGCGAAAGTCCCTAGCAAATCCCATGGAAGAAGTTAAAAAACACCTAGTTCCTTGTCCTTCTTTCAAACTAGAAAATGTCTCCCACCCATGTGGCAAGATGCTCATTTTGATTCTGAATTGCCCACAACAGTATTATAATCAACAATTTTAGTCTAAGAGAATCAATTGATCTTAAAATATAAGATGAGGGAGCATTATAATTAATCAATGGAAGTGATCTGGGCCATCCATCTGAAGGGTCCCATCTTGGGTTTTATGGCCCAATTATAACTCTAATTAGATAGCGCCCAGAATCAAATTGGTTGCTTGCAAGGCATCATTGGTTGAACAGGGGTCATGACAATCCAATTGATTAAATTTCTGGATTTTAGCATATCCAGTGTCACACCCAATGCAGGGATGGTCTAGATCATTGGTCTAGACAATTTAGGTGTCTAATTCACCTCATTTTTGGATTTGAACCATTCATTCCCACAACGTATTCATCCCTTGTCTTGCATATTTTTCAACACCCTTCCAAACTGTCATCTTCCATAGATTGCACATTCACTCATATTTTTACACCATTTAGTGGGAAAATATTTGACTGAGCTGACATATAAAGAAAATGACTGAGCATTAAGATCAGACATTTTCAAAATGCTCTTTTCTTTATCAGCTTCTAAACTTGCTATATAAGTACAGATAGGCAAAGGAGACATAAAAATAGAACTCCACCTTGGGACAACTAATGTTTCTTGGCCATATGTTCCAATTGCTTAATGAACGACTAAGCAATTGTGATGTGTTCTTTGCCATTAAGTTGCAAATGTTTCAGCCCAATTTAAATATTTATCTCATCTATTTTTTCAATACCCATGCCCTGAATTCAAAATTTACAACCTTTGTAAAAGTATTTATATCACAGGACTTGCTAGGCAATTTTGCTACTGACTTTTGCACCAGAGAACAGCCACATAGGCTCACTTTTTAGGCAATTTTGCTCCTGACTTTTGCACGAGAGAACAGCCACATAGGCTCACATTTTAGGAGATTTAGTCTTTATTCATTTAATTCATCTGATGTGGCTGTTTCTCTCCTGCAAAAGTCAGCTGCCGCGAAATGGCTTTCCACAAAATAGCCTAGCAAATCCATTCTTATCACATGTCACTAAAATGTTCAAATTAGGTTGGGGCGTCAATGAGCTTGGCTAATAGGCTAAACTTACCCTGTAATCAGACTAGAGCCAGATTCAAGCTACTCATATTTTTTTCTGGCCAAATCTGTGATTGAGTCTGGCTTATTGACACTCCTATCATTAGGTAACAACATTGCTATAATTTTTAACTTAAAAAATTGACAATTTTAACTATTATACCACGTAATTGTTTGATTGAAGATTTGACACCCTACTTATACCATTTTTTTTGTGAAATGCACCCCATTTCAATGCCATTTAGCAGTGTAAAACATATAGTAGAATATATTCTTTGGTCTAAAGTAAAAAAATTGTTGAAGATCTTCTAGAAAAGAAGGCATAAATATGATTAGACACTGAATCTAGTGCTTCTCACATATCTTCTCCTATGTTGAAAGATGTTGCATCTTGAGTCGAGCTTGATCTTCGTGTTAACAGAGCAGGAACCTTAAATGCTTGCAAAATCATTAACAAAGGTGGTGTTTAAATACATGGGCATATATTTACAGAAGTATAGACATTTGTGGGTAATTAAAATTGCAGAGAAGAGGAGATCCCATTAAGCTGGCTGGTTGTAGATTGAACAGAAGGGCTGATGTACTTCACGTCAGAAGGACATTAAATTGATGAGATGTGGGAACACATTATTATACTTCCACACATTAATTATCTCTATTTATAACCTGAATGGTACTCATCGATCCACCTCTGAATGATCTCTACCTCTTGTCTCCTTTGCTCTATGAGCCAATCGGGGTCTTCTTTTGTAGCAAACCTCAAATCTAGATGGTGAGCTCCTGAGAGAGACAAAAAAAAAAAGATTAGTTAGAAATGAATTGGTAGATGAATGATAGAAACCTCTTATTAGTATCACTACTACTGAAAAAATAGAAATGAATCAATAATTCCTGATACATAACCAACCTCTTTGGGTGACGAGCGCTACGACACTAGCTGATATATTTTTTAGAACGCTGCATTTTAATTCATTATTAGTAGCAGTTAGAAATAGTAGTAACTTTGAGACATCTTTCAATTTTAAAACTTAAGATGTATCCATAAATGTATTCTCATTATATAACAATTCAAATAAGCCAACATTGCTTTCTGACCTCCCTCTACTCCAAGGGTCTTTCATTCCACTTGAGAAGATGATGTTGCTCCCAAATCTCTCCAGCACTTGCTCAATTCTCTATAAACACAAAAACCATTAAGAAACATCTCAAACAAATGAATGAATGATTAAATAAATGGAAAATCTAACATGAATTTTGGGGGCTTATTTAACCAATGACATCAACAGTCCCTCACCAACCTGGTCAGATTGCAACTTATCAAAGCAAGAAAAAAGTAGTCTTACAGTTTGAAATTACTTGTAAGACAGAATACAAAGCTTAAATGAACTGTTGTTTACTAACTGGACAGATGAATTAAGCCTTGCGGGCCTTCACTCTGTGTTACTGTACTTTTACATTCAGAGCTTGCACTGTTCATGGTGAATAATGTGAGCAAAAAGTCTCACACTATTCCATCCATTGTTAGGATCCTTCTCTCCTTGAATGTGTCTTTCCACCACTAGGTCTAACCATATATTATCAGGGATTATGTACAAGAATAAGGAAAAAAAACTCACATCACCGCCGAATTCAGTTGTGATCCAATGGGGTCTAGGTGTCACGCCATACTTTTTTATGCACTGATCACTGAAGTCTTTATAGTTGAAGGTTGAAGGGGGGAACATGCCTTCATTAGAGCAACTCATGGGCATAACCATCTCTGTACACGCCTAACAAAACATCCATGGCAACCCAGCTACACCGATCAGATGATATATAGGAACAAACTACAAACAAACATTTTATGTAGTGTTTTGGATGGTTTTGGTCCATATTAAGTACCCAATATGGAATTTATGGGCAATGTCCTCAAAATCATTTTCCAAAGAAAAGTGGAAGAAATTATTTCAAAAGTTAAACACCCATTTTATGTTCTTATTAAAGCTCCTATTCAGTTCATCAGATTTTTACCTGCCAATCCCAACCATTAAGGCCATGAGCACTTGTTCCATTCTCTATATCGAAGCATTTTTCTGTACTAGAATAGTTGTAATACAAGCTCGCAGCTGAAAACACCTTTGTAAGCTTGTTAGCCTCTTGAGGGAATCCGTCGATTATCTTGCACATCTTCAAACAAAAAGTGCAAAGAAAGGCATAAATACATCAACATGCAAAAAAGTCAGTACGCCTTTCCCACATAAAATATGAAAAACTATTCAAGGTTAAGGGAACTTTTGAATTACATGGTTAAAAGATGACTAAACCTCTAATCAACTTAATAACTCTTTGATATTATAATTGTAAACACAAATTTTTAATGAAAAAGATTAGATACTGTTAAAAGTATAAAAGATTAAAAATGCTGTTCTCCAATATCTTAAGCTTTGGGAGTCACATGGTATCAGAGCAAAGATCCTGAGTTCAAACCTCCCGGATAGCAGAATTCCACACGCAATGGCCAAACCCAAATAAAGGGGCCATATGTGCCACGTGTAGGCCAACCCAAGAAAGATGGGCCACACCTGAGGGGGAGTGTTAATGTATAAAAGATTAAAAATGCCTTTCTCCAATAGCTTAAGCTTCTGGAGTTATTGGTTGTTGCACAGATATAGATAGTATATATTAGTTGATACAGGACTAATGCCCCTGGATGTTGTAATTCTCATCATCTCATGTGCTAACAACAAAGGCCTTGAGATTGATTCACCAAGAAAACTTATGGCGGTATATATGTATTTCTTTTTGTATGTATTCATATATAGAATGTACCTCTTCAACCGGATAGGCAGGCAAGGGCATCATGAAATTGGCTTGCGTTGGGTAATTAACCATTGCAGTATAAACAAATGCTGACCATAACCAGTCCCGCACTGAATAGATAGATTGGAGATCCCTACAATGAGGAAATATTTTAGCAATGTCTACCGAGAATATTATCAATATTTTTCAATGGGTAATACTATTACAACTGAAACATTGTTTCTATTAATAGATATCGCCATTCAAAAAAATTACAACTGAAATATTGTTATTAGGAATGCATTGAAAAGAAATATGGTTAAGAAGGACTAAACAATTAAGTGACAAGAACCAGACATCACAGGGAAATACTTCAACCACATAAACTAAATTAATTAACCAGAAGAATAGGATCTTGTTTAACTTTTATAGTATGGACTTCAAATTTGGTGGGGGTGTAAATGCAGAACATGATTTCGATGTTTTTCAGCTTATTAAATTGAAGGAAGTGATGCTACAAGAAACACTGAGAGAGGCAATCTTATGGGTTTCTATGAAGAATTCACAAGAGTGCATTGGTTGGTTCAAAGGACTCAAAGGAGTCTACTAATCCATTTTCTAATGGGCTCCTCTTACTCCTTTGAAGCAACCAATGAGATTGCTTCTCACATGAGTCTACTACCGGGGTCATAGCAGATGCAAGGTGATGTAGGAGGGTTTCCTTGCTTTGGGTCCCACTAGAATTAGTAGATATTTTAGTTCATCATTATTTGATATTAAAAGATTAGGATAAACTCGAACTGTAACTCATGCTGACTTACTTAATTCCAATATCTCTAATTCAACTAAGATTAGGATAAACTCTGGTTAAACTATAACTCATGCTAACTTACTTCTTAGTAAGGACTTCTAATATCAAATTACTATAACCTAAAATATCTTTAATTGTTATTAAATTTCTTATGGATACCATACGTAGTGGGACAACTTGTGTAGCCCCCAAAAGTTATTTGAAACCTCATTGTGAAATTTCAATTACCAAATAGCTTATGAATGCAAATTTCTTCAAAGCTAATAATTTTCTTATACAAGTAAACTTCTATATTTCTAATAAACACTACTAAATGCCTTTCATTAATTTGTGAACTTGCCTTTCACCCAAGTGCATTTATGATTCCTTTGATTTTTATCGCTGCTCTTATAAATACGATTGGCTGACATGGACCCAATTGGGTGCCCTTCTACCTGGGTTTTTTCCAACGGCGTCCTTTATTTTATCATTCCTCTTAATATTATTATTATTTTAAGTCAGTACTTTGTAAGATCTCAAATATGACTACCATGTATGTGACGATTGTAGACATTTGGTTATGATTTTTGCTAACTGAATCTGAACCGTTGCTCAATTCCTCTTTTAACGCCCAATCGAATGGCTAGGAGTATCAAATCAGAGTGATAATATTAGGGTTTGATATCTCCATGATGGATCCCACAAGATGAATGGCCTAGATCATGCTGACTTCATCGGCCAATCACAACTCGTTGGAATTCTTTGATAGAAAGAAATCTTAATACTGTGGGCCCACATTATTGGACGGTCTAAAACATTCATTTGTTGGTCCTCGCTGTAGATTGTCATGCCTGGAAAATCTTTTCCATAGGATGATCCTAACCCTTCGACAAATGAATGATTTAGATCATCCAAACAAGTGGGCTCTACTGAACTTTTTCTGTGTGTCAATTTCTTCGGAGATACAAGCGTGTCCACCATATAATTTCTCATACCATCCCTCCATCTTTAATGGGAGATGATATTTCCAACCCATTTTGTTTGTCTTTTTCAGCAATTGAAGAAAAGACAAACAAAAAGCGGTGGAAATGCAGCTATCTTTAAGAAAATCAAACAACAGGCGTAGAAATATCAATTCCCCACCTTTGCTGAAGAACAAGGGCAAAGTTGGCCTTTTGACTCTTTTTGTGCAGATAAAACAAGAACATACCATGTGAATGAAATTTAGGCAAACCTCAAATCCTTACTTGCAAGCCCTAAAAGTCCTGCCAAGTTCCAACAAGCCTTCTTTCTGAGTAGGCACTGCTTGTAGCTCATCCCAACTCCCTTTTATTACATTGAAACAATTCAAGCTTGCATCCTGCCAACAAGAAAAAAAAAAAAAAAAAACCCATAACCCCTTCAAATTCCACCCAACACAATAAAGCAAACTCCTCAAAGACAAAATCCATTCAGACCCACAAAAAGGACTAAAAACCCAATAGCATTCTTAGATTAAAAAACTTTTCACAGACCTTGAAATCCTTAGATACAGCATCATAGAAGCTTGTCCATGGAGTTATGTCATCGAACTGCAGAATAGGTGCTGAAGATGCCAAGGCTCCAACGGCAATATGGGGGTATTTTAGTCTAAACCAGGCAGCGAGCACTGAGAAAAAAAAAGGAAGTAAAAAAAGACTTAGACACGGGGTATTTCACTAGGGAAAACTATTCAAATGTCAACGAAAGCAAAAGGAAAAGGTAGGTCAGCATTAATAGCTAACTATACATTGCAATCATTAGTGAATTGTAACAACCAAAGTAGAACTGAAGAAGTGCATTTATTTCTAGCTGATTCCCATAGTCCATGGCAAAACAAAAAAAACAAAAGGAGATGCCATGTATGAGGATTTCACAGGTTCTTCTCTAGTACAAAATAAGAAGTGAAGAAGAAAACCCATGATCTAATTTTAGTTTTCTTCCTCTGCAAGACCCATAAATTATTCAGTCCCACCTCGCATCAATTGGTTTAAATATGGAGAAAAAAAACCCATTATGTAAACTCAGCACTCATCCAACACCTCGCATCAATTGGTTTAAATATGGAGAAAAAAAACCCATTATGTAAACTCAGCACTCATCCAACACCTCGCATCAATTGGTTTAAATATGGAGAAAAAAAACCCATTATGTAAACTCAGCACTCACTCATCCAATGATTGTTGAGCTGCATCGGCAACTTATATTGGATCATTGGGATCCCATTATTTTCCCTATTTCCCAAGTTGTTGTCTCTAGGTTAGTTCGAAAAATTTGGATCGCCTGCTACTTTTAGTTATGGTCTCTAGGGATAGGGATAGGGATGGTGCTTTGTGCTCTTGAATCTTGATTGTAATAATTCTTTTATATTAAAACACTAGTAGGGGTCCTGCCTAACCCCAGCTTACCTATAAAAAAAAATGAGAAAAAAGAAAGAAAGAAAGAAAAGTAACTGAACTTTTGCTTTCTCAGTCAGACTCACCATCGATTTTTATAATAATGAAGACCCACCAAAAGGTTCATCCTAAATTGCAAAGATTCCTTAAAAAAGATAAGAAATGATAAAAAAAAACTTACTTCCTCCGTAAGATCCACCAAGAACCACAACAGGGGATGCTTCAGCAGATAAGTTATGCTTCAAGCTTCTGATAAGAACAGCAAAATCAGCCAATGCCTGTTGAGAATTTAGATACCCCAATGTCTCTGCCGACTTGGAAGAATCCTTCCCAAATGGTAATGATTCTCCATAAAACCTATGCTGAAAAAAAAAACAGAAACAACCTAGTAATCAGCAATCAAATCCCACCATGAATAACAGCAATATCTATTACACTTCATCTAGAGTGAGTAGTACTTAAAGAGCCAGTTCTACAATGTAGTTGTCATTTTAGTATTCTGTTTTCTTATTACCTCAATGAATACAAGCAAGGCTTGAAACTTGGGAGCAACATCAAGCATGAAACCAGTATTACTGGCGAACCACTCGATGTCGCCTTCGTTGCCGGTGTAGACAAAGATGGGAGCTCTGTGTTGAGGGCCTTCATCCCAATACTGTGAGTTTATGAGGTATTTTTGGTAGAAGATGTTGGAGCTCTTAGGCTGGAAAGTAAAGTGATCTAGGTGCTGAGGGAAGAACTGGGTCTTGTATGTGATTTTGGGGGTTGGGCTTTTGGTTTGAATGAGAGATTGATAGGTTTTTGTTGTAAAGAAGATGGGGTTGGATAGTGTTGTTGGTATTGTAGTTGTGAAGATGAAGAAGAGGAGAAAGATAAGAGATAGAGCCATTTCTCTCTCTCTCTCTCTCTCTCTCTCTCTCTCTTTCTGAAGATAAAAGGAGGAGGAAGAAAGATCTAAAGAACAAGTAGTTGGCATGCCTTTTCTAATTGAATATATACCCATTAATTGAATTTTTGTTGGGCGCTGATATTTCCCCCCACTAAACGGATAAAATCCCCCCCTTTAACGGTTTCTGTGAGAGGGGTTCACTGCTTGAGAATAAATTCACTCCCTTTAACGTTTTTCTTTGCCTTTAAAATCTAACGAATAACGTTTTAGGGCGGGGGGGGGAGTGTTAAGAGAGCACCGACTCTCTCTCTCTCTAGATTTCTAGAATCCTCTCTCTAGAATTCTCTTCTTTTTCTTTTTAGACAATCCTCTTTCTAGAGATTTCTCCACTCTTCTTTTTTCCTTATTTTAAAACATTGTTCTAGATGTTTCTTTCTAGAAATATCTAATGCTAGAAGAGTGTAGCCACCATTCTAGAATAATGGGGAAGCATCTCTAGCAAGTATAAAAAGGAGGCATCCCCTTCCATTTGGGCATATGTAGAGTTCGAAGCTTCTCTTCACATTAAGAAGAGTGCAAATGAGTAATTGAGTGTGTGACGTGAGCAAGTGATTGTGGTTGAGAAACTTTTGAGTGCATTTGAGTGTATATAAGTTGTGTACTTTTGAGCTTTTATATTGAATAAAATTAGTTCTTCTACCACTCAAATTTCAACAAGTGGCATCAGAGCAAGAGATATCCAAGCTACGTATGTAAGCTAAAGAAAGCGTTATATGGATTGAAGCAGGCACCAAGAGCTTGGTATGGTAAAATTGGAGAGTTCCTAGTACAAAGTGGTTATTCTCTAGCACCGTCAGATTCTAGCTTGTTCGTGAAAGACGGAGGAGAAAAGCTTACAGTTATGCTGATCTATGTGGACGATTTGATCATCGCAGGAGATGAAGAATAAGAGATCCAACAAATTAGAGCTAATCTTTCAGTGCACTTCTAGATGAAGGAACTTGGAGAACTGAAACACTTCCTTGGCCTTGAGGTTGAATGAACCAAGGAAGGAGTATTTCTAGGGCAACAAAAATACGTAAAAGACCTCTTACAACGATTCGGGATGCTTGACTGCAAGCCAATATCTACACCAATTGAGCCCAATGCAAGGCTATGTGCAGAAGAAGGCCAAAGATTGGAAGATTCAACAATGTATAGACAATTGGTGGGTAGTCTAATCTACCTAACGCTCACACGGCCTGACATCGCTTTCGTAATTGGAGTGGCTAGTCGATTCATGGAGCAACAGAGAAAGCCTCACTTAGAAGCAGTTCGACGCATACTAAGGTATGTAAAAGGGAGCTTTGACCTTGGAATTTTCTATAAGAAAGGAGTAGACTGTGAAGTCAAAGGATATTGCAATGCTGACTACGCTGGAGACCATGACACACGATGTTCAACTACTGGATATGTATTCCACCTTGGATCAGGAGCAATGTCATGGTGTAGCAAGAGACAATCAACAGTGTCTGTCAACTATAGAAGCTGAGTATAGAGCAGCAGTGATGGCAACTCAGGAAAGCACATGGCTAATGCAACTGACGAGAGACCTACATCAACCAATTGACTACTCGGTGGAGATCCATTGCGACAATCAATCAGCCATAAGGCTGACAGAGAACCCAGTCTTTCACGCAAGGACTAAACACGTGGAAGTGCACTATCACTTTATTCGAGAGAAGATGCTACAAGGTGAAGTTAAAATGAAGCACATCAAGATTGGAGGCCAAGTTGCAGACATATTTACTAAAGGACTAAGTGGCACAAAGTTTGAGGAGTTCAGAAGACAACTCGGCATGGTCACTAGTTCAGAAGACAATCCGATAAGAGAGAGTTGTCATTGAGGGGGAGTGTTAAGAGAGCACTGACTCTCTCTCTCTAGATTTCTCTCTAGATTTCTAGAATCCTCTCTCTAGAATTCTCTTCTTCCTCTTTCTAGACAATCCTCTTTCTAGAGATTTCTCCACTCTTCCTTTTTCCTTCTTTTAAAATTTTGTTCTAGATGATTCTTTCTAGAAATATCTAATGCTAGAAGAGTATAGCCACCATTCTAGAATAATGGGGAAGCATCTCTAGCAAGTATAAAAAGGAGGCATCCCCTTCCATTTGGGCATATGTAGAGTTCAAAGCTTCTCTTCACATTAAGAAGAGTGCAAATGAGTAATTGAGTGTGTGACGTGAGCAAAGTGATTGTAGGTGAGAAACTTTTGAGTGCATTTGAGTGTATACAAGTTGTGTACTTTTGAGCTTTTATATTGATTAAAATTAATTCTTCTACCACCCAAATTTCAAAGGGGGGTGTTTATCATTTCCCTTTTTTGTTTCTTGTTCATTTCTCTTATTTTGATCATTTAATTGAATGCAGGAATGTTTTACTACATCAACTTAAAAGGGTGCGATTCACATTTTCTGCGAGATTTAGTGTGGTTAGAAAATGATGTTACAGAGTCATATAGTGTTGTCACACATTTGATTCGTATGTATGGTGTGTAGTGTAAGGGGGTTGGATAAAATCCCCACTTTTAACTTTATTCGTTAAGTTTTAAAGGCAAAGGAAAACGTTAAAATGGCGTGAATTTATCGTCTAGTATATTGATCTGATATAAACACTTTTACTAAAAGTAAACACCGGCAACACTTAACTACATGATTAAAAGTGCCACATGGGGTCAAGCGGGCCCCACCGTACTGAAAAGTTAGCATTGTGGTTCTAATGAGCAGTGGATCAAGATCAGACGGTGACAGAAAGTGTGATTTTCAGTCAAAATGGGGCCCGCATCTTGCTTGTTGATTGTTCCTCTTTTATTTATCTCTTTTTGTACTCAGGAATAAGAACAATGAGTCCCATAACCCATAAAATTCACACTGTTTTGTAGATATGACTATAACGATTGACCAATTTAGGAAATGACATAATTGCCGTTCTAATTATATATTCGCCCCCTTTTTTCCCCTGGCCAGCTCCATCTAGTGTATTTATGATTTATGAATACCCTTCTACTAAAAGGGGGTGGCCAAGGAAGAAAAAGTGGCAAAAGTATCACTTCTATTCTAGAAAATGACTTCACTTCCGCTCCCATTTGCTTAAATTTTCCTGAAAAAACAAAGTAGTCTCCCTCATCTTTATTGGGATCTTTATTTTATATTCACATTCTGTGGAACTCAATAATTGAGATATTATTTGGTGGATGAGAATCTTGAGCTAAGGTGACTGGCTGACTGAGGAGGTCACGTCCTTATCTCGGCCACCTCCTTTGTTTTGCATTTTGGTAACCGATTCTGAGTCCATAACTGATTTTTGTTGGACTCAAATTTTCGTCTTATTTTGAGTCCAATAATCAGTTTTGGACTTACAATCGGTTCTAAAATTTAAAATAAACAGACCCACTCTCTCTCTCTCTCCCCACAACTAGACAAACACACAGCGAGATTCCCCGGGCAATTCGCTTTTTATCTGTCAAACGAATCCCATATTAAGAAAATATAACGTTGGCTGATTCACAGACTGGGAATCTTTCTAATAATGGAAGGAAAGTGATATTTCCACCCCTTTTCTTAGAATTTTCACAACAAATAGAGGTAAAGACTCGAGAGTGGAAATATCATTTCTCCAGTGAAAATTCTGTAACGCCTCCTCTGCTCTTTCACTGTGTTACTTGGTTGCACAATTCTGGTGGAGTTCTTTGCTTCACTTCTATTTACTATTTTTGTATGCTCCTGCACTGTCATTGTTGGTAACCCGATTTATCTTTGGTGGATTTCTTTGGTTAACTAATATTTGCTAGTTTTGTATGCTCTTGCACTGTCTTTGGTGGTATCCACCAAGAGCATATAGTAATAAAAGTTGAGATTGTGGGAAATTGTTTTTACTCGTTTTCTACGATGAAGTGTGTATATATAGAATTACCAAAAGATCTCTCTCACAACCTTAGATTCTAATTGAAGGGAATATCTGCCAAATAAATGGAAAAAAAAAAGAGAAGGTAATTCCTAGTTTGCTACAACAAGCGGAAAAACAACTAGCAATCTTCCTTAAGACCCCCCGAAGTTGGAGTGTGAACATCGACAACACCCAACTTACAAAGGAGATAATGAAGGGAGAAGCACCAAAGCGCCCGGTAAATATGATAGCAGGCTGATTAGTTGTAGAGATGTGAACGGTGCAAGGTAATGGAATTGATTTGGGAGGATAAAGAAGACAACGAACTATAGTAATATGGAGGCGAGCCAAGATTTGTCCGATCTTTCTCATAAGTATCGAATTAGATTTCCATCTTATATGTTGTTTCGGGTTCAAATCACGGAAATAGCCTCCTTACAAAGCAGGGATAAGGCTGTGTACATCTAGCCCTCCCCAGACTCCGCAATGGCATGAGCCTCATGCACCGGGTCTCCCTTTTTATGCTGTTTCGGTTGGAGTTGGACAACCCAAATTCCTTCAATTTAGGTTCAGCTGCACCACCTCCGCAGCTGTTTCGGTTGGAGTTGGACAACCCGACGTGGGTTGGTCCTTTGATCTCCGGATGAGGCCATGTGGCCATCATCCCAGCGTAACCCTTTTTTTATCTTTTCACAAATGACATGATAGTCAATTTCAATATGTTTGCAGCATTCGTGAAAGACTAGGTTTGCAACAATGTGAAAGCCATCCTTGTTGTCTGAAAACATTAAGGCAGGATGGGGGTGGGGAATATGCTTTTCTTAGAACGGGCAATTTAACTCAAGATCTAAAACATTGTCGAACCTGAAATCCGAGCAAACAATGACAAGTCGGCCATAGATCGGAGATAACCAACATCAACAAGAGAAGCCGAAACATAGCAAACCATTAGCGTGGAGCCTGTTTTAATTCATACAATGATTTAGTAAGCTTGAAAACTCATTTCTCTCGATGTTGAGCAAGATTTTGAGGGATCTAATTGGAAATAGGTTGGATGGACATCCCACTATGATATGATTGAAGGTATTGTGGTGGATGTACATTGAACAAGTAGGTTGTGGTGGTGATTAGGGTTGGGTAGTAGGTGTTGATGTGGAGGGGAGGTGACGTCTCACGTGAGTCTTGGATGGGTAGTGGTAAGACAATGGATGAAGAAAGGTCGGAGACCGCATGCCATGGGGATATTGTTTCATTAAAAACAAAATCCCTGGGTAGTGTGTGATTCTAAATCATATACATTGTAACTTGTCTAACCATAGAAATGTCCATTAAAATACATTGTTCGATACAAGGAGAAAATTTATGAGGAGATTCAGTATGGGTAGACATAATGTAGGCAACCAAACACTTGAGTAAGGAGGAGGATGTCCGAATGGCTTCTTGTATATTTTACTTGATAGGGTAGAGGTGGAGGTTCGATTACTTAAGTACGCACCCAACGGTAAGAACACAATCACCCTAAATTTTTTATTATTGTCATAGGATCTGCTTGGATTACTAATTTTTTTATTTTTTTTCTATGGGTAAGCTGAGGTTAGGCCCCCTACCAGATGCATTAATAAAGAAAACGGGTACAGCATGAAGAGAAGGAAACAACCCCACCCAAACAGGGAGGGGAAACAACAAAACAAAGTGGCTCAAGGAGACAAGAGCTAACAACAAAGGAAACTAAAAGCCAACAGCCAAACACCAAAATAAAGAACACAAAAGGAAACAAAAGACACTGAACCCCCAAGAATTATCCTATCCTCTCAAGTGAAGACTCTGAGAGAGAAGAGAGCACATAGGAAGGGGATGGCCGAAGCAGAGATGGGTGCTTTCCTTTCTTCCTTTGGACTGTTTGCGATGAGTCTTCCACATGAGTGACTGGCGAACAGGCGGATTCCTTGGATTTCTCTTGATGCTTCACAGGCGTCTGATTCGGAACTCGATTGACGCGATTAGACCTGGCAAACGCGACCCGTGCCCGTGGGTCGACCCAACCCACCCGCAAACTTGCGGGCACGGGTCGGGGTTTTAGTGACCTCTAAAACCGATCCGTGGGTGACCCAACCAGCAAAAAAGGGTCGGGTCGGGTCGGGTCAACCGGCGGGCACCCGCGATTTTTTGGATTGTTTTTAACATTCTTTATTTTAAAATAGAAAATGAGATCAAAGGCTAAGAGCATCTCACTTTTTGAGCTGGAATAGTGCACTTGTGTTTGAAAATCAGCCCTTCTAACAACATCTCACTTTTTGAGGACTCCCAACTTTCAACAGCTCATGAGCATTACTAATTTAGCAGCTCATAAGCATTACTAATTTACTATGCATGAATACACTCCCAATTTTTCAAAATGGATGATTGGAAGGTACACCCCACACCATAGGATGATCCAAACCGTGCATTTGATGGGCCATAATGTAAATAGGTTGTGCCCAAAAAATCATTAGCATAGGATGATTCTAACCCTCCGATCTAGAGGGACTGACAATATGGAAACTTCTATAGATCGAACGGTTGAGATCATCCTATGGCAACGATTTTTGGGGCACGATCTATTTACGTTGTGGCCCATCAAATGGACGGTTTGGATCATCCTATGGTGTAAGCTGTACCATCCATTTTGAAAATTAGGGGGTGAATTCATATATAGAAGGGGGTGAATTTATCACCGCCCAATAAAAACTATGTTTAGGAAAAACATGCGGGTAACCTGCGGGTCGACCCGACCCACCCGCACTGCGTACGGGTCACCTGGTTGCTGACCCGTAGGAATGCGGGTCATTTTGACCTGCAACTTGGGCTGAGCATTATTCGGTTAAAACCGAATAACCGAACCGAACAAAATTGGTTCTAAAAAAAAAAAACTGAAATTATGGTTGAAAACCTTTTTTTTTCCAAAAAAAAGTGCTATATGTGCACTCCGTAGGATGATCAAAACCGTCCATTTGATTGATCACAACTTAATTAGGTTGTGCTCAAAAAATCGTTTCGATCGGATGATCCTAGCCCTCCGATCCAAACCGAGATTTTGATTTTTCCCTCTTTTTCTCCCACAATTCGGTTATTCGGTTATATCCGAATAACTGAATTTTTATTCGGTTCAGTTTCAGTTCGGTTTCGGTTACCGAAATTTGGTAACCGAAATTATTTCGGTTCGGTTTAAACCGAATAACCACCCCTACCCACAACCCGACCCGACCCGACCCACCCGTTTGCCAGGTCTAGACGCTATCAAGAGCTGGATATCTGCTACTTTTGGGAAGAATCAATCTGATCCAGAATCGAGAATTTGTTTCTATTGGGGATAGCCTGGGAAGGATTCACACTTGGAATTACACTTTGATGATCAAGAACAGGTCCCACCTCGGGTTGAGTAGGATCCTCAGAATTAGTTGCACTCTGATGGGCCTCTATTCTTTTTTCTGACTTTGATAAGCTGTCCTAGAGGATTGCAGAGGATGGCAATCCTCGGTGTAATGACTGAAGTCGGCATCCTATTTGATTCCCACCCCAAGATGTGGTGTTCTGATTCCACCTCGGTTGGAATGAAACTTTTACTAGTTTTTAATTAATTTTGTTTAAAAAAAAATCCCATTCCTTCTACAAGAAATTCAGAATAGGATGCCAATTTCAATTCCTAATTTCTGCCGACAGTCCAAAGGAAACCGCGTGTAATCTTGGATGGAAAAATCTCGACAAAAGTACGAGTAGGGTCCTCCATTTGGTGTTCATCATACAGTTTTATCCGTCCAATTTGTAGAGATATTTGTATTGTTGTAGATGGATCCATGAAAAGGTGGTCCCCACTATCCTTATTTGCCAATTTTCCTTGTACAGATAACACCGTTGGATAGAAAGCTCTAGAACCCCCTACATCAATATGACCCAACTCTCTCTTTCATTCGCTACAAATTGTCAAATCCTACACGTATCCTGATAAAATCAACGGCAGCAAATCAGCGTTCTCTGCCAGCCTCACAACTTATCTTCTCCCCAAAGCAATGAACTAGATATAAAAAAAACAAAAACCCACTTCAATTCTATAAATATCTCATCTATCTAATCTCTCAAACAAAGCTCTTTTGCCTTGAAAGAAAATGCCTGGGAAAGAGATGGAAGTTGTAAAGGGATTGGATTTGCAAAAGTATATGGGTCGTTGGTATGAGATAGCTTCATTTCCCTCAAGGTTTCAGCCCAAAAATGGTATTAACACTAGAGCTACTTATACTCTTAAAGAGGATGGAACTGTTAATGTTCTCAATGAGACGTGGACAAATGGAAAAAGGGGTTACATAGAAGGGTCTGCTTATAAGGCAGATCCTTCAAGCGATGAAGCCAAGCTCAAAGTGAAATTCTATGTTCCTCCTTTCTTACCTATAATCCCTGTGGTTGGAGATTACTGGGTTTTGTTTATAGACGAAGATTATCAGTATGCATTGATCGGCGAGCCCAGCAGGAAATATCTTTGGGTATGTTGTGGGTTTTTTCAGACTCTTTGTTTTTCCATTTTTTGGATTGGTTTTGATTGATTTGGATATGATTTGATGTGTTTTAAATGATTTTTTTTATGTAGATTTGATTTTAGCAACGGGGTTTTGCCCTGTGTAAGACTGCAGCTTTCTTTCCCTTTCTTTGCATTTTGATTTGGGAAATGATATCCGCATGACCATGTTTTAATAATTGCACAAACACAGCTTGTCTTTTCTTTATTAATTGGCTTGTGAGAACTTTTTGGGAACTATAATAACCTTTGACAGCTCTTTAATAATAAAAGTCAAGATGACTTGGTGCAAATATCAAAACATGGTTGTGCTGATATCATATCCGTTTATTTAAGGAAATAATAAGTTCTGGTAGCTGTTATTTACACTCCATTGTTTTGGTATAATTCACCCCTTTTTATTTTGAATAAACTGTCCCATCCACCATCCAGTTCTAAAGATATCTCTGAGATAGTGTTCTGTTTGTGCATCTGCTGAAATGGTGTACACTTTATATTTCTAGTTATTTCTCGTCATATTTTTGTAGGGAGATGGTAGCCGCACTCCCTTGGTTTGATATTGACAGCCTCTCTTTGTATAACTCTTTTTTAACATCCAAACAAGATAATCAACAAGCTGTCAAGTCATAAGATAACATATCCTATCTTGATCGGATTGGGCTCATTTGATGTTATCCGATTTTTGGGGCCTAAGGCATTCAATTGGGCCACAAATAATACACTGGACCTTAGCTGTATGATTTATACGCTGGTTTAGATAGCTCATTTCTCTATGTCCATATCCATTATTGCTGAGCTTCCTATTCAATGATCAAATCTTGCTAAAATTGAATGATTTTTTTATGTTTTGTGCAGATCTTATGTAGGCAGACCCTTCTAGATGAAGAGATCTACAATGAACTCCTTGAGAAGGCCAAAGAAGAAGGATATGATGTGAAGAAACTCCACAAAACAGAACTGACAGACCCTCCTCCTGAGGGAGAAGGACCCCAAGACACCACAGGCATCTGGTGGTTCAAATCCATCCTAGGCAAATAAATACATACCCAAACCTAAAATAAAGGAAAACCCACTTCCCCATCTTCTCCATTTCCGCTGTACAAGAGTCTTGTCTTGGTAGAGACCCTCACAAAACCCTAGTCTGAAAACCTTACTTAGTGGGTTCTGTTTTAGAGAAGCGTGTGCATGTAAAAATCAAAATCTCGGATTGTATTTTTCTTATCTGCTTGCATATTTGTATTTTACCTCTAGTTATGTTAATGGATTGTTCTGTTTCTAAAGTTGTTTCAATAAACATATTCAGTATCCATGGAAATCGAAAAAAAAAGGATAAAAATAATAATACTATGAGGCTCAGATTCGCCTTTTTTCAGACATTTGGTGCTTCTCAGCATGGCTGCAACGGTTGCCTGAGGCCTTCCAAGTTGCCTAGCCATGAGATGAAGAAGCATGTCTGAGAATCAAAAGCAAAAAACCAAATGTGATCATCATAGCCTCTATACATAGAGAAAGAGAAAGAGAAAGAGAAAGAGAAAAGGGTTGTTGATTTATAAAATGGAAATCATCGGCTCTGTTACAGAGAGGGGCAACCACCCTTAGGAACCTCCGCTCTGTGAGAGCCTCATACTTAAACTAATGAGTGAGGCTCAAAAGACTCCCCTTAAACCTTATTTATAGTCTCCATTTTCTTCTTAGGGTTTCGAACACTTTTTTTAATTTCCTAAGAACTGGAAAGTGTGGATTTCTAGGGGGCATTATTGCCATTATAAAATGGAGCCCACTATTACGAAATGGGTCCCACCTTTGATTGATCAGAATCACTTGATAGGCGTATGTAGTATGCCCAATGGCCCAAAAGTTTTGGATAAATGCATTTTTGATATTTGAATGTGGGGCCGTTCGCGTTCTAAGATTGAATTTCATGGTTATTGGGTAAACGGATATCAAAGATATCGCCATTGAGAACCGGATCAATCAAGGGTGGAACCCACTATTGCACATAAATTGAGCTGTTTTAATCTCAATTACTGAATCCTAAGATGATATTTATCGGCCTATTTATTAGGGTTTTTGGGCAAAAGAAAGGAAATTGTTTTATTGACTATCCATCGATAAGTTTCATTTTACTGTTACGATCCTAAGTGGCTCATGTGTAGGTATGAGATTAGGTATGAACTAACTTGGTAGGGACAGTTTTAAAGGGATTAATCTAGGCTTCGGAGCTTTTAGCTTATTGGTTAGGTAGTAATAGAACGTGTTACATTAAGCCCTTTAAACCTGTCCCATAGTAGGCCGGGTCCCACCTAGTCCATACAGGCTGGCCCTACTTACAATAGTATCATTCACCTCCATCCGTGAATAAGAAAGCAAGAACTACCCTGGGAGAGATGTATTGAAATATGATGCATGCAAAGAATACAAATCCTTAATCCCGGGAGTAATTTAGATGACTTAAACACATTTGTAGCTTGAGAAAAGTTTAGTTCCGAACTAGTTTTTACGGTGTCGTGCTTTGGTAGTTGGTAATTCTGTATAGTTATTCATGAAGTACCCAAGAACTTGTATAAATATTTCATTTCAAGAAAAAACCATAAATATAAGGAAATGATATCAGCACTCCAATGTTTTTATATTCACGCTCAAGTTTCTTGTCTTTTATTATTTAAAGGACTGTGAAAAGGTTATTACAGTTCCAAAAAAGCTCTCACAAGCCCTTTAATTGCTAAACGACAAGAAACTTGAGCATCAATATCAAAGCAATGGAGCGCTGATATCAATTCCCTAAATTTATATATTTTTTATAAAGGGATTTACTAGGCAATTTTGCGAAAAGCCATTTCGCAGCTGGCTTTTGTATATGAGAACTGCCACACACGTTAACTTTTTGGCATATTTTGTCTTATTGAATTAATTCAAGTGAGGTGGCTGTTTCTATCATGCAAAAGGCATCGCGAAATGGCTTTCCGCGAAATTGCCTAGCAAATCCCATAAATTACAAGGTAAATCATTTTAATTACATGAATTTAGAAAATGATTATATATATATATATATATATATATATATATATATATATATATATATATATATATATATATATATATATTCTATTCTCATTATTTGTTTAGAGAGCTTCTATGGAGGCCATAGTTTTAGATTTCGGCCGGATTTCGGTGGGGACTGAAACCGAAATTTGGCGAAATTTTGGATTTCGCCCTTTACCAAATTTCGGTCCGAAATTCCGCCGATTTAATGTCATTTTTTTTTTAAAAAAAAATTTTGTTACAAAATTTCGTCCGAAATTTCAGAAATTCAATTCAGTATGAAATTTCGAACTAAAATACGAAATTTTGGATTTTGCAGAAATTTCTGATTTCGGTGGGGTCCGAAATTGGTACCGAAACCGAAATTTACAACCTTGATTGAGGCACACGGCACACCCACGTGAGGAACGTCCCTAACAACCCTATCTATAGTTGCAAAATATGGCCTTAATAGGTGCGACAGCATACAATGTGAGCACTACTACGGCATAGTGGGTCCAATCTTTGATTGATCCAAACCACTGAATTTGATAGTCCTTGCTTTGGATCTCCCATGACTGAAAATTCAGTCCAATCATGCCACTATAACATCCAATAATGCAGATTGTGTGGTTGATTGTGAACCATGCCTATATGTAATTTCTAACCACCCATATTCAACAAAAATAACTACACATTATTGCATAGTTGGTATTAATTTTGGGCTAGTGGAGATCCAATGCAAGAGCTATCAAATTAACACTTTGAATCAATCAAAGGTGAGACCCACTGTGCCCAGCAGACGCGGCACATTGTATTACATATAATGAAGAGAGAGAGACCCGGTTTTCAATAATTTTTTAATGTATTTAATATCCAATAAGAGTTAAGTGAAGCTACACATACGTGTAGCTAACTTAGCTACACCAACGGCTTAAAATACAGTAGGCCCACATTGTTTGGGTGATCCAAACCATTCATTTGATAGACCCTCACATTGATAGGGTGTGCCCAAAAAATCAGCTCCATTGGATCATCCCCACCCTTCAAACTGTGGAGGCAAAAATGAACAAATTTGTGAAGGTTTTTACGCGTCCATTTTTGCCTCCACAAATCGTAGGGTTGGGATGATCATATAGAGCTGATTTTTTGGGCACACCCTATCTATATGATGGCCCATCAAATAAATGGTTTGCATCACCCAAACAATGTGGAGCCCACTGTATTTTAAGCCGTTGGTGTAGCTAAGTTAGCTACACGTATGTGTAGGTACACTTTTCTCATCCATTAATCCTCATAAGATTTTATAACACCTAAGTCCCTTGTCATGTAATACAAATAAGATACTTAATAGCAATTATTGAAGATGCAATAAACCAAGAGTTAAATGTCTTGTCATGCAATACTTATGAGATAGTCAATAGCAATTATTGAAGGGGCAATAAATGAAAGGGAAATGTTATCAGCACTACTGTATTTTGATGAGGGCACTCCTCACTTTATTAAAAGTACATTATGCACCTCACCATAGGATGATCCAAACCGTCCAATAGATGGGGCCACAGCCTAAATAGATTGTGGCCCAAAGATCATTTCCATAGGTTGATCCTAACCCTCGGATCTATAGAGGGTAAGGATCAACCCTCTAACATTCAGATCTGAGGGTTAGGATCAACCTATGGAAATAATTTTTGGGGCAGAACCTATTTAGGCTGTGGCCCATCTAATGGACGGTTTGGATCATCCTATGGTGCAGTCCACACCACACTTTTAATAAAGTGAGGAGTGCCCTCATCAAAATACAGTAGTGCTGATAACATTTCCCTGAATGAAAATATATTTTGGTCATTTAATATAGGACATGAATAAGAAAATATGTGTATTACTAATCCAAAATAAGAACCCCATAAATTTTAATTAAACATTTAAACTTCCTCAAAAGAACTCCCCATTGATATATTTTATTCACCATTGAAGTGATAATATTCCAACAAAAACGAAACTTGTATTCTTCAGCTGAGAAAACCCCATTATTGAGTACTGACTATTTTCAGTGCATCATTAAATTGATAATGGCACTAATTTCTTTACTTTTTTTAACCAACTGTAAGAGAGGCTACATAATTCCCAAAAAGCTCCCAGGAGCCAATCAGAAAAGCTTAAAACAAAGTGAATATGTTGGATAGCTTCTATCAACAGCTTTCCAGAACTTCTGTGGAGAAAAAGAGTTGTCTTTGGAAACCTAAGTGTGTGCATGCTGTAGAACAGAACACAACTCTTACATGCTTTCTGGTTTAAAGAATTCATCCCAAGTCACTGTTATGTTCCAATCAAAGTTTTCCATGGGTAAGATGGCAAATGGGGATTGAACATCTGCGGCATTTGAGATGAAAATGCAATCAAGCCTTGGGTCTTAGAATTGCTTCAAGAAGGAAGAATTGGTTACACATTTTCTATTTATTAGAATAATGCTGTATTGAATCCTACAGTCACTCGCAAGCGATTTAAGTAATCGACTTGAAAGATTATCTCAAAAATGATACTACCAACTTAATATACAATACTCGCATAAAATGAAGTCCAGTGATGCAATTGATTTTTTACAAAAAATGAAGGAATTATGTAAATACTGAATAAACGAGAGAAGATGCAAACAATAAGTGAAATATGATTGATCTAAGAGAGAATTCACATGGCTTCTCTTCCCCGTTGATGAAGCTTAGATTTGAACACTACTTCATTAGCTGAATTAATATAGTATGATACCTGCAAAGAAAGAAAATTGTATCGGTTAGAGATTAGAGAGTATTATTTGTAAGATAAATCTCCAATATAAGATAAAAGACCTTGCAAAAAAAAATCTCCAATATAAAAAGCATTAGCTTGTCAAAGAACAGATACCCACAATCTCTAGGGGGGTGACTCTATGCAGAAGGAATCCATTTTGGTTTTCATCTGTATTGCCAGGATTTCCAATGTATGCAATACCTTCGTTGAGAGTATAATGACCAGTGCAACCCTGCTTGCTCAAGTAAGCATTCTGAAGAAAATATACATGAACATAAGAAATTTATTTAAGATTAGCATCTTTAAGGAACTCCCAGAAAATTTCACTTGGACTAGTTAAATGCAATAATCATCTTACCACACCATATTTTAGGAAAATATGATGTAGGGGATCGTAAATCTTTGTTGCTTCCATTGCATGCTTTCGCTCTTCACAAACTACCAGAGGATGATATCCAACAACTATGCGCCTGGTTTGAAGAGAAATTTGGTTCAAGACTAAAATTTCACAACACCTTAAGTCCAAATTTTCCATTAGAAAAAATTGCCCGATGTGCAAAACATAAGGCCGTAGCTGATGATGGTTGGCCCTGGGGTCTGAATATGTCTAGGATGAGCTGTCAAGGGATTAATCACCTTTTCTCTCTTTGAACAGTAACAGCATTCGTTTTATTAAAAAAAGAGAGCATAACAAAACATTGACTGAGATGGCCAAACGTTAATAGGAAGTGCAAAATAAAACTACAAAATATGGAAAAGTGAATGTCTAGGACTAGCTCCCTCCTTCCAACTCCCTCATCAACCAATTACTTTCCAAAACCAAATTAGTAAGATTTAAGGATCTCCTTCAACTAAAAAAGGCCCTTGATCCTCGCCTCAATGCTAAGACCTCTGCTTCACTAGAAACCTTGACTCCAATTTGACGGGAGAACACCAATCTAACTTCAGCCATTTGGTCTCTAGTAATGCCTCAACAACACTTCTCCATGGTTCTCTAACCCATATTTGTCAATATTTAGCTTAAGGCGATCTAAATGCAGTGGATTACACCTATTAATGACATTATTCATGTAAACATAGCTATTTAATAGCATGTACCAACATTGCTGCAAATATATGGCTAAATCTTGAAATTTCTTTCTAGCACTAGCCATATATGTATAAGAACATGTTTCATCAGGGTCGTGGAGATTTTCTTGATGATCTTTGATGCCCTTTGTAACTGGAAACTTTTTCCAGATGTCATTCATTCACATGGAACCTCATGGGTGGGGAACAATATTACCGTGGGGTCACCTTGTCTGATAAAGTGAGAGTGCCTTGTTTGGCCTTTGTAACTGGAAACTTTTTCCAGATGTCATCCATTCACATGGAACCTCACGGGTGGGGAACAATATTACCGTGGGGTCACCTTCTCTGATAAAGTGAGAGTGCCTTGTTTGGCCTGCTGTTTTCTATCTATCCTTTTGCTTTGCAATAACAAAAAGGGATAATTACATTTACACCCCCTCTAGTTTCTGACACATCCACTTCCACCCCCATAGTTTAAAACGTGACAAATACACCCTTGTAGTTTCAATTTGTTTAACGTAGGCCCCCTCAGCTGAAGGTTCGTCCATAGATTGAAGGGTTAGGATGATCCGATGGAGCTGATTTTTTGGGCACACCCTATCTATGTCAGGACCCATCAAATGAACGCTTTGGATCATCCAAACAATGTGGGCCCACCTTATTTGGATGATTTTTTGGTAGTGTTTGGATTCGGGTATGGGCCCACATTATTTGGATGATCCAAAGCGTTCATTTGATGGGTCCTGACATAGATAGGGTGTGCCCAAAAAATCAGCTCCATCGGATCATCCTAACCCTTCAATCTATGGACGAACCTTCAGCTGAGGGGGCAAACCTTAAACAGATTGAAACTACAGGGGTGTATTTGTCATGTTTTAAACTATAGGGGTGGAAGTGGATGTGTAAGGAACTAGAGGGGGTGTAAATGTAATTATCCCTAACAAAAAAGTAAAATAAAAGTAAATCGTAATTCAAAAAAGTTGAACCGAAAATAAAAAATAGTATGCATGGGGATCATATGACCTGGCATCACTATGAGGGAACATATAAAACTCATTACTATAAATCCTGGTTTAATCATGACGCGGGCGGAAGTGTGCGGAAAAGGCGAAGAACACCGTCTTCAACCCGGTAGAAGAAGAACACCGTCTTCTTTGAGAAAATTCCTTGAATCTACAAGGAAGAAGATAAGAATCCTTGAACCCACAAGGCAAAGATAAAAAGAAACTGAAATTTTATTCCATCCAGATCTGATCTTTTACATACACAAATGTCCAATATTTAAAGACTTCATGTTTCCTAATTTCTCTAAACTAAAATAGCAACTATCCTAATCTAACAAGGATTCTAGCTTATCTAGAATTAGAAATTCTAACTTGCTAAGAACTCTACATAAAATTAGAACGTTTCCTACATCAAATCATGACAGCAATGATGTCAAGGTTAATGATGACTGGTTATATCACTTGTAATTGTGAGCTTTTGCAATAAAAGTTTGGATAGCATAAGTCGAGTAGACAAAAGTAACTGAAAATAACGAAGATCAGATGTGCGTAATAAATAAGGTCAATGACAAGGAAAAACTTTCAATGCAGATAAATTTCAAATGCAACTAAAGAATCAAGAAAATCAAGTCTGATTGGTGTGCAGATTAGTAATGAATAAAGCATCCAATTAGATAGTAGTTTCCTTTTCTAGGAACTGATTCACAAGTAAAACGGATAGTGGAAGGCATAACATATAACAAACCATTTACTGTCAGTCGCTGCTAATGTCTTCATCAGCCAATGCAACTGATCACTACCAGTGTCACTTGGTTGTTTCATATGTAAGGAGCCCTGCAAAGTGAAATTTAAATCATTTGATAAGAATTACTAATGAGTCTTGTTATATTTCAAACAGAGTTCTGTTAAATTTTAAAGTGTATTTTTTGGGTTACTTTTTATTTTATTTTTATTTTGAGAGATGTAGTGAGGACAAAATTGTACTTTTGTGTCCATGGGCATGTTGGTCATTTTGCCTAGCTTGCACATGTGTGAGCCACACATGTTTGCTCCATCTTTTCCCACTACCTCCTATTTCAAATTCAAACCCTACTTGAAACTCTAAACCCACCACTATCCTAAGCATTAAAGTCTCCACTTTCACATACCCACTACCACTTACCAAAGTCATTACTTCTGTACTTTCCTTTTGACTAAGGCTATTCTCATTTACTTCATTTTTGTAGAGCTCCTCCACTAGCAAAACCTCCATTTAAGCTCTCTTTTGAAGACCTCCATTGTAGACCTCCATTGAAGCTCCATTGAAGCTCTCTTGTGTGCAAGCTTGAGATTTGAAGGAAAGGCTAACTTGCCCTTATTTTCTCTATGTATTGAAGCTTTCTTCTTGAAGCCTTCTTCTTTTTACTGTTCTTTGTCTTGTAGTGTTGTTTTTTCTTTCATATATTAAAGCACATCTCTTTTGGGCATTGTTCTTCTTCTACTTTGGTTGTTGATCTTGGGCTAGTGTAAACTTTGGTTTCACTATTTGAGAAGAGGATTTTCCGGTGTTGTGAAATCCGTCTTTCTCTATAAGTTCTTGTTTCCAAACAGAGTTCCACCAGTATTACATTTGGCAGAAAATGAATATGACATACATAGTTCTGGTATCTAGTAGACTGACAGAAAGATTTCAAAAGAGGAAAATGCAAACAAACACATTATATTCAGAATGATATAGAATATACAAATATAATACAATAACAGGAGAAACTTTGAGAGTTTCTTTCACAAAAAAATACCTTGAAAAGCTTGTATTCATTCACAAAGAAATTGTTTTGAAATGCTTTCATGTCAGTACTCTAGCTATGAAATGTTTTGAAATCATTTGAAGTTAAATGTCTCAAACTCTCTTCTAAAGAAGGATGTTTGATATATTGATCTAAAAGTTAATAGGACAGGCCTAAAAGTTGAAGTTAAATATCTAAAATATTTTTATTTGAATTTTGAAGGAGATCCGACATCTACTACATCTTTCCTTATTTCTTAGATGGAATAAACTCTCTTTGGAGGATTTTGCATCAATAGGTAATGACATTTGATAGGCTTCTTGATATGATTAATTTCAGTAATCTTGCAAGCATGTTACCAAGTAAGGATTCTGCAAATGCTGTTGTTCGAGCTGCAAGTTGGCAACACACTTTGCTGTTTTTATTCTTCATGTACTGTTTTTGTTGTTCATGTAAATATAAAATTTTGCCTACCTTTTTCCTGATATACTTTGATCTGTTTTTGTTTCTTAAAGGTTAATCTATATCATTTTTGTTAATGAATTTACTCAGTTTACTTGAATTTTTTTTTCCTTGTGACAGAAATCTGACTTTAGTGAAGTTTTCAAATCCCTTTAAAAGATGGTTGAGGTTCTTAAACCAATTAAAAGGAAATTCCACAAACTCAATTATTTCATCTGACACCAAGTTAGAAGGATTTTGCTTTCAGAAAATCGAAGAAATATTCAGATATAAAGATGTAACAAAATTAAAGGGCCTGAATGAGGGGAAAAATCATACATGAAGTGATCCTGTATCTATACCAATGATGTCCAACATTTGCTCATGTGGAAGTGTAATCTGCTTCAGGAAGTATCCTATTTCTTGTCCTTCTGAGGCTCTAGTAGTATACCTACACAAGAATTAATACTCATACTTAATTGTATTTCAGAAGAAATCGGGCATTTTGGATGAGTTCCTCAATATAAGCATGATGAATAGCTTGTAACAAGAAATTTCAGTAAACAAAAAAGAACCCATGCAATGCAAATATACCCAAATCATGAAATTTTCTATGAAATGGTGAAGTACCAGGGAATCTTCAATGATGGGAAATGCAACGTACCCTGCAAAGAGATATGTTAGTCTCTTACACTTAATTGATGCAATCTATATCATTTAACTGACCAAATACAGCATTGACCTCAAGGTGAGAAGTTTGAATAAACATCAGAGATATGATATATTTTCCAGTTTTCTTATTCTCGACCTTACATTGAGCAAAAGTGGATCATCCTTGCCAAATTCACTGACGTTCACCACAAACTTCACCTTGTGAATCTTTGCTACCTTCTCCATCTTCATCAAGAATAAGAATTTCATTACCCATGAACTCAGAACGCAAGAAAAACAAAACCAAGAAATGAGGGTAATTAGGAATCAAATTCCTTATTCCATCATAACGTTGGAGATAATGATTTACATAATCAAAACCAAACCCACAAACAGAAAACAGAAGAACAATGCAATTCGGAAAAAACACCAAACCTACAAAAAAAACACTTGAAGTACAATGTAATTTGGAATACCATACCTACAAAACAAAACAAAACAAAAAATACTGAAAACCTGAATTATGTGAATGAGATGGAATTAACAATCTCTCCTTTTTTTAGTACTCAAGGTTCCCTTCATTCCACGAGATAAAGAAGGTGGTTTCTTAAATCACAAGATTATTTTACTTTGTGTTATTCAAGAGGGTAACTAGACAGAGGCTTCTACCTCACAACTGATATAAATATTAATGCTGTTACGTTAGGAAGATACAGATTGAAACAAAAAGCTCTCTTGCTATTAGGTTAGTGCTTAATTCAAAGGCTCCGTGAGCATTTTGGTTGTTGGTATATGTCCCCAAACAGGAAAAAAGAAATTCTTGTAAAACATAACAGAAAAGGCTCCAATAAACCTAACCCACAAAAGGATAGAATAAGAAAAAGGAAATGGAATCATGGAAGCAAGAAATAAAACATGAAATAATTACACCTGGGTAGGGTGATTGATGCAGAAAACGAGAACCAAATCCACAAACAAACAAAAAACAAAACAAATTCCTTGTATGAAGTAACACATAAAGATAAAGGACCCAACCTAGAAACGAATTACAATTCTCATACGAGAAAACCAACAGAAAAAAAGAGAGGACAGAATGAGCACAAATCAGAAACACAAACTGCAAGGCATAAAAAAGAGCAAAAGGTAATTTAAAGAAGAGGAAATGTTACCTGTTTGAGAAGTTGGGTCTGTTGGTTAGAAGGTCTATGCCCTACTCTAACGCTGAGAAAGTACAAATCAAGGGCTCTACGTGTGCCGTTGCCTGATCTCTGAGGACTGCCTAAGTAGAAGGCTATGTAGAGAGCAATACAAAGAGAAACTTGGATTAACAACGTAAAAGCCCATGAAGGGCGATCACGCCCATTACCCATCATCAGATTTGTATTGCTTTCTTTGTTCCTTCCTACATTCTACATGTCAACAGAAAATTCGTGGGGGAAGGTGGGAACATAACCTAGTGAGCTTAAAGTCAGAGAGAGAGAGAGAGAGAGAGAGAGAGAGAGAGAAGAAAACTCTATCTGTTTGGATGCTGGTAGATGTTGCCGGGGCGGGGGTGGGGTGGGGTGGATGATTTTGAGAAGAAGAAGTCAAAGTGAAATCAAAAGGAAATCAAAAGGAAATCAGTCAAGAGAGATTGTCAGCAAATCTCCCGGACGTTGTTTGGTTGGGGGTAGGTGATGTACTTTTTTACTGTATTTTTTAAGAATTTTTTGGGGAATGTTATCAGCACTATTTTTTACGAGGGCACTCCTCACTTTATCAAAAGTACGGTATGGCCCGCACCATTAGATTGGCCATAGCCTAAATAGGTTATGCCCCAAAATTATTTCCATAGGTTGATTCTAACCCTCCGATCTATAGAGGGTTAGGATCAACCCTCTAACATTCAGATTGGAGGGTTAGGATCATCCTATGGAAATGATTTTTGGAGCATAACCTATTTAGGCTATGGCCCATCGAATGGACGGTTTAGATCATCCTATGGTGTGGGCCATACCGTACTTTTAATAAAGTGAGAGTGCCCTCATCAAAAAACAGTAGTGTTGATAACATTTTCTTTTCTTTTTATAGGAATTTGCTAGCAAACTTCTCCTATGCCACTTCTTGGCATGTGGCCATCCTTGGTGCAAAGCACATGTGGAGTAATCATTACAAAAAAAGAAGTAAAATAGTAGAAGTTATAAAGTCTTAAATGAAACATTATGGAGAAATGGATATAAAGTTTGAAAATTACGAAAAAAATACAAAAAATGTAATAACATATGACAATTACGGAAAAAATTAAAAGCAAAAGTAAAAAGTTATGACAATTACGGTGAAAAAGAATTTTCTTAAGAAATTCTCCCATTTTTCCTTCGATTTTGAGAAATTCGTCCTGCAAATTTCGAGGGTTACACGTCACCTACAATCGCCCGACATAACCAGCGGTCAAAATTCTAATTTTTGCTAAATCGCCACCAAACACCCTTTGGGTAATCAGGAGAATTACATTCCCTGCTATTTTACTCAAAAAAACGTAACCAAACAGAGCATAAACAAAAGTTAAAGAACATCGTACCCACCTGTGACCTGCCGTGCCCTACTAGAAATATTAGTTCTAATTTCTCGGTGAAAATGAAAGCAATTTTCATTTGTTGAAGTTAATGACTGGCCTTTGACTGGGTAATAGGAATGATCTAGTCCTATAATAAAGTGGGCCCTACTATAAGGAAACACCATGGACAATTTCATATGGGGAAGTGATAACTTAATTCAACCCTCTTTTTTACTTGGGACAGCCCCTACTAGTCTATTTATGACTACTCTTTTACACTAGAGGGAGCTGTCCCTGGTAAAAAAGTAGGTCGAAAATATCATTTCCCTTTGATGAGGAATTAAGGGTGCTTGGCTACTTTCCAAAAAGGGAAAAAACAAAAATTCTGGAGATAACCTCACCTGCTCTTGTATCTCTCTCCCTTGTAGTAGGAATCATCACTCCAGTGGCTTAACAGGGAGTTAGAACTACATAGCTGTTACAAAGTGTATAGTCCAAATCTGATGATCAATCACCAACATAATGTTATTCACATAATACTTATCCACATGATGAATGGTATTGATCGTCCTTATATCATAGGATTATTCAATTATTGTGTCACATGGATGTCAGGTCTCTACTTAATTATTGTGTGGAAGTTGTACATCGTACACCTTTATCAATTTGGACTATAGTGTCAATAGATTCTTATCACATCTTAAGATGTTTTAAAAATGGAAAATGTTATGAGGACACTCTTGCGTTAAGATTGTTCAAAAACAGCCTGCCATTGTTTGATAAAATGACAAGAATAGCCCTTCTTATATACACGTTGCAACAGTGGCCTGGCTGTTAGGGACATCCCTAATTCAGGCGTGTCTTCTTAGTAACTCTCAAATAAACATTAATAGAAGATATGCCACCTCTAATTTTGAGCAATTGAGTACCATCTATTACAGATCTGAATTAGGGTGTAACATCCAAGCAAGAAGTTTCTTGTGGAGCATCTACATAAACAAGGGAGCCCAAACATTTGGCAAAGGGGAAACATGTTGAGGGATTTTCTTAATGGAAGACATCTTTAATGGAGTGTGATGACGGGGTGAAATTCGATTTTTTTTTTATGAGGGATGGTGCAGGCTGAATCACAGCTACCCAACAAAGTGTATCATAATTCTCAGATAATATAATAAAGAGATTCTGGATGCTTAGATGAACTATGAAGGCCAGGTAGATCATATGCCTTATTCACATCAGTTTAAATTTCAACGAGAAGGTTTAGTATTTCAAAATTGCACTTATTTTCACCATGGCAAAGCAGAAAGAACATGGCAGCAATTCCACCACCTAAAAGTCTAGGATCTACAAGTCTTTATCTTTTGGTCTGGAAAATGATATTCCACCCACTTTTCAGCTTTTTTACCAGTCTTTACCTGTCTCGTAGAAATGAAGTCATTTTCAGGAAAAGACAAACAAAAGGAGGTAACCCAACAAAAAAACAAGTGGGTAGAAATATCATTTCCTTCTGGTATTGGTCCCCATTATATATGTGTCACACATGTACATGATCCAAATTATTCCTCCAGTATTTGCCGTATGAATGGTCTGGACCATCTGGCTGTGAAGCCACTTGTAGGGCGGTGATGTGGGACAGTTCCTCACAACAGACCTGAAAAACCACATTTTAACAGTAAAGGATCGGCAAGTCTCCCACCCCTGTACTATTTGCAAATTAGAAGTAAAAACTCAACAGATGCCATCTCAGGAAAATAAAGTTGTACAAAAATGAATGCATATATAGCCCTGATCAGAGAAAACAGTTGTACACTTTGTTTATAAGTTAATTACATATGAACTGACCCATTACTGCACTGTAGAGAGCACAAGCCTCGGATTGATATCAGTTGTATGACAAAATACCGGGTATGGTAAGGAGGAAAAAAGAGGATAAGTAATGTAACTCGACAAGAATCAATAGATAATCTTGTTAGTGATTTTGCATTTTCAAAATCAGGTATATTACATGTTTTAGTGTTTTGGAAAATGTTTTATCAAAAGCGTTTGGGAAAAAGAAAATGTTTTCTTGGAAATATTTGCTTTTACAAAAGGATGTAGAAGTGTAGTTGAAAAAGATAGTTCCACATCGGATGAGAGAAAAGAAAGAGAAGGGCTTATAAAGCACTACATTTTCTAACTCTTGTTGATTGCACATTGGGTTGAACCCATGGTTGGACCCGCGGGACGGTGCAACGCACCGTTCGCACACGCGCGCGCGCGGCGTGGCGCTTTTTTAGGCGCACTTTGGCGCTTTTTTAGGCGCTTTTTTAGGCGATTGGAGCCTTTAATTTTTCCAGATTTGATCTGCACCGTTGGATCAGGATGAAGGTGGACCGGTCGGATGGGTGGGTCAAATGGTTCGCAGGCCCATCAAGCCGAATGGTTCAGTTGGGTTGGGCTTCGGTTCGGGCCTAACGGTCGGCCCAACGGACCCATGACTCCAACGGTCAAAGGGTGTGATCAAATGGGTTGTGTCCCTTTCCCCAACGGTCATGTGCCAAGGGGGTGCGATCCACACCATAGATGGTTGATCTAACGATGACTGGGTTGGAGAGAGGTTTTACTCAAGCCAACAGTCACATCTAGGATCGATCAGGACCGTTCAATATCAATGGGTGCGATCTAACGGTCAGATTTCAAACATTCTGGAAAGGTGCCCTGTAGAGGTGTTTTTCACACTGAAAAGACACCAGATGGTCTATAAAAATGTGCAAACTTCAGTCATTTCAGATAGAAATCGAATTGGCAATTCTGACTGATTTCACACTCTCTTCTACACTCCTACAAAAATCCCCAAGTATTTCTACATACTGTTTTTTTTTTGTTTACTGTTCTAGATACTGTTTTTCTGCAGAAACAGAATCTAGAGATTTCTAAGGCTTGAAATTTCGGAAGGGCATTTCGGGTTTGATTCCGCTAGTGCTACGCGTCATCAAACATTAGTAGGGCTTCCCTACTAGGCTTCATTGTATCTTGGAGGCAATTCGCGGATCCCCTTTGCACACTACTAGTGGGGGCGAATCTTGTCTTAAGGAAAGTGATATCACGCCTTGAAGCAACAAGTTTCTGTTTTCTATCATCAACAGTACCCTCAATAAATTTCCAACAATCTTAAGACAAGATTTTTCTACTGTTGTTTCAATGGCACTTTATTCAGTTCGTCAAATGACCCAAGACTTTGTCAAACTCGAACGTTTCGACAAAGGAAATTTCAAGCGCTGGCAGAAGAAGTTGCACTTCATTTTGACATCACTCAAAGTGGTCCATGTTCTCACTACTCTAAAGCCGTCAGCAAATGAAAATGAAACTTTGGCGGAGGCTCGTGCAAGGATGAAGTGGGAACAGGATGACTACATTTGCAAATGGCACATCCTAAATGCTATGTCAGATACACTATTTGACATATATCAAGGCATGGGATCAGCAAGTGAAATCTGGAATGCACTTGAAGCCAAATACTTGGCGGAAGATGCCAGTAGCAAGAAATTCACTGTGAGTCAATTTTTAAATTTTAAAATGGTAGATGATAAGTCTGTTATTGATCAATTACATGAAATACAACATGTAATTAATCAAATTCATTTGCAAGGCATCCTTCTTGATGATTCCTTCATTGTCCCGTCAATTATTGACAAACTTCCACCAAATTGGAAAGACTTTAGAAAAAGTCTAAAACACAAGAAAGAGGAAATGTCTATTGAAGACTTGGCTCAATGCCTCAGGATTGAGGAAGAGTCAAGAATCAGAGACAAGAAAGAAAATGAAATTGTATCCTCTAAGATCCATTTGGTGGAAAATGTCAAGAATTCGAACCAACAAAGAAAAGGCAATTGGAAGAGAAACAAACACCCTGAAAAGAATACTAATAAGAATAAGAAAAGAAAGGGTGCTTGTTTCAACTGTGGCAAACCAGGCCATTACAAGAGTGAGTGCCGACTTCTTAAGGATAAGAAGTCGGGTGCACCAACAGACAAAGAAAAGTTTGTCGCCATGATTTCAGAGGCAAATATGCTTGAAGATGGCAATGATTGGTGGATTGACTCTGGTGCGACGATGCATGTCTGTAAAGTGTAGACACCCCATTTTGACAAGGCCCTAAACCCGCATATTCGAATAAAATCCCGAGGTCAGACGGAAAATGAATGAAATTAATCCGAGCAAAAGAGAATGTGGGGCCCGCTTGTGTGGGACCCGCCTGTGTGGGACCCGCTTTTGTGAGGCCCGTTTGTGTGGGACCTGCTGATGTGGGGCCCGCTGATGTGGGACCCGCTTGCGTGGGGCCCGCTTGTGTGGGGCCCGCTGTTGTGGGACCCGCTTATGTGGTCAAAGAGAGAATAAGGACGGTCATCATTTTCTTCGTTTTTAAAGTGGGCGTAATGAGTGGTTTTGGTTTTCGCATGGCATCCAATGCCATTTGAAAATTATTTTTTATTTTTTTTTATTTATTATTTTGCAAAAAAATGGGAAATGGGGGGGGGACAAGAGGGGGACAAAAAAAAAACCCATCATCCTCTCTCATGATGAGTCATGAGAGCCTCCCCAGTCTTCTTCTCTCTCGCAGAGAGAAAAGACCAGAGGAGAGAAAATTCCAGGGGAGGGAACTGGAGAAGAAAAAAACCAGAAAGAAAAAAACCAAAAAAAAGAAAAGAAGGAGAAACAAAAAAAAAAAAAAAAGAAGGAGGAACCAGAGAAAAAGAAAAAAAGGAAAAACCAGAGGGGAGAGGGAGAGAGAGGGAGATCTGCAAAGGGGAGAGAGAGAGAGAGAGAGAGAGGAGAGATCTGTAGAGAGAGAGAGGGAGAGAGAGAGAGAGAGAGAGTCTTCTCCTCCGGCAATCCAGCCGGAATCCGGCGAGGCCAAACCCATCTCCGACCGGCCATCCACCGATCACCACCACCTTCTCCGGCATCCTCCCAACCAACCACTGGAGCTCCACCGGCATCCACATCTCCTCCACCCCACCTCCAGCGGGTCCCACATCAGCGGGCCCCACACAAGCACGACTCTGTCAACACCTTCCTGGATCTCTTGTTCCTCCTATAGCTGGCGTAAGTTCAGTTTTTATTTTAGAATTATTCATTCTTTGCACTACACGGGTCCCACAGCGGGTCCCACATCAGTGGGTCCTGCAGCGGGTCCCACAACAGCGGGTCCGCAGCGGGTCCCATAACAGCAGGGCCCAGCGGGTCCCACATCAGCGGGTCCCGCAGCGGGTCCCGCAGCGGGGTCCCACAGCGGGTCCCACATCAGCGGGTCCCACAACGGGTCCCACAACAGTGGGTCCCACAGTGGGTCCCACATCAGCGGGTCCCGCAGCGGGTCCCACAACGGGTCCCACAGCAGTGGTCCCACATCAACGGGTCCCACAGCAGTGGGTCCCACATCAGCGGGTCCCACAACCGCGGGTCCCACAACAGCGGGTCCCACAGCGGGTCCCACAACAGCAGTCCCAGCGGGTCCCACAGCAGCGGGTCCCACAGCGGGTCCCACATCAGTAGGTCCCACAGCGGGTCCCACATCGGGTCCCACATCGGCGGGTCCCACAGCAGGTCCCACAGCGGGTCCCACAACAGCGGGTCCCAGCGGGTCCCATAACGGGTCCCACAGTGGGTCCCACAACGGGTCCCACAACAGCGGGTCCCAGTGGGTCCCACAGCGGGTCCCACATCAGCGGGTCCCACAGCGGCGGGTCTCAGCGGGTCCCACAGCGGGTCCCACACAAGCATACCGACTCTATATATGTCAGCCCCCTCATCTTGATATTGTCAGTCCTCTTCACTTTAATAATGGCAACCCATTTCATTTTGGTTTGTACAGCCCTCTTCACTTTAATAATGGCAACCCATTTCATTTTGGTATGTGCAACCCTCTTGCAAATGGTGTTAACACCCTTATTTGTCCTCCATCTCTTTAAGAGACATGCCTTGTCTCATTAGCATATATTTTTTAGAATTTCCAGTTTGAGAGTCAGTCCTTCAGTCAGTCCAGGAATTTTTCCTATCATCATAGGGGTTAGGATTCTGTCCATCCTCTCATCAAGTCGTGATCTTTACCCGCTCCGGCAAGGTATAGGATGCTGTCCAACCCTTGCCGAGTTATTTTCCTGTTCGTTCCCCCGCAAAGTATAGGATGATGTCCAACCTTTGCGGGATTCCAGAAGTCTCCCTACCCTTATGATGATAGGATTTTATTCTCTGGTGTCAAAAAAACAACAAAAACATTTCAAAAATACTTGAAAACAACAAAAACATTTCAAAAATACTTGAAAACAACAAAAACATTTCAAAAATACTTGAAAACAACAAAAACATTTCAAAAATACTTGAAAACAACAAAAACATTTCAAAAACACTTAAAAATTCAAAAACATCTGAAAAATCAAAAATCTCAAAAAATCTTGAGTCATGTGCAGAGTAGTTAGGAATTCTGTCCGAACTACGTTGGCTTGATCCCTTTCAACAGGGTACGTAGTGCAGCTTGGGATCCACATCCCAGGTCCAGCCAAACCTTTAAAAATAAACATTTCAAATATTCTCAAAATACAAAAAACTTCAAAACCTTTTCAAAAAGATCTTCCCCTAGAGTTAGGAGTCTGTCCTAGATATTTAGGGTGTTTTAGAGTTAGGAGTCGGTCCTGATTTGTATTGATATGGTGTGTCCTGTCGTGTGAGTGTCCCTAGAGTTAGGAGGCCGCGAGTCGATCGGTCAGACACTTAGTCGAACCGATGGCTAGACTAGGAAGCATATAGTCAGCCCATGGTTTTCTTTATGTTGCACAGCCTAGATACACATAGGATATAGGGCCCACCTGCATTAGCTTAAGGCTAATCAACTTGCATTAGTTAGGGCATATAGAGTCCTAAAAATTACAATCCACTTGAATTTAAGCAATCGCACAAAAAGCTTTAAACATCAGTCGAGTCTAGTGGATCGAGTCTAGGATAGCGGTCCTAGAGTTTTAGGCATCGTAGTTTAGAATAGGGCACCGAACTACGTTGGCTCTGATTCTTCCCGAGGCCGGGATACGTAGTGCAGCTAGGATGGATGGCCATCCTGGTCCGAGTCAAGTATTGCATTAGAGTCTAGGGTTTGTCGTGTCGGGTCGTGTGTCGAGTCGTGTTGTGTTGCGTGTTTTGCTGTGTTTTCTTATTTTTATGTACAGATCCTATACCTTTAGCTGTAGCATGCATGTGCTTGTCCACCAGAACTTAGACACCAATTAGGCATGGCACTCATAACCTAGCTATTCTTAGGCGACATATCTTTCATTTCTTTTGTGTGTGCTTCTTATTCATCTCCGAGACATGCATGATTAGCTAGACGTTATCTCGAAGATATTCGTTCTCATTTCGCATGATTTTCGCCCAAAACTCTTCAAAATTAATAATAAATGGCATAAGAGACCAGGTGCTAGCACTTGGGCGAATTGGGGGCGCCTAATCCCTTCCCCATTCGTCATCAGGCACGAACCCTATTTTATATCTCTGGTTATCCGTTGCAACAGAGCACAGCATGGGATCCAGGGCCCACTTCCTTGGATGGCGACTCTTCTTTGTTTAAGATACGCCTCGAATCTGGGCTAGTCCCCGAATCGAGAGGTATCTCACTTTACATCGCCGCTCATGCTGTGAGGGGCACTCTTTCGAGAGTTCCTTGGTGGGGCTCTCCTTCACGTGGACGATCTAGAGAGACTCGCGCGGGGGCCCGTCCCCTCACGCCCGTCCTCACGATCGGGGTCCACAGGCTGGCGACTCTGCTGGGGATTTCTTGAAACATTGCCTAACTCTGTAAAAATGCCATTGTTACTAATTTTGAGGAAATTTGGGCCAAAATCGAGTTAAATGGGAACTTTATCGTTAGAAATCCAGGGGCACCAAGTAGGCGCGTAAATAAAACAAGGGATTCACACATCGCACATCATACATTGTCATATTCTTTATTTCTTTCATCATTTTCATTATTGGCCTCAGGGAATAGATATGACGCGTACCAGATGGGAACCGTTGTATCTATTTTTGAGCTATGCGCCGGAGCTGCAGCCGTAGACACTGGGTGTGCTGGTGTTCTACAGCAGCCGATGAGCAATGAACATACTTTGTATAATGCTGGGTGTGCTGGCGTTATACATCAAGGGTATGGTCATAAGCATAGTACCCTGCAGAAATGCCCGGGCCCTACTTTTATTTCATTATATTATGTATATATATTAGTTTCTCCCTTTAGAACCAAAATTAGGGAACCCTTGCTAGGACACTATATATATGTACTCATATAGGACGAACATGTGCGACCAGCATATGTAAGCCTAGGATAGAAGACAGCCTACCCATGTAGTGTAGAAGGGTAAGTCACACCGTGGTTACCCGCCGCGTTATCTAGTACACTCACAGACACTTCTGGGTCAAGATTTTCTTGGCTGCGCTAGATTAGACTAGGGTTGGTGCCCCTGGTTAGGATGTATATATATGTATATATTTATTATTAGATTAGGGCTTGCTTCTTAGTTAGGTTTCCTTCTAATCTAATCAATTTTTCCCCATCTATCCATTCTGTGGATTATCATCAGATTCTTGGCTCTTTTAGTCATGATCTGTTTTCCGTAAGCCTGATCATTTGATCGATCCTGATCAGATCACTCCGCATGTCGATTATGAGTCTATCTTGCCATCATCATTACCGGAGTGTGTGTTCTTGCTGAGAGCCCTGCTTTATCTTGACCATGACGGCATACTCTTCATGTTTAGTTGCTGAGACCCTCCTAGTATAGCCGTCATGCTGCCGATTTTCTTTCAGATACCTTGGGTTTGGTCATTATCCTTTAGACTTGCTCACAAACTCTATGTGCTTATCTTACCACATTTCCTTGCATAGATGTTATGCTGCCGGATTTTATCCATGGGAGGATATACTCGTATCATCTTTTGTCTCAGCTTGTATATGGGATTTTCATTTGATTGTCCTATATTGAACTCTAGTGTTTGTCGATTCCATGGCGAGAGTCTGACCTTATTGACCTCACTCATTTGCAGTACCTATTTCTATTCAACCCACACCAGAACCTATGGCTGAATCTGGAAATACTCTGGCCGAGATGAATGAGTTGATGAAGTCTATGCTCCAACAGATGAATAGTATGAGTGAGGAGATAGTCCGTCTGAAAAGTGATAGAGGTTCTGCTTCTGAAGAACCTGTACCCCGGCAAATTCCACTTATACCTCCCCCACCTCCTGCAATGGCCAGGCTTGCTGTTTTGAATGTCGAAGACGATGTCGAGGATGAGCAGTATGCAGAAGATAATTGTCTCCCTCATCTGGAGAGAGCCAATGAGGGCAGAGCGATAACAGATAGGTTGGATAAGCTAACCCGAGAAATGGAAAGCATGAAGTTCCAAGGCCCTAAGAAGTTGAGCATGTCCGACTTCATGATAGTCCCGGGAGTTGTTCTTCCTCCTAAGTTCACAGTACCTGATCTTGACAAGTATGATGGGACGGGATGCCCCACCAGTCATTGTAGACACCCCATTTTGACCAGACCCAAATTCGTATTGATTGTGCAAAACCCTGTCCAAATGAGTGAGTACGTGCCCCAAATTTAACCCCAACTTAGATTAGGGTCCCGTCCAGATCCTCACAAAATTTCGTCGAGATTTGAACCCATTCACCTAGCCAACGAGCCGAGAGAATGTGCGTAGTACAGATGTAGAAAGGGAGGGTGAATCATCTTAAAGGGGGTTGTCCACGGGTAGATTAGAGGGGTCAAATTTATCATTTCGTTTTTGATTAAAAAATAAAAAAAAAAAATTGAGAAGGAGAAATCTCAGATTTGGATCTGAGATTTTGAGAAAATCTCAGATCTGAATCTGAGATTTTCAGGGATTAAGAAGAGGAGGAGAAGGATTTGCAGAAAAAGGGAGGGTGCTTCTCCTCCGGCAATGGTGCCGGAGCTCCGATCGGCCGGCCACCTCCTCCGACGGCTAGCCACCACCCACTGCCCGTCTCCATTTTCACCCCCAAACCCATCTTCTTCTCCATCTACCCCATTCTCAAAGTCCGACCATCCTTCTTCCACCACCGACCCTCACCTCTGTAAACCTCTTTTATCTCCTCCACCGCCATCATCGGCACCACCACCACCATCGAAAACCCCCAATACCCATTTCAATTTCTCCTCTGCAAGACCCAAACCCCTCTTCGAACCCATCTCATTTTCTACCCAAAATCCCTATTTGAAACCCACCACCACCCATTTTCTTCTTCTTTTCCACCTCCGGTCATCTCCCTCATCTTCTCCGGTCGTGCCAACCTCCACCCTCCTCCTCCATCTCTCCATAACCCACCTCAACCACTTCCACAGCCACCTCCACTACCCCTCTATTTTCATCATCCATTTTCACTATCACCTCCCCCATTAAAACCCATCTTCCATTTTCTCCGGTAGCTCCCGCCGGAATCCGGCAAACCCTATTCCATCCAAACCCATCTCCAAATCCCATTATCCCCAACCCATATCTCATCTTCTCCGAGAAGCCCACCCAAATTCCGACCACCATCTTCAATCTCTAAACACCACTCCCATCATTTTCACCATTTTCCCCTTTTTCCAAACCCTCCTCCATTGCAATCTCCACCTCCAAGACCTCTCCATCATTTCTGCTGCCCCCATCACCCATCTCATCCACATCTAGCAAGACCCAAACCCAACTCCGGTTACCTTCTCCGGTCGGATTCTCACCGGAATCCGACCATACACCATTGTCTTCACCAACAGCAGCCACACCCTCCATTTCTCCTTCTTGCAAACCCATTTCAATCGTGACCCCTCTGTTTTTTCCAGCAAGCCATTCTTTCTTCAGAGATTTCCTGCAATTTTCAGGCATTAATTCCGATCATTGTTGACCTGTTAGAAAAAGAGTTCAGATCAGATTTTCATGTGCACGAGGGCGATGAAGGCGCTAGCCCAAGCCCATCTTTAGGGGACTCGCTCAATCTAAGTAGCGCTCTCCTCTCTTGTTTAGTAGGCCTACTCAACCTTTCAGATATGCCCCCTGTTACGCACTACAATTTGTATAAATTAGAATTATCATAATCTTTTGATTTCTTTTTTATATATATTCTTCTCTTGTACTAATCTTTGAGTTAGGTTTTGAGGACGATAATAAATGGACTGCTCAGGTGAGACTCTCTTGAGGATCATAAACTTGTCTTTTATTTAAATAAATTGTTTTAGGAAAGAAGGAGATCCGATGACTACTCTATTCGATATTATCGACATGAGTACTGTCTGATCTCAAGGCGGGCTTAGAAATATTATCCTGTGCATTTGTGATATCAGATGATTACTTTAGCATCATCTGATTTCACCCCCATATCGGGGCAGTGGTACTTGTGGTTGGGCATAGAAGTGTTTAATGTTGTTTCTTGCTTTATTAGGCTATCCAGCGGCTGGTCTGGACTAATTAATGTTGTTTATCATTTTATGATTGCTATAGATTGTGTATTTCTTCTATTGAAAATTCTTCTTTGCTTAGCACTTGATTTATTTTTATAGGAATAAATTGGAATTTGCGATTATCTGGTAGCCTTTTCTTCTCTTTTTGATAGACTAACACAGTCTTATAGACTTCTGTTAAATTTCTTTAGATACTAGAATCCCCTCTCATTGCGAGGGCGATGAAGGCGCTAGCCCAAGCCCATCCTTAGGGGACTTGCTCAGTCCAAGTAGCATACCCCTCCTTTGTATATAGGAGACTTGTCCAGTCTCATTCTCTTGCTTAACCTCCTCTTTGTGTGTCGTTTGGTTTTGGGAGAACACCCTACTCGGCTTGGCAGCATACCCCTACCCTTATGGGTATTGGGTTGCACATTTGTTGCACCCTTCGGCTAGGTAGCTGTCCGGCCCGGCTGGGTGTTTCACCTTTGCCAAATATGCACAAGGTCTCTTATTCCTTTTAGACCCGCCCGGTCTCATTCTCTTGCTAAACCTCCTCTTTGTGCGCCGTTTGGTTTTGGGAGAACATCCTACTCGGCTTGGCTTCATACCCCTACCCTTATGGGTATTGGGTCGCACATTTGTTGCACCCTAGGGCTAGGTAGCTGTCCGGCCCGGTTGGGTGTTTTACCTTTGCCAAATATGCACAGGGTCTCTTATTCCTTTTTACGTCATTTGTGTCTCGGAGACAAGCCTTGTCTCCTGTAGAGAGTTTCTCCTTTAGGAGGCTTACCTAGCCTCATGTTAGAATAACCCTTCCTCCTGGCGAGTCTTTGACTCATTTTTACCCCTTTCTTGGTAGTGTTTTTAGTGAGTCTCTGACTCATTTGTGCTCTTCTTTTTTTAGTGTGTTAGTTAGTAGTTCGCCTTTAGATTTGTTGTCATTCATCCTTGTTTGAGACTAACTCAGTCATATAGAGCCTTCCCTGCTTGGGATCTTAGATTGTTTTCTCTGTTCTTGGGACACTTCTTTACGTGTTGTGGTTTGTCTCTTTGAGACGCTAGTTGCTTATCCGGGGTTTCCCCTTTTGCTTTAGGGCTTTGCCCTAGTTTGTGGTATTACTTGCGTGTTCCCTTTAAGATTGAAAACATTTAAAGGTTTAGAGCATTGGAAAAGCTTTAAAATCCAAAAACATCAGAAATTTGAAACTCAAAAATATTTAAAAACTTTAAAAATATCAAAAATATTTGAAAAATATAAAAAACCTTAAAAAATCTGAAGTGTGAGTGTTTCTTTTAGAAGCGTAGTTTGAGAGTTCGTTTCGAACTACGTTGGCTTGATCCTCTTCCACGAGGTACGTAGTGCAGCTTGAGATTCTTATCTCAGGTCCAGCCAAACTTTGTAAATAAATATATTTTAACCTTTCTTCTTTAAAACCGTGTTTTCAAAAAGCTCTTCCTTTAGAGTTAGGAGTTTCTCCTAGATGAAGAGTTTCTTTTAGAGTTAGGGGGTTTGTCTTTGATTTGTTGTGGTTATTGTGTGTTTGTGTTAGAGTTAGGAGTTTGTCCTAGCTAGGAGCGCCTCCGTCCGGTCAGTTGGCGATTCACATCGCCGACTGATGACTAGGTCTAGAATGCGCTAGTGATCCCATTGTTTTCCTTAGGAAATACAGCCTAGTTACACATAGATTGTAGGAACCACCTGCATTAGCTTAGGGCTAACCTGCATTTAGTTAGGGCATATAGGGTGTCCTAAAATCTACAATTCACTGGAATTTAAATAATCGTTCAAGAAGCTTTAATAACTAGTCCGGTCTTTTAGATCGAGTCTAAGATAGAGGTCTAGGTGTCTTAGGCATCCTAGCTTAGAATAGACGCGAAGAACTACGTTGCCTTGATTCTCGTGGAGGCGGGGATACGTAGGCTTCTTTGGATGAATACCAGACCATCCGAGGACTCGGGCTAATAATTTAGAGTCTTAGGATTTGTTGTATTGTTATTGTGTGTTTTGATGTGTTTTTCTTATTTTCTAGTACTGATCCTATACCTTTTAGCTATAGCTTGCATGTGTTTGCACATCAGAACTTAGACACCCATTAGGCATGTCACTCATAACCTAGCTATGCTTAGGTGCCACATCTTTCATTTTATTTTATGTGTGCTTATTATTTTATCCTCAGGAAATGCATGCTTAGGTAGACGAATCCTGAGGATTGTTCCCATTTCACATGATTTTTACCCAAACTTCTTTGGAGTTAATAATAAATGGCATAAGAGACCAGGTGCTTGCACTTGGGCGAATTGGGGGCGCCTAACCCCTTCCCCATTCGTCATCAGGCACGGACCTTTTGTATCTCTGGTTATCCATTGCAAACAGAGCATTTGTTTTGGTTCCATGGCATGTCCATGGATGGCGACTCTGAGTTTATTTTAGGTATGTCTCGGTTTCGAGCCCTGGCTCCGGATCAAGACATATCTCTTTCTTTTTATATCGCCACTCGAGCTATGCTATGAGGGTGGCATCAGTTTCGAGAGTTCCTTGGCAGAGCTCTCCTTCACTTTGTGGAGATCTTAGAGGATTGCAGGAGGGATCTCGCGTCCCTCGGCACCGTCCTCAGGATCGGGTTCCACAGGCTGGCGACTCTGCTGGGGAGTTTTTAAAACATTGCCTAACTCTATAAAAATGCCATTTTTACTAACTTTGGAGAAATTTGAGTTAAAATCATTTTAAATGGGAATTCTATCGTTAGAATCCAGGGGCACCAGACAGGTGCGTAATAAAAACGAGGGATTCACACACTGCACATCATGCATTATCATATTTGTTATTTCTTTCATTGTTTTTCCTTCTTGGCTCCACGGGATAGATTCAATGCGTACCCGACTGGGATGTCTTCACCCTGATGGTACTGTTGAATCTATTTCCAAGCTATGCGCTAGAGCTGCAGTCGTAGACATTGGGCGTACTTTTGTCTACAGCAGCCGATGAGCAATGAAGCATACTATGTATAACACGGGGCGTACTTGTGTTATACATGTTAAGTATGTTTCATACGCATAGTACCCTTTTAGATTGAGTCCGGAGCCCTACTTTGTTTCTATATATTATGTATATACTTACTGACCTAGTGAAATCCAACTAGGAAGTACCCTTGTTTATATGAGTATATTACATTCATATAGGGTCGAACATGTGTTGCTCACACATGTGGAGCCTAGAGTTAGGAGCTTTACCCCATTTATAGACTAGGGTAGCTCATTTTACATAGCTACAGCACGGTCCTAGCACACTCACCAGTCTGTCTTGAGTCGAGATTTTCTCGACTCCGCTAGATTAGAATTAGGGCTGGTGCCCCTGGTTAGGATTTGTGTGTATGTGTATATACCTATATATACTGATTATATATATTAAGGTTCTCTTAGTCGAGATTCCTTATTCCTTTCAGTTTGTTATATCCATTTGTTATTCAGATCTAGATCTAGTCAGTGACTTTTGACCGCCATTACCTTGGCCAGGTTTAGTCCTTGATCTGTAGATTATAGGGTTTGACCCGTTGTTGTATATTCTCACCATTGGGTAGTCCATCAGTTGATTACCTTTTTCTGGTAACCATTGGTCATATACCTTTGGTTAAGTTATGGGGATCCCTTGTATAGCGTCGTTATGCTGCCGAATTTTTCGCAGAATATTTTGAGCATAACCGCTATTCCTTAGAGTTAGGAAAACCGTGAGTTTGCCTTTTCTTGACTTCCTTGTCTAGCGTTGTTATGCTGCCGAATTTTTCGCAGAATATTTTGAGCATAATCGCTATTTCTTAGAGTTAGGAAAACCGTGAGTTTGCCTTTTCTTGACTTTCTTGTTTAGCCGTTATGCTGTCGAATTTTTCGCAGAATATTTTGAGCATGACTGCTACTCTTTAGAGTCGGTTTACTTAGTCTGGACCTTGACTTCCTCGTATAGCCGTTATGCTGCTGGATTTTATCCAAAAACATGTTAAGCATGATTGCTATACTTTGGAGTCAGCCTACCTTGTCTTGATTCCCATGCATACATTGCTCAGTAGGATTAGATCCTTACCTGTGTTATCTTGAGATCTGGCAGATAGCTCGTTTGCTGTCCTTATGACCATGGTCTATCATTTCTGGTCATATTGATCATACAATTGTTGGTATCCATCATTCAGATTTTAGATCTGGTCTTTGACCCTACTTTTGTCATTCTTATGGCCATGGTCTATTATCTGAGCCATTGATTTTCATTGATCCATGTTTACCTATCATATATCTTTTACCCTTGGATCATATCGAAATCATTAATGGAAAAGTTTGATCTTACCTGTATTCTTTGAGTGCATGATCATTGCTGAGATCGAAACTTATTTTGATTAGGGATGTTTATCGTTCCTGACTCTTTCATACCCAAAAGAAGAACATTTGTACTCAAATGATACTTAAAGGTGTGGATTGAGAATTCATTGAGACCCTGTTGATGTAGGTCATATTCTCACTGTCTATTTTTCTTTAACCTTCATAGACAGTATTTCTTGGATTTTCAGAATAAAATACCTTTTGGTGTGTTTCAAGATTATTCTTTTCTCTATTTGTTCAGAATCTTTATCCCATGACTATTGATCTAGTGTGTGTGCTTCTAAGTCAAGAGTCTATGTTTAGCAAAAGACCATTCTTTTAAAAGACTGACCATATCTAAACTCATTTGATCCAGGCAGTCTATTGTTTTACCCACATTGTCAATATAAGCCTTTGGTTGCCCCATTTAACCTAGACCTTGTGGAATTGCCTTTTCTGGGATTCCTACTCCAGGATCGAACTTTATAGTTATCATTCTCATGAGGAAAGGTGTATCACCTATAAACTTTTAGTGTCAGTTCAATACCTTTGAAGAAGTGTCCTGTGTCTTTAGATTTGCCTTTCATTGAGTGTACATCAACTTTCTTTTCTCTAAGTTGAAAAAGTTCAGTTATGTAGATGTTCAAAAAAGAAAGAAAGAGAGAAGTGTCATATCTGTCAGTCTTTCTTATATAGAGTCAGTGTTCTGTTTTCTATCAGAACTGATGAAGAGCCCATTGAGGTGTGTCAAAAATCATCAATGTACTTACAGTCTTCAATTCAATAAAATGGTTGATTTCGTACCTTTGATACTCTATGATTCACTCTTAGATCTAATGTTTAAACAACTAAAGACCCCCTTCTCGGATGAGAATGCAGACGAAATTCACCTCGAGATCTGAAAGAAGGTCGAATGAGAGGAAGAGCGTCGAGCATAGCCACTTAAAGAAGAAATCAAAGCCATTGATAGTGGTATCGAAATCCGAAACTCGGGAGAAATGGATTGGAAAAACTTTATCTCCTAAGGAGCGCAAAGAATTGATAAACCTATTTAGAGGGGTTCGAGGTAGTCTTGCTTGATCCTATAAGGATAAACCAGGGGAATGCCCTGTCGTTGAGCAAAGCAAGATTTCATCTGCTTTAGGCATCCAGTTGAAGAGTATAATTTTAAAGAGATAAGCATCAGACATCCTGTGGAGCTGATGAGATACTGAGAGAAGATTTTCAGACAAGGAGTTGTGGAACCTTGAGCATAAATGTAAGATTTTCAAGATGGGAGTGAAGCACAGTGGTTGAAGTTTTGCCTGGCATGCCGTCAGACTCCTAGAAAATTTTTAAGTCTTTGAACCTTAAGCAAAAGAGCTTATGCACCAAATACATCAGGAGGCCATCATTGGACGTTTGAGCCTTAATAGCCAAAATCCTAACGTTTTAAAATCCTTTTGAGAACCCTTTGGGCCAACAATTTAAAGCCAATGGTTCTTTTCAAACACATTATAAACCCGGGGCATTATGCACCCGAACTACGTCGGACCTGATCCCCATATCTTCAGGGATACGTAGGCAACTTGATTTATTCAGGTTCGGTCAAACCTTGGGATAACATCCCTTTTCAAAATTTTGAAGCTAAATGCTAAACCATTCTTTGAAAAAATCCTTAAGTGAACTACGCGGACCTGATCCTCCATTTTTGGGGTACGTAGGTAGTCTGGCTAGACCAGATTCGGTCCAAATCCTTAGAACCTTAGGTATTCAACCCTTTTGAACCCGAACCCACCTAGAAAGTCCTTCTGGTGAAACAAGCAGAGGTTCGAGGCGAATGAAAAGAAAAACAGAAAGAAAAGAATGAGAGTCTGAAGACCCGCTAGGTTGAAAACCCGAAAGGGCGGCCTAGATAAAGTGATTTTCTTGCTAAGTCAATAACCAAAGAGATTGACTTATGTAAAGTAAGGGTAGTGGTATGCTGGATTGAAAACTTGAAGAGACAATCTAGTCAGAGGCAAATAAATACCATGAAAAGTTGAGTTGAATAGAAGCAGAAGGAGTTCCTCAGTTACGTAGAATTCTTAAGTTTGAGTGCAAGCAAAAGTTAGGACAAGTAGTCTTTTAGACTGAAAACTTGAAGATTAAAAGTTGTGACTTCTTTTGAAGAAGAGACTCAAGAAGACGGAGAAACCCAGGCGACTTCACTGCATAGGGTAGGATCTTGGAATCCGAATAGTATCAGCGAGACTTACTTTGACACCTTTTTAAACTAGGGGCATTAAAACCGAGCAACCCAAAGGGGGTAATAACCATGACGAAGATCCCGATGGAGGAATCTAGAGCCTCTTGGCATGCTTTTTGAGACTACTCTAAGAGTGGCTGACCTTACCATTTAAAAAAAAAATGATACATTTGATTTAAGAGTGAATCAAAATTTAGTCAAGTCCCTTGAATATTGTAAGTCTTCTTTGAAAGAGTCCTCAGGAGTCTGTTCCTTGTTTATCATTGTTTTCTTTTAGAATCCAAAGTGTTTGGCACTGAAAAGAATGGGTGTACACCTTCCGAAATGTAAAGAAAAATCTAGAGTAGATCCTGGTTTAAGAATCAAGGAAAGGGCAAGAAATATTTGGTCCAAACCTACCAGAGACATCAAGCCTCAAGTAATATTCAGCAAAAAGGAAGAATCTTAGATCTAGCCTTTGTGAAGTTGGTTTTACCACTATACCAAAGAAAGAACCCATGCAAACTCAAATTTTTCCTACTTACCTCGGTTCTTCTTTTTTAAGACCTTGTCATGGAAGCACATCATACTAGGGGCATCTTTTATGACTTGCGTAATAAAAGATATTACACAATGATAACTGAGATATCTATTCTTAGCCAATAGAAACCAGAGAAGCTTGAGCATACTCTTTGAGTTGAATTCCTTGATCAAATTGTACCTTCAGGAGTCAGTTTCAGAAACTTCAATTCCCAGCGGAGTATAGAATCTACTCTTGCATCCTTCAAACCTCATCAGAATGCTTTTCACCTGCTAAAGAGAGTCAGCACCTAAAAATCTCATCAATCTACTTGAGTTTTGCTTTCAGCAAAGATCATGCGCTCTTAGTTATTCTCGGTAAGAGATGACTGGCCCATTAGTGAATTTGATCATAAATGATAAATTCTTCATTCCTTTTGAAAGTTTTTCGATGTATCTCCTTGGCTCCTAGCTTTGCTATGTTATAGCCATTGTTTCTTTCCTCGACCTCTAACTTTGTTATGTCAGGTGTTTTCTGGCTCTCGATTCCAGGATAAAAACTCGATGTATCTCCTTGGCTCCTAGCTTTGCTATGTTATAGCCATTGTTTCTTCCTTCGACCTCTAACTTTGTTATGTCAGGTTTTCTGGCTCTCGATTCCAGGATAAAAACTCGATGTATCTCCTTGGCTCCTAGCTTTGCTATGTTATAGCCATTGTTTCTTCCTTCGACCTCTAACTTTGTTATGTCAGGTTTTCTGGCTCTCGATTCCAGGATAAAAACTCGATGTATCTCCTTGGCTCCTAGCTTTGCTATGTTATAGCCATTGTTTCTTCCTTCGACCTCTAACTTTGTTATGTCAGGTTTTCTGGCTCTCGATTCCAGGATAAAAACTCGATGTATATCCTTGGCTCCTAGCTTTGCTATGTTATAGCCATTGTTTCTTCCCTCGACCTCTAACTTTGTTATGTCAGGTGTTTTCTGGCTCTCGATTCCAGGATAAAAACTCGATGTATCTCCTTGGCTCCTAGCTTTGCTATGTTATAGCCATTGTTTCTTCCCTCGACCTCTAACTTTGTTATGTCAGGTGTTTTCTGGCTCTCGATTCCAGGATAAAAACTCGATGTATCTCCTTGGCTCCTAGCTTTGCTATGTTATAGCCATTGTTTCTTCCTTCGACCTCTAACTTTGTTATGTCAGGTGTTTTCTGGCTATCGACTCCAGGATAAAAACTCGATGTATCTCCTTGTTCCTAGCTTTGTATTGTTATAGACTTTGTTTCTTCCTTCGACCTCTAACTTTGTTTTGTCAGGTGTTTTCTGGCTGTCGATTCCAGGATAAAAACTCGGTGGTAAAAAAAAGAAAAAAGAAGGTAAACTCTTTGAGTGTTTGGATTTATGCTTGTCTTAGACAAGTTACATTGTGGTTTCTAAAAAAAATGAAAACTCTTTGAGTGATTGGAATGATTATTTTGTTTGTTTGGTTGGTGCTCTTTGAGCAATTGTTATGTTTACTCTGGCTTAGCCTGATATAAAAAAAAAGTGTTTGTGTTGTTGTAATCGTTCGTTCGTTTTCTTATTAACTAGTTTAGATAGTTGAGTCATGAGTACTAGGGAGAGACTATCTCTTTGAGATGTCTTAGTTGCCGAGTTAAGAGTTAGTGAGAGGCTATCTCTCTATTGTTGGTAGAGTTTTATCTTTGTGAATATCATTTTAAAGCTGAAAAAAAAAAAACCAAAAATTTGTTTTGCTTTTGGGTCAGTCAAAATGTGTCGTCTGTTCAGCTTTGCCATTCGCGTGTTACACACGCTCTGCCAAAGAGGGGCATCTGTAGACACCCCATTTTGACCAGACCCAAATTCGTATTGATTGTGCAAAACCCTGTCCAAATGAGTGAGTACGTGCCCCAAATTTAACCCCAACTTAGATTAGGGTCCCGTCCAGATCCTCACAAAATTTCGTCGAGATTTGAACCCATTCACCTAGCCAACGAGCCGAGAGAATGTGCGTAGTACAGATGTAGAAAGGGAGGGTGAATCATCTTAAAGGGGGTTGTCCACGGGTAGATTAGAGGGGTCAAATTTATCATTTCGTTTTTGATTAAAAAATAATAAAAAAAATTTGAGAAGGAGAAATCTCAGATTTGGATCTGAGATTTTGAGAAAATCTCAGATCTGAATCTGAGATTTTCAGGGATTAAGAAGAGGAGGAGAAGGATTTGCAGAAAAAGGGAGGGTGCTTCTCCTCCGGCAATGGTGCCGGAGCTCCGATCGGCCGGCCACCTCCTCCGACGGCTAGCCACCACCCACTGCCCGTCTCCATTTTCACCCCCAAACCCATCTTCTTCTCCATCTACCCCATTCTCAAAGTCCGACCATCCTTCTTCCACCACCGACCCTCACCTCTGTAAACCTCTTTTATCTCCTCCACCGCCATCATCGGCACCACCACCACCATCGAAAACCCCCAATACCCATTTCAATTTCTCCTCTGCAAGACCCAAACCCCTCTTCGAACCCATCTCATTTTCTACCCAAAATCCCTATTCGAAACCCACCACCACCCATTTTCTTCTTCTTTTCCACCTCCGGTCATCTCCCTCATCTTCTCCGGTCGTGCCAACCTCCACCCTCCTCCTCCATCTCTCCATAACCCACCTCAACCACTTCCACAGCCACCTCCACTACCCCTCTATTTTCATCATCCATTTTCACTATCACCTCCCCCATTAAAACCCATCTTCCATTTTCTCCGGTAGCTCCCGCCGGAATCCGGCAAACCCTATTCCATCCAAACCCATCTCCAAATCCCATTATCCCCAACCCATATCTCATCTTCTCCGAGAAGCCCACCCAAATTCCGACCACCATCTTCAATCTCTAAACACCACTCCCATCATTTTCACCATTTTCCCCTTTTTCCAAACCCTCCTCCATTGCAATCTCCACCTCCAAGACCTCTCCATCATTTCTGCTGCCCCCATCACCCATCTCATCCACATCTAGCAAGACCCAAACCCAACTCCGGTTACCTTCTCCGGTCGGATTCTCACCGGAATCCGACCATACACCATTGTCTTCACCAACAGCAGCCACACCCTCCATTTCTCCTTCTTGCAAACCCATTTCAATCGTGACCCCTCTGTTTTTTCCAGCAAGCCATTCTTTCTTCAGAGATTTCCTGCAATTTTCAGGCATTAATTCCGATCATTGTTGACCTGTTAGAAAAAGAGTTCAGATCAGATTTTCATGTGCACGAGGGCGATGAAGGCGCTAGCCCAAGCCCATCTTTAGGGGACTCGCTCAATCTAAGTAGCGCTCTCCTCTCTTGTTTAGTAGGCCTACTCAACCTTTCAGATATGCCCCCTGTTACGCACTACAATTTGTATAAATTAGAATTATCATAATCTTTTGATTTCTTTTTTATATATATTCTTCTCTTGTACTAATCTTTGAGTTAGGTTTTGAGGACGATAATAAATGGACTGCTCAGGTGAGACTCTCTTGAGGATCATAAACTTGTCTTTTATTTAAATAAATTGTTTTAGGAAAGAAGGAGATCCGATGACTACTCTATTCGATATTATCGACATGAGTACTGTCTGATCTCAAGGCGGGCTTAGAAATATTATCCTGTGCATTTGTGATATCAGATGATTACTTTAGCATCATCTGATTTCACCCCCATATCGGGGCAGTGGTACTTGTGGTTGGGCATAGAAGTGTTTAATGTTGTTTCTTGCTTTATTAGGCTATCCAGCGGCTGGTCTGGACTAATTAATGTTGTTTATCATTTTATGATTGCTATAGATTGTGTATTTCTTCTATTGAAAATTCTTCTTTGCTTAGCACTTGATTTATTTTTATAGGAATAAATTGGAATTTGCGATTATCTGGTAGCCTTTTCTTCTCTTTTTGATAGACTAACACAGTCTTATAGACTTCTGTTAAATTTCTTTAGATACTAGAATCCCCTCTCATTGCGAGGGCGATGAAGGCGCTAGCCCAAGCCCATCCTTAGGGGACTTGCTCAGTCCAAGTAGCATACCCCTCCTTTGTATATAGGAGACTTGTCCAGTCTCATTCTCTTGCTTAACCTCCTCTTTGTGTGTCGTTTGGTTTTGGGAGAACACCCTACTCGGCTTGGCAGCATACCCCTACCCTTATGGGTATTGGGTTGCACATTTGTTGCACCCTTCGGCTAGGTAGCTGTCCGGCCCGGCTGGGTGTTTCACCTTTGCCAAATATGCACAAGGTCTCTTATTCCTTTTAGACCCGCCCGGTCTCATTCTCTTGCTAAACCTCCTCTTTGTGCGCCGTTTGGTTTTGGGAGAACATCCTACTCGGCTTGGCTTCATACCCCTACCCTTATGGGTATTGGGTCGCACATTTGTTGCACCCTAGGGCTAGGTAGCTGTCCGGCCCGGTTGGGTGTTTTACCTTTGCCAAATATGCACAGGGTCTCTTATTCCTTTTTACGTCATTTGTGTCTCGGAGACAAGCCTTGTCTCCTGTAGAGAGTTTCTCCTTTAGGAGGCTTACCTAGCCTCATGTTAGAATAACCCTTCCTCCTGGCGAGTCTTTGACTCATTTTTACCCCTTTCTTGGTAGTGTTTTTAGTGAGTCTCTGACTCATTTGTGCTCTTCTTTTTTTAGTGTGTTAGTTAGTAGTTCGCCTTTAGATTTGTTGTCATTCATCCTTGTTTGAGACTAACTCAGTCATATAGAGCCTTCCCTGCTTGGGATCTTAGATTGTTTTCTCTGTTCTTGGGACACTTCTTTACGTGTTGTGGTTTGTCTCTTTGAGACGCTAGTTGCTTATCCGGGGTTTCCCCTTTTGCTTTAGGGCTTTGCCCTAGTTTGTGGTATTACTTGCGTGTTCCCTTTAAGATTGAAAACATTTAAAGGTTTAGAGCATTGGAAAAGCTTTAAAATCCAAAAACATCAGAAATTTGAAACTCAAAAACATTTAAAAACTTTAAAAATATCAAAAATATTTGAAAAATATAAAAAACCTTAAAAAATCTGAAGTGTGAGTGTTTCTTTTAGAAGCGTAGTTTGAGAGTTCGTTTCGAACTACGTTGGCTTGATCCTCTTCCACGAGGTACGTAGTGCAGCTTGAGATTCTTATCTCAGGTCCAGCCAAACTTTGTAAATAAATATATTTTAACCTTTCTTCTTTAAAACCGTGTTTTCAAAAAGCTCTTCCTTTAGAGTTAGGAGTTTCTCCTAGATAAAGAGTTTCTTTTAGAGTTAGGGGGTTTGTCTTTGATTTGTTGTGGTTATTGTGTGTTTGTGTTAGAGTTAGGAGTTTGTCCTAGCTAGGAGCGCCTCCGTCCGGTCAGTTGGCGATTCACATCGCCGACTGATGACTAGGTCTAGAATGCGCTAGTGATCCCATTGTTTTCCTTAGGAAATACAGCCTAGTTACACATAGGTTGTAGGAACCACCTGCATTAGCTTAGGGCTAACCTGCATTTAGTTAGGGCATATAGGGTGTCCTAAAATCTACAATTCACTGGAATTTAAATAATCGTTCAAGAAGCTTTAATAACTAGTCCGGTCTTTTAGATCGAGTCTAAGATAGAGGTCTAGGTGTCTTAGGCATCCTAGCTTAGAATAGACGCGAAGAACTACGTTGCCTTGATTCTCGTGGAGGCGGGGATACGTAGGCTTCTTTGGATGAATACCAGACCATCCGAGGACTCGGGCTAATAATTTAGAGTCTTAGGATTTGTTGTATTGTTATTGTGTGTTTTGATGTGTTTTTCTTATTTTCTAGTACTGATCCTATACCTTTTAGCTATAGCTTGCATGTGTTTGCACATCAGAACTTAGACACCCATTAGGCATGTCACTCATAACCTAGCTATGCTTAGGTGCCACATCTTTCATTTTATTTTATGTGTGCTTATTATTTTATCCTCAGGAAATGCATGCTTAGGTAGACGAATCCTGAGGATTGTTCCCATTTCACATGATTTTTACCCAAACTTCTTTGGAGTTAATAATAAATGGCATAAGAGACCAGGTGCTTGCACTTGGGCGAATTGGGGGCGCCTAACCCCTTCCCCATTCGTCATCAGGCACGGACCTTTTGTATCTCTGGTTATCCATTGCAAACAGAGCATTTGTTTTGGTTCCATGGCATGTCCATGGATGGCGACTCTGAGTTTATTTTAGGTATGTCTCGGTTTCGAGCCCTGGCTCCGGATCAAGACATATCTCTTTCTTTTTATATCGCCACTCGAGCTATGCTATGAGGGTGGCATCAGTTTCGAGAGTTCCTTGGCAGAGCTCTCCTTCACTTTGTGGAGATCTTAGAGGATTGCAGGAGGGATCTCGCGTCCCTCGGCACCGTCCTCAGGATCGGGTTCCACAGTCATCTGAAATCTGTCATTCCTCTTCTACAGCAACATGGACTTTCTCCAGAGCAGATTGCCCTCGTATTCCCTCGATCTCTAGTCAGAACTGCAAAGAAATGGTTTTTGAGTCTGAAGTCTGAAGAGATCCGAACCTTAGAAGACATTGCTAACAAGTTTGTGGATCAATTTTCCATGGAGGAAGGGATAGAGGTAACCAAAAGGGATCTGAAAATGTTGAAACAGGGGCATAATGAAACTTTCACTTCCTTCATCCGAAGATGGAGGAGAAAAGCTGCTCAGATGACCCACAGATTGTCCGATGAAGATCAGATTAAAATTGTGGTGAAAAATCTGTCTCCACCGTATTACCATCATATGGCTATCCAATACTTTCTCGATTTCAACTATCTCATCAAGACGGGAATCCAAGTAGAGGATGCACTGGCTAAAGGCCTAAAGACAAGGACCTCAACTGATGTTAGAGACGGAAAGAGGACTATGGTAGCAGCTGAAGAAGTCAGTAATGTGGAGACCTCCCGTCAACCTTTCAAGAAGGTGGCTCAGAAAAGAAATAAGCCTATTCAGAAACCAGGTAAAGAGATTCCTCCATTGCCGAAGAATTTTGAAAAAGCTTTGAGAGGATTGGTCGAAGTGGGTAAACTTGAACTTCCTGAACCTTCTCCTCCTCCAAATCCTCTTCCTAGCAACTTTTATGAACGAGACTTCTGTGAGTATCATCGAGTTCATGGACATTCAACCAACAGTTGCCAAGCCTTGAAGCATAAGATCCTAAAACTTATCAAGGATGGTAAGGTAGTTGTTGGAGAACCCGGGGCTACCAAAAAACCAGTGCAAAGATCAGTTAGCCCTTTACCGATGGTAGGAGCTATCTCTACAGATGAACCATTATTGGATCCTGCATCCCTTATTCGTCCTATCTCAGAAATGCCACCTGTTCCATCAAACTTTCGACCAATGGAGGAATCTTTTGAAAGGTCGGCCCTCATCCGAATGGAAAACTGGATGGTTAAACTCTTTGGTCAGATGTCCATGTTAACTGAAGAAGTGAAGGAGATGAAAACTCAGATACGATATCTGTCTACCGGATGTGATTCAGCTCCTAAGCAGTTTGCCGATATGGGTACTATGACAGAAGAAACATCAGTTCAGAGTTTAATTCTTGACAGATATGTTGATTTGCATAGTGGGACGAAGCCTGTATTTGTTCCCAGTGAAGTTCAGAATGTTGAACCCTATCGTCAACCTTTTAAGAAGCCAATCATAGCAGTGGAAGAGAGGATGGGTCAGAGACTGAGGAGGGAATGTGCTCAGCTACCATGTTCTCAGGAAGTTATCATGAAGAAATGGGTCAGCGAAGGTCGTTTGACACTTTTAGATCCGAAGCTTATTCCTAACCCACTCCCCAAGCACTGGAGAAGAGATCAGTATTGCGAGTACCATAGAGGTATTGGTCATACAACAGAAAAGTGCCTGGCATTGAAACACAAAATTCAGGACGAGATAGATGAAGACTCTTCCCTTCTTCCTGAACTCTGTGCTTTCATGAATTATGCACCGGTTAGACCTATTCAACCCTTCAACGGTTCCACCACCTCTGTTTATGCTGCATCAAAGCAGAGGGATGCATCAAAAGGGAAAGAAAAAATGTCAGAATGTGAGCCTCCGAAGAATGTCAGGGCAGAGAGCATGATGCCACCAGCAGGTTTTCAGGGGCAGTTTGGGCCAGGTCGACAGAACTACATGGGACCACCTCTTCCGAGATTCCTATACCAGGACCGAAACCACTAGCCGACAACATCATGGAGAAAGACGTGTACTTCTGAACTTCAGTGCCTAGTCCTTGTCCGCGTCCAAGTGTCGTGTTTCAAGTGAGGTGTTCCAAATGTCATGTTTCAAGATTTAACTTCTATCGAGTGTATACCAACTCTTGTGTTGAAGGTTGGTGAGTCATAGTGTCAATGTCAAAAAAAAAAGAAAAAAAAAGAAGGGGGTGTCCTGTTTGTCAGTCTTTTTCATTTAGAGTCGGTGTTTTATTTTCTGTCAAGTCTGATGAAGAGCCCACTGAGGCGTGTTGAGAACTATTGATGTACTTGAAAGTTTTCAATTCAATAAAGTTTGATTTCAATATCTTCAATGTTTTATGATTCACTCTTGGATCTAATGTTTAAAATAACTAAAGACACCCTCCTCGGACGAGGATGCCGATGAAATTCTCCTCGTGATTTGAAAGATAATCAAACGAGAGGAAGAGCGTCGAGCAAAGCCACTTGCAGATGAAATCGATACCGTGGATAGTGGTATCGAAATCCGAAACTCGGGAAGTAAGGATTGGCAAAATCTCCCGAAGAGCGCAAAGAATCGATAAACCTATTTAGAGGGTTCAAAGAAGTGTTGCTTGGTCCTATGAGGATAAACCAGAAGCGTGCCTTGGCATCGTTCAATGTGAGTCACCCTCGGCTTCAGACAGGTCAAAAAAGCAAAAAAAATTCAAATAAAGAATACCAAACATCAAATGCAGTGAATGAAAAATTGAGAGAAGACTTTCAGACAACAAAGTCATGAGCATAGAGCATGAACCCCAAAAAGAATACTTGGGCTATACATTGCGATGGAATTTCAAGTTAAAGCATTCCAGGCGTAGGGGCATTCCCCACATCCAAGCAAAAAAATAAAAATCAGAATGAACAAAGAAAAATAAGATAGAATCCAGAGAAGAAAGGAGAAGGGAGCATGCCCCACGTCAACTCCTCAAGAACGTCAGAATCGCAGGAAGCAGAGTCGATAAATGGATTGAAAATTTCAAAATCATCTTCAGCATTCATAGAAGACCCAGAGCCGTAGAATCCCGAATATCAGTGCGAGATCCCAAAGAAAAAGTGGGAATTCAATCAGTCTAGCTTGCACAGTGCAGATGAAGTCTTGCCAGGAAATGCCGCCAGACTCCTCAAAAAAAAAAGAGAAAGGAAAAAAGTTCAAAGCCATTGAACCTTAGCCATTCAAGAAGCTTGTATGCCAAAACATCAGAAGGCCATCCTTGGACGCCTGAGCCTTAAACGCCAAAAATCCCAAGTTCAAAAAAAAATCCTTTTGCGAACACATTCGAGCCTCAACAAAATCAAACATTCTTTTCAAACACCCGCAAATTAGGGGCATTTCGGCCCGAACTACGTCTGACCTGATCCCCAACTCTTCGGGGGTACGTAGGCAACCTGATCAATTCAGGTTCGGTCAACCTTTGGGATAAAAAATCAAATTATTCCCTTTCAACCTTTGGGATAAAAAATCAAATTATTCCCTTTCAACCTTTGGGATAAAAGTTAAATTATTCCCTTTCAACCTTTGGGATAAAAATCAAATTATTCCCTTTCAACCTTTGGGATAAAAGTCAAATTATTCCCTTTCAACCTTTGGGATAAAAGTCAAATTATTCCCTTTCAACCTTTGGGATAAAAGTCAAATTATTCCCTTTCAACCTTTGAGCTTAAAAGCCAAATCATTCTGTTCCAAACCTCAGCGAACCACTCGAACCTGATCCTCCATTGTTGGGGTACTTAGGCAACCTGGCCAATCCAAGTCTAGTCGAAACTTTGAAATCCAAAAGAAATATCCAACCGTTTTGAACCCCAGCCCACTTAGAAAGTCCTTCTGGTGAACAAGCAGAGGTTCAAAGTCAAGAACAAAAAACGATGGAATCTGAAGACCCGCTAGGCTGAAAACCCGGGAGGGCGGTCTAGGCAAAATTTAGGGTCATTCACCCGCTAAGTTGACAACTGAAAAGTCAGCTTAGGCAAAAGTTAGGGTATCGAGCCCGCTGGATTGAAAACCCGAAAGGGCGAACCAGGCAAAAGTTAGGGCAAGCGGTCCGTCAGATTGAAAACCTGAAAAGGCAATCTGGTCAATGGCAATGACTTCCAGCAAAAAGTGAATCATTGAGGTGGAGAAACAGTCTTCAACCAGGGTAAAATCTCGGAGTCCAAGTAGTGCCAGCAAGCTTACTTTAACATTCCTCTAAACTGAGGGCATCGAAACCGAGCAATCCAAAAGGGATAATAACCATGACATAAACACCGAAAAAGGAGAGTTGTGCATCTTGACACGGTCTTCGAAATACTCTAAGAGTGGCTAAGCCATACCCTTAAAAAATGACACATCAGATCCAAGAGTGAGTCAAAAGCGAGTCGAGTCCTTGGAACAATGAGAATCTTCTTTGATTGAGTCCTTGGAAATCTGTTCCTCCTTCATATTTGTGTTCCCTCTCCTTGCGAAGTCCAAACTGTCAGATGCTGGAAGAATGGGAGCGTGTCATCCAAAATGCGAAGAAAATTCAGAGTAAATCCTGGTTTAGGTATCAGAAGGGGCGGGAGACATCTTGTTCAAACCTACCAGAGACCTTAAGCCTCCAAAAGTGAGCAATGCGAAAGAAGGGATTTTCAGACTCAGCCATCATGGTTATTGTCCTATTCTCTCCATACAAAAAAAAAAAAAAAAACTTTGCATCCTCAAGCCTTCATGAAACGAAACATCTTTTCTTCAACCATCATTGTCTTGCCTTCTTAAAACTCCTGTCATGGAAACACAATATACTAGGGGCATCTTTTATGACTTGCGTCATAAAAGATGTCAAGCGCACAAAGGCAATCAGTAACAATGTCTCAAGCAAGTAAGGATAAGAGGGGTACAAGCACATCTCAAGCCTAACCTCTAAACTCCTCAGTTGAGTCCTCTCTTCAGAAGAGTCAATTCTCTAAGAAAATCAGTTTCCCAAGCGGAGTCTAGAATTTGCTCGCGCAGCCTTCAATCCCCGGCAAAATCAGAAAAAATGGTCAATATCCAAATCCCTGCAAGTTATCTGAGTCCAATTCTCAGCAAGGAACTCATACTCCCAATTTCCTCGGCAAGAGGCAATCAGTCTAAAAAAAAAAAAATCATCATTCGAAATCAATCAATTCTCAGCAATATCACTGTCCTTCCAAGGCTCTTCGTGGTTTGTCAGGCAGGCACATCATGGACCCTTGCTCCCTGAATGGCTCTTCGTGATCTGTCCTTTAGGATATATCATGGACCCGCTCTCCATGCTCATTTCATTCATCTCCATTACTTGTTATTCTTGTTGGGCTCTTCGTGGCTTATTGTCATGGACCCCAAATTTCATTATAGGCTCTTCGTGGCTTATTGCCATGGACCTTAGATTCATTGTGTGGCTCTTCACGGTTTGTTGCCGTGGACCCTCGATTACTTCTTGGCTCTTCATGGTCTACCATTCAGGTATACTACGGACCCATGCTCCCCGATTGGCTCTTCGTGATATGTCCTTCCAGAAATATCATGGACCCACTATTCATAGTCATTCCATTCATATCTTTTACATGTCATTTGTTTCTGCATGTTGGGCTCTTCATGGCTTATTGTCATGGACCCCAAATTCAATGTTTGGCTCTTCACGGAGTATTGCCGTGGACCCTTGATTCCTTTCTGCTGGGCTCTTCATGGTTTCTTGCCATGGACCTTAGATTCATTGCGTGGCTCTTCACGGTTTGTTGCCGTGGACCCTCGATTACTTCTTGGCTCTTCATGGTCTACCATTCAGGTATACTACGGACCCATGCTCCCCGATTGGCTCTTCGTGATATGTCCTTCCAGAAATATCATGGACCCACTATTCATAGTCATTCCATTCATATCTTTTACATGTCATTTGTTTCTGCATGTTGGGCTCTTCATGGCTTATTGTCATGGACCCCAAATTCAATGTTTGGCTCTTCACGGAGTATTGCCGTGGACCCTTGATTCCTTTCTGCTGGGCTCTTCATGGTTTCTTGCCATGGACCTTAGATTCATTGCGTGGCTCTTCACGGTTTGTTGCCGTGGACCCTCGATTACTTCTTGGCTCTTCATGGTCTACCATTCAGGTATACTACGGACCCATGCTCCCCGATTGGCTCTTCGTGATATGTCCTTCCAGAAATATCATGGACCCACTATTCATAGTCATTCCATTCATATCTTTTACATGTCATTTGTTTCTGCATGTTGGGCTCTTCATGGCTTATTGTCATGGACCCCAAATTCAATGTTTGGCTCTTCACGGAGTATTGCCGTGGACCCTTGATTCCTTTCTGCTGGGCTCTTCATGGTTTCTTGCCATGGACCTTAGATTCATTGCGTGGCTCTTCACGGTTTGTTGCCGTGGACCCTCGATTACTTCTTGGCTCTTCATGGTCTACCATTCAGGTATACTACGGACCCATGCTCCCCGATTGGCTCTTCGTGATATGTCCTTCCAGAAATATCATGGACCCACTATTCATAGTCATTCCATTCATATCTTTTACATGTCATTTGTTTCTGCATGTTGGGCTCTTCATGGCTTATTGTCATGGACCCCAAATTCAATGTTTGGCTCTTCACGGAGTATTGCCGTGGACCCTTGATTCCTTTCTGCTGGGCTCTTCATGGTTTCTTGCCATGGACCTTAGATTCATTGCGTGGCTCTTCACGGTTTGTTGCCGTGGACCCTCGATTACTTCTTGGCTCTTCATGGTCTACCATTCAGGTATACTATGGACCCATGCTCCCCGATTGGCTCTTCGTGATATGTCCTTCCAGAAATATCATGGACCCACTATTCATAGTCATTCCATTCATATCTTTTACATATCATTTGTTTCTGCATGTTGGGCTCTTCATGGCTTATTGTCATGGACCCCAAATTCAATGTTTGGCTCTTCACGGAGTATTGCCGTGGACCCTAAATTCCTTTCTGCTGGGCTCTTCATGGTTTCTTGCCATGGACCCTAGATTCATTGCGTGGCTCTTCACGGCTGGTCACCGTGGACCCTCGATTACTTCTTGGCTCTTCATAGCTTATGGCTATGAACCCTTGATTCTCAGTTTTTCTAATCCATTAATCACTCAATATCTTTCTTGCAAGGTTCTTCGTGGCTTATTACCACGGACCCCGGATTATGGCTTGGCTCTTCGCGGTTTGTTGCCGTGGACCCTCGATTTCTAGTTTCCTAAAAATAAAAAAATATAAATAAATTTCGTTCCGCGAGGCTCTTCGTGGCTTACTACCATGGACCCTCGATTCCCGTTTGCTTGGCTCTTCACGGTTCACCACCGTGGACCCTCGTTTTCTGCAAGGCTCTTCATGGCTTATTACCATGGACCCCTGATCAAAATTTTCATTCAACTGTTGTTCTTCCTTGTCTAATTTGGTGAAAAGCTGGACAACAACTCTCTCTAGTTATTTTGTTGTCAAGTCATGGTCCGTCGTTCCACAGTGTGCCGTCACCCAAGTGCGGAGTCAGGAATACCTGTGTGACCGATGTGTTACTCGAGTGTGACCGATGTGTTACTCGAGTTATTTCTCTGGTGGGAGGCTATCTCACCAATATGTTTTGAATGCTGAGTTATGTGTCCAGCATTTCACCAAATTAATATTAAGTCATGTTGAATGTGAAATTTTAAAACGAAAGTCTCTCTGAGAGCATCTTTGAGAGCATCAAGCCAATAATCAAAATCCTTTTCATTCAAAACCCCTGAGGCATCCCTTCCCTCCAATTCGAGTGAGACCCCTGAGACATCTGTTCCCTCCACGAGTTCAATCTTTGTAAAATAAATTTTGGGCCAGTCAAAATGTGTTGTCTGTTCAGCTTTGACATTCGCGCGACAAGCACACTCTGCCAAAGAGGGGCATCTGTAGACACCCCATTTTGACAAGGCCCTAAACCCGCATATTCGAATAAAATCCCGAGGTCAGACGGAAAATGAATGAAATTAATCCGAGCAAAAGAGAATGTGGGGCCCGCTTGTGTGGGACCCGTTTGTGTGGGACCCGCCTGTGTGGGACCCGCTTTTGTGGGGCCCGCTTTTGTGGGGCCCGTTTGTGTGTGACCTGCTGATGTGGGGCCCGCTGATGTGGGACCCGCTTGTGTGGGGCCCGCTGTTGTGGGACCCGCTTATGTGGTCAAAGAGAGAATAAGGACGGTCATCATTTTCTTCGTTTTTAAAGTGGGCGTAATGAGTGGTTTTGGTTTTCGCATGGCATCCAATGCCATTTGAAAATTATTTTTTATTTTTTTTTATTTATTATTTTGCAAAAAAATGGGAAATGGGGGGGGGACAAGAGGGGGACAAAAAAAAAACCCATCATCCTCTCTCATGATGAGTCATGAGAGCCTCCCCAGTCTTCTTCTCTCTCGCAGAGAGAAAAGACCAGAGGAGAGAAAAATCCAGGGGAGGGAACTGGAGAAGAAAAAAACCAGAAAGAAAAAAACCAAAAAAAAGAAAAGAAGGAGAAACAAAAAAAAAAAAAAAAGGAGGAACCAGAGAAAAAGAAAAAAAGGAAAAACCAGAGGGGAGAGGGAGAGAGAGGGAGATCTGCAAAGGGGAGAGAGAGAGAGAGAGAGAGAGGAGAGATCTGTAGAGAGAGAGAGGGAGAGAGAGAGAGAGAGAGAGTCTTCTCCTCCGGCAATCCAGCCGGAATCCGGCGAGGCCAAACCCATCTCCGACCGGCCATCCACCGATCACCACCACCTTCTCCGGCATCCTCCCAACCAACCACTGGAGCTCCACCGGCATCCACATCTCCTCCACCCCACCTCCAGCGGGCCCCACCTCCAGCGGGTCCCACATCAGCGGGTCCCACATCAGCGGGCCCCACACAAGCACGACTCTGTCAACACCTTCCTGGATCTCTTGTTCCTCCTATAGCTGGCGTAAGTTCAGTTTTTATTTTAGAATTATTCATTCTTTGCACTACACGGGTCCCACAGCGGGTCCCACATCAGTGGGTCCCGCAGCGGGTCCCACAACAGCGGGTCCGCAGCGGGTCCCATAACAGCAGGGCCCAGCGGGTCCCACATCAGCGGGTCCCACATCAGCGGGTCCCACAACGGGTCCCACAACAGTGGGTCCCACAGCGGGTCCCACAGCGGGTCCCACAGCAGTGGTCCCACATCAACGGGTCCCACAGCAGTGGGTCCCACATCAGCGGGTCCCACAACCGGTCCCACAACAGCAGTCCCAGCGGGTCCCACAGCAGCGGGTCCCACAGCGGGTCCCACATCAGTAGGTCCCACAGCGGGTCCCACATCGGGTCCCACATCGGCGGGTCCCACAGCGGGTCCCACAACAGCGGGTCCCAGCGGGTCCCATAACGGGTCCCACAGTGGGTCCCACAACGGGTCCCACAACAGCGGGTCCCAGTGGGTCCCACAGCGGGTCCCACATCAGCGGGTCCCACAGCGGCGGGTCTCAGCGGGTCCCACAGCGGGTCCCACACAAGCATACCGACTCTATATATGTCAGCCCCCTCATCTTGATATTGTCAGTCCTCTTCACTTTAATAATGGCAACCCATTTCATTTTGGTTTGTACAGCCCTCTTCACTTTAATAATGGCAACCCATTTCATTTTGGTATGTGCAACCCTCTTGCAAATGGTGTTAACACCCTTATTTGTCCTCCATCTCTTTAAGAGACATGCCTTGTCTCATTAGCATATATTTTTTAGAATTTCCAGTTTGAGAGTCAGTCCTTCAGTCAGTCCAGGAATTTTTCCTATCATCATAGGGGTTAGGATTCTGTCCATCCTCTCATCAAGTCGTGATCTTTACCCGCTCCGGCAAGGTATAGGATGCTGTCCAACCCTTGCCGAGTTATTTTCCTGTTCGTTCCCCCGCAAAGTATAGGATGATGTCCAACCTTTGCGGGATTCCAGAAGTCTCCCTACCCTTATGATGATAGGATTTTATTCTCTGGTGTCAAAAAAACAACAAAAACATTTCAAAAATACTTGAAAACAACAAAAACATTTCAAAAATACTTGAAAACAACAAAAACATTTCAAAAATACTTGAAAACAACAAAAACATTTCAAAAATACTTGAAAACAACAAAAACATTTCAAAAACACTTAAAAATTCAAAAACATCTGAAAAATCAAAAATCTCAAAAAATCTTGAGTCATGTGCAGAGTAGTTAGGAATTCTGTCCGAACTACGTTGGCTTGATCCCTTTCAACAGGGTACGTAGTGCAGCTTGGGATCCACATCCCAGGTCCAGCCAAACCTTTAAAAATAAACATTTCAAATATTCTCAAAATACAAAAAACTTCAAAACCTTTTCAAAAAGATCTTCCCCTAGAGTTAGGAGTCTGTCCTAGATATTTAGGGTGTTTTAGAGTTAGGAGTCGGTCCTGATTTGTATTGATATGGTGTGTCCTGTCGTGTGAGTGTCCCTAGAGTTAGGAGGCCGCGAGTCGATCGGTCAGACACTTAGTCGAACCGATGGCTAGACTAGGAAGCATATAGTCAGCCCATGGTTTTCTTTATGTTGCACAGCCTAGATACACATAGGATATAGGGCCCACCTGCATTAGCTTAAGGCTAATCAACTTGCATTAGTTAGGGCATATAGAGTCCTAAAAATTACAATCCACTTGAATTTAAGCAATCGCACAAAAAGCTTTAAACATCAGTCGAGTCTAGTGGATCGAGTCTAGGATAGCGGTCCTAGAGTTTTAGGCATCGTAGTTTAGAATAGGGCACCGAACTACGTTGGCTCTGATTCTTCCCGAGGCCGGGATACGTAGTGCAGCTAGGATGGATGGCCATCCTGGTCCGAGTCAAGTATTGCATTAGAGTCTAGGGTTTGTCGTGTCGGGTCGTGTGTCGAGTCGTGTTGTGTTGCGTGTTTTGCTGTGTTTTCTTATTTTTATGTACAGATCCTATACCTTTAGCTGTAGCATGCATGTGCTTGTCCACCAGAACTTAGACACCAATTAGGCATGGCACTCATAACCTAGCTATTCTTAGGCGACATATCTTTCATTTCTTTTGTGTGTGCTTCTTATTCATCTCCGAGACATGCATGATTAGCTAGACGTTATCTCGAAGATATTCGTTCTCATTTCGCATGATTTTCGCCCAAAACTCTTCAAAATTAATAATAAATGGCATAAGAGACCAGGTGCTAGCACTTGGGCGAATTGGGGGCGCCTAATCCCTTCCCCATTCGTCATCAGGCACGAACCCTATTTTATATCTCTGGTTATCCGTTGCAACAGAGCACAGCATGGGATCCAGGGCCCACTTCCTTGGATGGCGACTCTTCTTTGTTTAAGATACGCCTCGAATCTGGGCTAGTCCCCGAATCGAGAGGTATCTCACTTTACATCGCCGCTCATGCTGTGAGGGGCACTCTTTCGAGAGTTCCTTGGTGGGGCTCTCCTTCACGTGGACGATCTAGAGAGACTCGCGCGGGGGCCCGTCCCCTCACGCCCGTCCTCACGATCGGGGTCCACATAAAGACAGGAACCTGTTTTCAACTTATGAAACAGTTGAAGATGGAAGCGTGTTATACATGGGAAATTCGTCGACAGCAGAAGTCAAAGGGAAGGGCAAGGTGGAACTTGAGTTCACATCCGGCAAGCGACTCACTCTAACCGGTGTCTACCATGTACCAGAAGTTAGAAAGAACTTAGTGTCTGGAAGCATTCTCAACAAGAATGGCTTCAAACTTGTATTTGAATCTGACAAGTTCATTCTTTCTAAGGGGGTACTTTTGTTGGGAAGGGATATATGTATGAAGGGATGTTCAAACTTAATATCAATAAAGTGAATGTCTTTGCTTATGTTTTGGATTCTTCTTTATCTTTATGGCATAATCGTTTAGGACATGTAAATACTAGGAAAATGAATGATATGGTTAAGTTAACCTTAATTCCTAAATATGAAAATGACTTAGTAGATAGATGTAAAACATACATGCAAACCAAGATAATCACTAAGTCATTTCCTAAAGTAGATAGAACTTCTAACTTGTTAGATTTAATTCATAGTGATGTATGTGACATACATAGTGTTCCCACAAAGGGAGGTAAAAAGTACTTTGTTACATTTATTGATGATTATTCTAGGTACTGTTATGTTTATCTACTTAGTCATAAAGATGAGGTTTTAGAAAAATTTAAGATTTATAAAACTGAAGTAGAAAACCAATGTATAACAAGCATTAAATGTCTCAGATCAGATAGAGGTGGTGAATATCACTTTCCTCATTTCTGTGAATCAGTAGGCATAGTCCATGAATCTTCTGCCCCTTATACACCACAACAAAATGGTGTAGCAGAAAGGAAGAATAGGACACTTACTGAAATGATTAATGCTATGCTTGTTAATTCTGGTTTAAATAAAAGTTTTTGGGGTGAAGCCTTACTTACAGCTTGTCACATTTTGAATAGGGTACCAAGTAAGAAATCTGATATAACCCCTTATGAATTGTGAAAGAAAAGGAAACCAAACTTAAGTTACCTTAAAGTTTGGGGTTGTAGATCTATAGTTAAAGTCCCTAAACCTAAGTTAAGAAAATTAGGTGAAAGGGGTATTGAGTGTATCTTTTTGGGATATGCTAGTCACAGTAAGGCCTATAGGTTCTTAGTTATAGAACCCAATGATTTTATAGATGTCAATACCATAATTGAATCTAGAGATGCATTTTTCTATGAAAATAGGTTCACTTCAATTCCTAAAGAAATTGAACCTACAACTTCTGTAGATCATCATCTAGAATCACAAACAGAAGTTGGTGAACCTAGTGTACAACCTAGTAAAATAAGAAGAAGTTCAAGAGATAGAAGGGATAGGAGTTTTGGCCCTGACTTTGTAACCTACCTGGTAGAAGGGACAAGGGAAAAACTCCAAGGTTCTATCTTGTTAAACTTTAGCATAGAAAGTGACCCTCAAACCTATGGAGAAGCCATAAAGTCACAAGATGCTGCTTTTTGGAAAGAAGCAATTAATGACGAAATGGATTCTATCATGGGTAATAAAACTTGGATTTTGGTTGATCTACCACCTGGGTCTAAACCTATAGGATGTAAATGGATCTTCAAGAAGAAGATCAAAGTAGATGGGACCATAGAAAAGTTTAAGGCAAGGTTAGTTGCCAAAGGGTTTACTCAAAAACCCGGTATTGATTACTTTGACACATATGCACCTGTTGCTAGGATTTCTACCATTAGAGTGTTGATTGCCCTTGCTTCCATATACAAACTTCACATTCACCAGATGGATGTTAAAACCGCATTCTTAAATGGTGAACTTGATGAAGAAGTGTATATGGAACAACCTGAGGGATTTATTCTGCCAGGCCAAGAGCATAAAGTATGTAAGCTTATCAAATCTTTGTATGGGCTTAAGCAAGCCCCTAAACAATGGCATGAAAGATTTGATAAAGTCTTAGTGTCAAATGGTTATAAGATACATGAATCAGATAAATGTATATACAGTAAATTCAAGGGTGGCAAATGTGTTGTTATTTGTTTATATGTTGATGACATGTTAATTTTTAGTACCGATATTGAAAGCATTCAATGTACTAAATCATATCTTTCTCAAAACTTTGATATGAAAGATATGGGTGAAGCTGATGTGATTTTGGGTATTAGAATCATAAGACAGGATAATGGTCTTATTCTAACACAATCACATTATATTGAGAAAGTTCTCAAAAAGTTTAACCATTTTGAATGTTCACCCATTTCAACACCTTTTGACCCAAATATAAAATTGTATCTTAATACTGGTAGGACTATCTCTCAACTAGGGTATGCTAGTGTAATTGGTAGTCTTATGTATGCTATGACTTGTACTAGGCCAGACATAGCATATGCTGTAGGTAAACTTAGTAGGTTTACCAGTAATCCTAGTTTTTCTCATTGGAATGCAGTCTATAGAGTTTTAAAATATTTAAAGAAAACTATAGACTATGGTTTATGTTATAGTGGGTATCCAACTGTAATAGAAGGATACTCTGATGCTAGTTGGATAACTGAGCGTATAGACCATTTATCAACCAGTGGGTGGATTTTCACCCTTGGTGGGGGAGCAGTCTCCTGGGCCTCTAAGAAACAGACATGCATAACAACTTCAACTATGGAAGCAGAGTTTATAGCTCTGGCAGCATGCTGTAAAGAGGCGGAATGGCTTCGGAATTTGTTATTGGAAATTCCGTTATGGTCTAAACCAATGCCATCGATTTATGTCCATTGTGATAGTCAGGCCACACTATCAAGGGCATATAATCATGTTTATAATGGTAAGTCCAGACATATAGGACTTAGGCATAGTGCTATAAGAGAGTTACTTACTAATGGAGTAGTAACTATTGATTTTGTGAGATCGAGCCAAAACTTGGCCGATCCATTCACTAAAGCTCTTGCAAGAGATCTGGTGTGTAAAACATCATTAGGGATGGGGTTAAAGCCATTAACCAATAGTCACCAATGATGGAACATCAACTCAACACTTGAATAAACATCAAGTCTTGAGTTCAATGAGTCCAAGTACATCATATGGAGTGATTGCAAGCACTATAATCTTATTATTTGCCATCCCAAGGTAAAGTGCTTGGTACCTGTAATGTTTAAAAGGAGAAGGCTGAGTATTTAAACTCTTAATAGGCTTATAACATAGTGTTGGAGTGTTTTAGTTACAGGGGCACTCTTGATAAGCCTACCTATGTGAGTGTGGAAGTGGTGCCGCTTCCTATGAGACCTGGCTAGTCTCTAGAGCGCTCATGAAACCAAGATATAGACACAAGGCCAGTACATGTGTCGGTTTTAGAAATTGCCCAAAGAGGTGAAATCTTGTGTGTGAGACGTATCCGGTTAACCAAATAAAATAGCTAGTTCAAAGATACGTCTACTATGCAATTCTGGTTAACTTTGATATGTCCTCACTAAGTGAAGGTTCAAATCGAGAGATACCTTCATCTATGCATAAGATTTCCAAGCCTGATGAGAAAATTTTCTTTGATTTTGAAAATGGTGGGGGATTGTTAGTGATTTTGCATTTTCAAAATCAGGTATATTACATGTTTTAGTGTTTTGGAAAATGTTTTATCAAAAGCGTTTGGGAAAAAGAAAATGTTTTCTTGGAAATATTTGCTTTTACAAAAGGATGTAGAAGTGTAGTTGAAAAAGATAGTTCCACATCGGATGAGAGAAAAGAAAGAGAAGGGCTTATAAAGCACTACCTTTTCTAACTCTTGTTGATTGCACATTGGGTTGAACCCATGGTTGGACCCGCGGGACGGTGCAACGCACCGTTCGCACACGCGCGCGCGCGGCGTGGGCAATGGGCTATAGGGCGCATAGTGGCGCTTTATTGGCGCTTTTTTAGGCGCACTTTGCACTGGTTCAGTTGGGTTGGGCTTCGGTTCGGGCCTAACGGTCGGCCCAACGGACCCATGACTCCAACGGTCAAAGGGTGTGATCAAATGGGTTGTGTCCCTTTCCCCAACGGTCATGTGCCAAGGGGGTGCGATCCACACCATAGATGGTTGATCTAACGATGACTGGGTTGGAGAGAGGTTTTACTCAAGCCAACAGTCACATCTAGGATCGATCAGGACCGTTCAATATCAATGGGTGCGATCTAACGGTCAGATTTCAAACATTCTGGAAAGGTGCCCTGTAGAGGTGTTTTTCACACTGAAAAGACACCAGATGGTCTATAAAAATGTGCAAACTTCAGTCATTTCAGATAGAAATCGAATTGGCAATTCTGACTGATTTCACACTCTCTTCTACACTCCTACAAAAATCCCCAAGTATTTCTACATACTGTTTTTCTTTTGTTTACTGTTCTAGATACTGTTTTTCTGCAGAAACAGAATCTAGAGATTTCTAAGGCTTGAAATTTCGGAAGGGCATTTCGGGTTTGATTCCGCTAGTGCTACGCGTCATCAAACATTAGTAGGGCTTCCCTACTAGGCTTCATTGTATCTTGGAGGCAATTCGCGGATCCCCTTTGCACACTACTAGTGGGGGCGAATCTTGTCTTAAGGAAAGTGATATCACGCCTTGAAGCAACAAGTTTCTGTTTTCTATCATCAACAGTACCCTCAATAAAATACCGGGTATGGTAAGGAGGAAAAAAGAGGATAAGTAATGTAACTCGACAAGAATCAATAGATAATCTCATTAGCACTCAATCATCCAAGACAATGATCCCCCGGCTGCCGATTGCTCTAAGCTTTTATCACAGGCCACTTCACAATCAACTATTCCTTCCACCATTTCCACATCCACAGTCATCCTTTGTGAATGGGTGGATAACTCCTGAAATACGGATGAATCTTTGTCATATACATGGTCGTTTGGACCACCAGGTCCTGTAACACTGGATTGTGATTCAGCCTGGACTGATGGATTCGCATTTAACTCTTCAACTGTATCAAAAGTCAGTTGCTGGACCCCAAAAATGCAGTGTATATCACTGTCATTCATCAGTTGATTCTGTCTGTGTATGAGAATTAGCCAAGCTAAAAAAACGAAAATAAATGTATTGTCAAAACGGGGGTAAATTATCCTGCTTTACACCAAGTCATTCATCTTTTTTTCTTTTTTCAGTGATAATGGAAAGTTTGTTAAGAGAAGACAACAAATAAGGGGACGAGGTGAAATAAAAGCTTACAAAGATACAAACAGGAAAAAGGAAAACAACAGGCAATAACAGAAATAGATAAGAAGCACCTCCTCCCCTACGGGAAGCAAAAGCCACTCCACCCCTTCTCGAGCTAGAGTCTAAACCGCATTATTTAGTTTTGAATTATGACATTTTATTAATGACGGGTACACATCCAATGACTGAGATGGTCAGATATTCTAAGAGGTGTGGATGAAGCTTACCTGTAGGTAATGTCTTCCTGAATATGACACTATAATATAGGCTGGTAGCTGACATACATAAACCACAACAATATTGCTGAACTTAAGACTCTTGCTTCTAAGAGGAAATTGTCTACTGTTGGATAAGAGCTGAGCCAAATTTCAAGACTGGCTGCAGTCCCACAATCTCAGATGCACATCGAAACAATTTAGCCTTAATATATCAAAAAATGTATCTGTATACAAATAATGTGACAGGGTAATTACTTATCAGTTATCACAATGAACCAGTTTGGAGGTAAATGAATTCCAACCCTGCACTACAAATGCCATGGTAAAAATCAATCATCGCATTGCAAGGATCCCTTCAAGCAGACCAATATAGCTCAAAACTCCTCTACAAGTCAAAGATTTCCATAACTGAAACAAACTTGCCCATCTGCTCAGGGGTTCAACCTGAACTTCCATTCTTTCAGACGGATGCGACTCCTGTCCATTAAATGTTCTGTTAGGGTGAAGAAGATCAATGGAGTCATCTTCCTCACTGTTCCCCAATACCCAACTACCTTTTCCCAAGCTTATCCCTTCTCCTTCGCTTTGTTTCCCAGTACTCCAAGTAAGTACTATTAATGCACCAGCCAAAAACCAAATTATTAAAGCCTAGTTAAGCCCTTGGACATTTTGTAATGTTCCTTTTTAGGAACATTGAACGAGTATTACGGATCGGATGGAAGTGCAGGGATTGGGCCGTGTGTGACCGCTTTCTGTGTGTTTTGGCATCCTTTGTGGGGCTAGATCGGGTGGAGATGGTCCACTTGTGGGGCCATTGGAGTGGGAGTCTTTGGAGCATTGGTCGGAGAGCCATCTAGAGTCCAAAGGGTATGAGAGGTGGCCATATTTTGTACTATTTTGCACTATTTCCGCCTGGGGGATTAAATGATATTGGCACCCATGTACGGGTGAGTGGAACTTTTGGTGGGTTTGGGCCAAGAAATACACGATTATGCAAGGGCCCCTTTGGGCAATCTCTTCATGGTGCTGAAATGATAGTGGCACCCCCCCTGTGTTTCCATTCATGGGCAACACTCTCTTGGTTGTGCTCAAAAGAAAGGTGCTGAATTGATAAAGACACCCATATGGTTTGGGGTAGGAGTAATTAGGCTATAAGTAACAAATGGTGAAGGAGCAAAGGGCATGTAATCAAGACATTCAAAGAACTTATCTCCTATGCTAGTGAAGCAACCAGCTAAGAAGGCAGTGGGTTTTCTAATTGGACGGTGCAGTGAGTACCCCATCTATCCTCCATCCTCCATCCTCCTTGCAACAGTGTGCCCTTGGAGATCACCCATATTCCACAACCATTGAAGAGAGCATCCTCTCCTTCGAGCCAAGCTTCCCCAAGACCACATGTTATGTTTCTATTCTCTTCTTTGTAATTGGTGATTAGGAATTTCCCAATCATCCCTCTTATGAGAGCCATAGCTCTATTCTTTTATATAAAGCCATTTTTTTGGTGGCTTGAGTGACTTGGAATTGCAAAACAGTCCCTATAAATTGGTGCAACGGAAATGTTTGATGAAATGTCTATGTGAGTGGCCTTCCATTTTTGTAGTTAACATGCTTGGTGAGGGTTAAAGGCCCGTCATTTAGATAGCAGAAAAGGGTCATTACACATTTTCACCACCATATCTACCTCCTAAATGTTTCATCCCACTAATAAGTGCTACAATCCCAGCTACTATGGCACATCTCTCAATGATAACATGTAAATACGCCCAAAGGACCCTCCTCAAAGAAATATCCTCCCCATTAGCTGGTTTTTTAGGCCATAAAGATGCATTAACTGGCTGCATACATGCCAAAAGTATAGCAGTTACTCCAAACTTGACGTGTGCTGAGATGATATAACAACCCCTAAGCTCAGCAGCAGCGAAGAGAACACCAAGAAGGACAATAGCTATTCCCGAATACTGTAAGTACACATGACACTTGTACCAGCCATCACCATTCACATGTTTTAAGTACCTCGCCGCTAATATTCCACCAGGAAGAAGGATACCCCATGCCACAAACATCATAAACCCATGAACAGATAGAACTGGCCGTAGATCTTGCTTTGCCTCTGCAGAACCACACATAAGAAGCACTCGAATAGGCCTACTTCTCGTAACAGAATGCATATTTCTATCGCTTAGATGGTCCTCTGACCACCGAGCCCCCCATGGCCCAAATAACTCTAAGGGGAGTTGTCGGGTCAATAATATTTTTACATTCCAACCTTCCACTGCACGAAGGTGCCAAGGGACGGGAAAACTCAAACGTGATGATACCATTTTCTGATCTGCATCTTACATGTGTCAGATTCTCAGCCGTCGGATGCACGCTCAGTGCATCCTTCCCGTCTATCCAGTATGTACTCACATGACCTTTGCCACTATCGTCCACCTAACCAACATAAGCAAAGCTATTCACCATGCCGCTACCAAAGCTGATTGCAAGGTAACCACTTTTTTTCTCACCACGAGCCGCAATTAATATTGAATCGTCCAACAATGTCCAAAAGAATGTAACTTGTTGATCATCCAGAACAACACTGTTGTTGTACTTATCTAAAAGACCTCCATCAACCACTTGAACTTTCCAACCCATTTTCTGCATGTAGAATGATTGGTAGTAAACTTGATCTGGAGTATTCGGTATTCCGATCAGGCAACCAAACCAATTCCATCAGACTGGCAGGAACTCCTTCAGCTTGTGGTCCACTTGCATAGATAATCTCTGACATATTTCAAGTAGTTGCATTTCCACCAATTGGGTCAGAAGTAAAGTGCAACATCATGTCCAGCTTGAATTGAGAACTTCACCGGCACGCCTCTTTCAACTCTCAGCACTGGAGCCTCTTTCTTGTTAATGTAAAGAACTTTTGAAGGGTTCGGAGGATTTGGATAGTGCAATGCTGGTTCCGCGGCAACAACCAGAGGCGTCTTTCCATCAGCAAAAATAAGATCTTTGTCTTCCTTGTCTTTCGCCTCTAATGGCCCTAAGCATTCATTTACACCCTCTGAGACATTAAGACTCAGATGCCCGTAAGTCACAAGACGCGGACCTCCATGGTTTGGCGGAAGGTAATAAGGACGAAGTATGTCAGGTGGCCTTATTAACCCTAAAGCCCATATCACAGTCATGTTATCAGTTTTATTCACAGGGAAGTCGTACTTCTTGTCGATGGATTCGAGAGGCCGCTGATAACAGATAAAGGACACACCATCCCGCCTATGACCATACACCAACCTAGTGTTATTCACTGCGACAGGATCAGAACTCTCGTAGATCGTGTCAGAACAAACACCTTGGACCGTTCCGTCCTAATTTAGCAAGCACTCACTGTACTTGGTAATGAAGTAGTCTTCGGCAAAAGGCATGCCATTCTCTGTGAACCCAGTGACAGCAACATCAGCATGGAGCATAAATGCGGACAAAGAGCCAGGTTCAGCCCATCCAAAGGCCATGTAATATTGAGAAGCAACAAATGCCTCAAGCCCAATGTCAATTGAATCCTTCTCATGGTTTAACATCCATCAGAGATGAAATTCAGGCGTGAGGATTTTACAGTTTTCGAGCATTGTGGGTTGTTGTTTGTATACCCGCTTTTTCTCTCTATCTAGACCATCTCAACTCGATGAGACAAGGAACAGTCGTCGATTAATCGAATCACACCTCTCAATTGGTGCTGAAGCATGACAAAGTCAGATTCGAAATCCCCTACAGAACAGTTCTTGGAGCAGTTTCCAGACGAACCCATATCACAATGCACCACAAAAATATCAAAAACGACGAGGATAGAGAAACATAACCACATAGATTAGAATGCTATTTAGATTAGGATAATCTTGATTTAGCAATTTCTATGTTTATCTCTGTCTATTTCTATGTTTAGCTTTAAGTGCTTTATATAAGCACATGTTATGTTAATGAAAGGAATAAAAAAATTTGTTAAATTGTGTCTTGTGCACAAAAGAGAATTGATCCTTCCTTGAAGTGGATCAAGAGGCTGGTCATGCCTCCAAGAAGATCGAATCACTTTACGAACTGAGATTCGGGTTCGTAACAGTCATGAGTGTGGCAGAGTGGTCCCATGATCTGGGCTTGGTGGGGCCAACAATGATTGGCCAATGTGGAAGGATATTCCACTTATTGAGATCTTTGCATGCCTCCAAGAAGATCGAATCACGTTACGAACTGAGATTCGGGTTCGTAACAGTCATGAGTGTGGCAGAGTGGTCCCATGATCTGGGGTTGGTGGGGCCAACAAAGATTGGCCAATGTGGAAGGATATTCCACTTATTGAGATCTTTGCATTTAGGGTCCTTCATCATGGCCCCATATGGGAAATTTACGTTTAATCAAGACAGTTGATTAAAAGAGGCTTGATGGAACGAAAACCTAGGATCATTCGATCTAGATGTTCTGAACTACAATTATTTGGACTGGCTTTCACCGGTGGGACCAATGGATCCGATCACATAGATGTAGGGCAAGTGGGCCTAGAGAGTGTCTGTTATGAACGAGCCAAACAAACAGTGCCTTCTTACCATTTTCCTATCATATTAATTAGGTCGGTTGCTAAAGGGATATGCACGATACTGAGAAAACATGACGGTGGTATTGGTGAGTCAAATCATTTCTTTTGTTGGCCGCAACCGAGAAAATAGGAGGAATGTGGGTGATGGCAGGGAATAGGAAGATATTTTGCGTATGGCCCATCAGTGCTAGGGCCCACAAACGGATGGTCCTGATCAAGGGGATAATATTTTTTGACCTAGTAATAAAACCACTGTAGGGGGGTGCCCCTAATAATCATTCTCCCGATCAGTTAGTAGTCTCGCCCCACTTTCAAATTCGCGTGCTTGAATCAGAACTCTAATTTTTAGCGCCAGATATCCAAGGAAAGGTCCACCAGTTGAACGGTTTTGATCAACCAATGACGGGCCCTCTGCATAATGAGGCCTTGTATGAAGCATAGAGGAATGCTCGAAGTAGAGGTCGACCTCACTGTAGACTGTAGTACAAGGCAAAGGGTCAAGGCACGAGGGGCCATTCATTCCAACCCCCCACCCCCCTCCCTCTTTAATTATTTGTATTCTTCATCCCAACTCTCTGATCTATAGAGATTTCTATAAAGTATAGTTTATCTACAAATTATAGGGTGTGGATGATTTTGGGGCAAAGTTTAGAAACATTGGATTGTTCATCCAACACAATCTCTCTCTCTCTCTCTCTCAAATGGAGAAGGGAGACGATTGGTTTGCCCTAGACAAGCTCTACCATGTCCTTTTCTGTTTCTTCATCTCAGTCTCCATCTCAATCCTTTCAAATCGAAGCCGTTCATCTTTCCTTCGCAGATACAGCATCTGGTTCGGATCTCTCGTCTCTCTAGCAGCTGGTGCGACCAAAGAAGCAGGAGACGAAATAGGGTTGTGGAAATCCTCTGGGGCTTCTTTTAAAGACGCCTTGGCCGATCTTTTCGGCATCTTAATTGCTTCTCTTTCCCTTTTTGCCTGCAAATCCTTTTCTTCCAAGAAAATTCCCCACGAAACTGCTCCAATTCGAGGGGTTTTGATGGTTTAGTAATCCTTCAATCTAACCATTTCTATCGGACATTGCCAAGGAATCACACGTGTATGACAGGTTTTTTTTTTCTGCTTATGTGTTATTTTTACATTCCATGCTCAAAATGTGGTTTTGGGGATTTTGTATTAGTTGTTGTTGTTGAAGAGTAGTTAATTTCGAATATACTGTTTACGGACAATGAGGACTCGTATTAGGAAAGAATGATTAGGATGTAGATGGATTTTGTTTATTTGAAATGAAATGCTGTGAAGCCCTTACCTACCTCTAGATGAAGGAATTTTTATGGGAGCTCTCACTTCAGCCTCCATGGAGTTAGTTTTACTTTTTCCTGTAGGCCCCAAGAAAGATCTTATTATACTCCCATTAAAATCTTGAACAGTGCCTCCAACTGCTAATGGGCCTGGGTTGTCAATCGAATAGCCATCTAAATTCAGTTTCATTCTATATCTGACTGAATATGTGCCTCTAGGATCCGCGGCCCAAATGAGTTAATCTTTCTTCACCTGTGAAATATAAGACTGTTTCAAAACAAAACACTGGTTTGTTATACTATTGATTTCCTCCAAATTACTATAAAACTCCCAACCTCATACCTCCCTCTTCCCTAATCTTTAATAACATTCTGAAACCCCAATATTCATTTTTTTTTTTGCTAATCTATAGAGAGTCGAGTACTTATGCCATAATGTGACTTTACCCAACAAAACATAACCCCAAAATTGGAGAAACACTCCCCATTACAGACCCTAAACCGAATCCCCTCCTTAAACTCATCTTTTACCATCTCCATACCCTCGAAATTGGAGAGACAAAATTGGAGATACGCTCCCCATTACCCAATTGTACATGTGGCACATCACGGTGATAGGGCTATTGATCTAGTGGACCACCGTTACTCTGGCTCATTGTAACTATCTATTCATGCGTGCCCAGTCGCATTGCCTTAGCAATGATCAGTATCTTGATTAAAAAGTCACAAAAAAGGGATGTTTGTTTTTCTAAAGATATACTTTTATAATTCTAGGTCAGCTTAGGAACATCTGATCATGAGTAGACCAAAGGCAATGGGTTGGACCAAGTTATCCACTATATCAATGGAGCTGGCCCATGAAGTGCCTTGGTTCAGCACTGGTTCCCCAAGAAATTGGTATACTGGTGGTTCTTTTTATGATTAGTCTTTGTAATTTACTTTTTTAGGCTAACACTGCAAATAAAACAAAAAAACTGATTCTTTCCGACTTTCATGAGAAAATCTTAGATTTGTTTGAAACTCGTGATGTCTATTACTGCCAGGGAATTTAGTTTGAGATTAATCTTTCTTGTTCCCTTATATATATATATATATATATGAGGAAACTGTTGGTGAGCTTAAGCTCCCCAATCACATGGCTCCCCAATCACATGTGGTGATCCAAACCATTCATTTGCAAGGTCTTATGATAGATAGGGGGTGTACCAAAAATCAGCTCCATAGGATCATCCTAACCCTCCATTTGTGGAGGACAAAAAATGGGCAGATTTGTGTCTGTTCATTTTTGTCCTCCCCAAATGGAGGGGTTAGGATGATCCTATGGAGCTGATTTTTGGTACACCCCCTATCTATGTAAGGGACTTTAAAATGAATGGTTTGGATCAACCTAAAAAAGTGGGCCCCCATGTGATTGGGCGCTTAAGCTCACCATAAGTTTGACAATGCACAAGTTTATAGCTTCTAGCAGGCAGCTATGTAACTTGCGTGTGCAAAGTTGTTTGACAGTAAACACTAAAAACCCAATGTGCTGATACATTTAAGGAGAAGAGCTATAGTACATAACTGTTTCAGAATGCAAGTACAAGTAAACAAAATAGTGTAAAGAGTTAACATATACAAATACCAATGTGCTGACACATTCAAGGAGAAATTCTATAGAAATTAGAATAGTATTTAATTGTCACAGAAGAATGCAAATATAAGTAAACAAAGTAGTATAAAGAGATGAAATATATAAATATATAGAAAAATTTCTGGAGTATTTGTGCTACTGTTCGAATATTGACACAGACACTACAGCAGGTTTTCTGTGATGGCCGTGTTGGATACGATCATACGAACACCTGAACATTTATATATGGCAACAGAAAATTTTCAGAAACATTGAGTATCCTTGTTACATACTTCATGAGGATTAGTGACCATTATATGGAGTACTGACAGAGAAAGAAACAAAACACTGTTACTATGTTTTTTGGATTTGTTGAAGTTTTCAGCATGATATTTAGTATTAATATTGTTTTTTTTATCATTCTGCCATTTCAAAATAAAAAAATTTGTTTATTTTTTATCTGCAATTTGATTATGCTCTTTAAATACATGCAGAATTATTGAAGCAAATCCATTCACAGGGCAAATGCATCATCCACGTTTATATACAGGGGTCTTCTTTAACTTCTGTCAACAAATGAAAAGATGAGAATGACATGTTATGCTTGTTAACTGCATGGCCGTAATTAAGAGTTCAACTGCATCCATTCATCTTAAACAAGAGAGCAACATGAAAATTTTCCTGTTCCTCTTATGGTAAGCAAATCATTTGTTCTGTATTATTGAAACTATGTCACAATACTTATATTTGCCTTCCTTTTTTTTCTTCACAGGCTTCTTAATGGAAGAACTACTCAATATAAAAAAAACCATTATTCATTATATACATGAAGGCTCTGATGACATTACTAGTTCCGTATTTGGATATATTATGCCAGTTGTGTCAAAAGTGGCATCTTTGAATTATCCTGAGTGTGTCATTTAGTCCTCCTATCTTATCTTGAAGATCTGTCCCGTAAGATTACTTTTATCCGAACTTGAAAGTTGTATTTATTTTCAAATAAATGTAATTACTTTTTTTTATTAAACGAAAGCCGAGATGCAGATTATTCTATTAAAAGATTATTCTATTAAAAGGGGCGCATATTATACGTCAGGCATGTTATTCCCATGGTTTTAAATTTCGACCGAAATCCAAAATTTCGGATTTTGGTGGAGACCGACACCGAAATCACAAAAACCCGAAATGGTATTTTATTTTGGCCGAAATTTCGGAATTTCGGTCAAAATTTCGATTTTTTCCGAAATTTCACCCAAAAGACCTGTTTTTTTTTTAATTAATTTAATATTTTACTGAAATTTCGGTCGAAATTTCAGCCAAAATTTAATATTGAATAAAATAGTCTTTTCTCTGTTTCGCCTGATTTCTGCCGAAATTTCGGTCGAAATTTTGATTTTCAAGGGGTCTGAAACCGGTACGGAAACCGAAATTTAAATCCTTGGTTATTCCACAAAGCTACTTTTTGACAAATCACTTTAGAATTTGCAGATCTATCCGCCAAGTAGTTTATCATTGCTGTGGATATGGGAGATCTGGTCAATTTTACTGCCTTTAAGGAGGTGATCCATATATTGAGATGGAGGGAGGAGAATCTCCAGCCACTGGATAATGATCCTTAACTTGTAAGGTTCCTCCATCCATTTTGCATTTATTCTCTCAAAATGACGTGGTGATTGTTTTTGCTAAAACAAGAGTAGTTTGAAATGTTTCTAATCTTTTTTAATTTATTTCACTAGTTTGTGTATCTCGTGAAGCTGTGAGCAACACAAGGTAAAAGGATGTATTCTGGTTATCTTAGCTATGTTGGGATATTCACAAGCTTTCAGTAAGTAATTTGGGTGAGAGTATGTTGTTAGGACATAGGAGCCAATTATTCCTCACTTGCAGCATAGAATTGCACTGAGCATGCAGTTATTGAAATTCTTCTCAGCTCTTTGAATGGGCTTAAAAATAAACCCAAGAACAGAAAGTAAAAGCCATGAATAAAACGAAAACCCAAACACCCTCTAATGAAAAAAAAATTCCTTTTAACAGAGGCTACTTATTCTTCTTATTTGTAGAACTAATATCAGCCCCTGGGTTTAATGACTTAAGTGTAACTTAAGTGAACTTGAGTTATTAGTTGGTGGGGCCATCATTTAAGTGAGTTTTATTCAAGTTAGTCAGATCTATAGGGCTGAGATTTGAATTGGGTTGAAGACCAATATTATATTTAGAAGTATGAAGGGGTTTTTGCTGTAATTTACGTGGTGTTTTTGCTGTAAACAAAAAAGAATAGGCTGACTTTGGAATTTGTATGGAGGACTTTTCTCTCCATGAAACTGCTCGAACTGCAGCAACACCATTATTGGTTATTTTTGCCACACTTTTGCTATATTTTCCCTTGTTTTTTTTCTTGAGATCAGATTTTTTCATATCTGCACTTTCTTGGCCCTGTCAAACTGGTATTAGAGCCAAATTAATCAATGCATTGTATAAGTCGTGCAGCAGTGTCGCTCATGTGAATCAAGCACAACAAGAAGAGATGCTAGAACTCGGAGAACGGTAGAATGTTTGACTCGTGAGTTGAGAAACATGCGGCGTCGGGAGCGAGTAGAGGCCCGAATGGAGGTCTCAGAAGAAAGACAAAAGGCTACTGAAATGCCGACGATCCTGCTCGAATGGAGTTAGAACTCGGAGAACGGTAGAATGTTTGACTCGTGAGTTGAGAAACATGCGGCGTCGGGAGCGAGTAGAGGCCCGAATGGAGGTCTCAGAAGAAAGACAAAAGGCTACTGAAATGCCGACGATCCTGCTCGAATGGAGTTATCAGGAGGCAGTTGCAATGATGATAATTCCGCTGATCATTCGAAAGCACTGGGGAAGATAGCACCGACGGTCATGGTTTTAAATTTCTACCAAAACTGACACAAAATGACTGAAATGCTTCTGTTTCCATCCTCACTGAAACGGATACCGAAACCAACATGCATGCCGAAGTCTAAGCATAAGTGTATTTGTGGTATACCATCTCACTATGAGTTACATAATTATATTTATATGAATTTCATGTGAAAAGTAGTGTATGTATTATGTATAAATATTTATATAAATTACACACGAAATGTGGTATCTACTTAATAATTAGACATGTGCGACGGCGCATGTCACTAGGTATTTGATGTTGTTAAACCATTATGAATGGTTGTGTTGCTTATGTGATTGTTTCTAAGTGTGTATTTGTACTTATTCTATCATTTTCCTAAGTTTGATCTTAAAACTCTAACATTTGCATATGTTTCCATGATTTTACAAGATTTCCACTGAAATTTCCAACCAAAACTGAAATGTTTCCGTTTTTGTGGATTCCAAAACTGAAACCAAAATCGAAATTTAAAACCTTGCCGACGATATGGAAAACCCTTTTCACTAGAATGCATACCGTGAGCAACCTGTACATGGAGCCCTTGAAGAAAGGTATAGGGCTGAATTTCAATGGAAGACTAACTATGGAGGAATTTCTTGATTTGGATGCGAGTTTGGAGAATTATTTTGAACGGAAACCAGTGGCGGAAGAGAGGAAAGTGCTATTCGTGAAGATGAAGACGAAGGCCTCGCGCTCCAATGTGGTTGTGTTCTTCATTAGTTTTGCAGAGGCAAAGACAAAGATATAGTGACTGTAACATAGCTTGAGCATTTTCATAGTTAGTTTAACCATTCAAAAAAAAAATCATACTTAGTTTACTTTCAAAAGTAATATAATAAAGCTCTGATAAATGTAAGCTGTATTTTATAATCTCTAATAGTTTGTGAGAAGTACCAGATACAACAAGACCATTGTTCATTGTAGATAATTTAAATATCTAAGTCTATTAATAAACTTATAGGAAATTCAGACAGTACATCGAGGTTATAATTCATTAGAATGTTTCTAGGCCACCTTTTATTGAACATGAACACATAGTATTGTATACATAGCCATAGGGAGCATGGAATTAAAATTCAAAGGAAAAATATTATATATTTGAGACCAAGGGAATGGACATTCAAACTAAGAAAGATGATCTCTTACTATTCTTGGATTTGTTTTCTAAGAAAAAAAAAAACCTGTAATGCTCTTTCAGGTGAATTGTGATAGTTTGTGATGCTCCATTTCCTCCTAGATCTGGCATTAGTACTTATGAACCTTTTATATCAGATGTTTCATTTTCAAGTGGATCTTTATTGAGCTTTGGATCACAAGGCATATGGAAGGAAGCAACTTGTTTGCCGAAGCCTTTATATTCTCTTCATCTATTGATTCCTCCTTGTCGCCCATACCTTCTGCTATATCCGAGGTTGCTTCCAAACAATTTATCCCGGCCAAGCTGCTTTGTTATCATTTTCCTTTCTTTTGTGCTACAATATAAGTGACAATGGAACTATAATACTTTCTATTTTCCATTTACACGACTATTAGAAACATTTAAATTTTTTTTGGTAGGTAAGCTGGAATTGAACCTCCGACCTCAGGGTTAAAACATTTTATTCTCTAATATTAACACAAAACTAACCCACGATAGATAGAAGATATTCAACTTTCTGACTATACTAGGTGATTCGGTGTCCATTCTATCAGTAATTTCTGAGAACCAAAGAAGACTTCTTATTAAATTTAAGTACATGGATGAGCATGTTAACTGATTTAGTAGTATAGATGGTTTATACATTGAGTTTGAGTATATTGTCATATAGCTTATTCACAGTATCATTTCCCCAAAGTAAAAGGCATTGGAAAAGAGTTGCTGAGACGACTCCCATGGATTTCTTTTCCTTGGTCCGTGCACCTACCCACTTTTTAGGTTCCAAGGATTCTTCAATATGGAATGAGGAAGGTTCCCAGAAATTACTTTTCATCCCAAGTGAATATGTCCAAGTTGACTAGATTTCGGCCCTTTCGGTTCTATCGAAAACTCTTTTGTCTCACTTAAGCCATCTCAATTATTGATTGGTCGAAATTATCTCGGTCTTATTGTATATGAGTTTTGGCAGAATAGGAGCTTTTAAACACTGGATCAAAGAAATAGATTGCTTCCAAGTTCCAACAAAGAAACACAAAGACAAGATCGGATCAGAAGCCAATGTAAGCCACATGGGAAGGGTTCTACATGTCACCTGACACCTGACCAAAATAGTAAAAGAGAAGTAGAAAAAAATAAGAGAACTTCTATGATGCTGCTAACTTTTAGTAAACTTTTAACCTGTTCACATAAAATAACCCAAGAACTCTCAACCCACTTCTTAATGCAATGTAAATCCCAATCTCGAGCTTCCTTGATAATATATTATAACTCCTCCTCCTAGAGGACAGTACTTCCTCATGTACGAGGAAGCCACTGGAGAAACAAAATACAAGGTTCAACTCTTCAACCTCCTTTAGTCATATCCCCCATCTCTCTTTTGGATATTATATTTTAGGGGAGATGATATTTCTACCCCCTTATTACCCAGCATTACCACCCATTTCATTTGTCTTTTTCTCAAAATGGCTTTAACAAAAGGGTCAAAATGCAGTCATTTTTATAATACAACAAGCAAAAAACAGTGCTGGAAAAGGGAGTGGAAAATCATTTCCTTAAATTTAATCATATATCTAGGTGGAAATGTAATCACCATAGCTGTTGCCCTTGCTTCTTCTTTAGTTATCCATATTTCTTGTTAAGCTCATCTTAAGACATCTTAGGACACATGCGCTATCTTTTGTGGCAACTGTAGTAGATTTATTGAGCTGGAGAGGAAAGTATCTTTCGGCAGTGCATCACCTTCTGAAGCTGCGTACCGGCGTCGCCCCACCTTGGTGCTCATCTTCTGGCAATTTAACAAGAGAGTATACACCGGCTCCGAAAAGTGCGCCCACAATAGGCGCTGTGAGGTAGACCCAGATGGCCTTGTAGTTGTTTGCTGCTATGGCTGGCCCCAGAGTTCTAACTGGATTCATGGAAGCGCCACTGCTTTCCCTATATATCACATAATGAAGAGAGAGGCAATGAGAGAAAAGAATGTAAGAGAGACCATTAGGAGAATGTAAATTTGAAATGACCAGATTATTTGCAAAGAAATTTAAGTTGATTGAATGCAGGGGAAATTTTTGCAGGGTCTAATAAGGTTTGCAATTTTCCTTGAAAACAGGGAAATTTTTTGTTTTTGGAAAAAGAAACTTATATGAAAACGAGTTATCCATGGACAAACTCATTTTCTATTAAACCATTTTTTAAGATAAACTTCCTCTCAGGGTTGAAATTTTCCTAGAAAAGGCAAAATTTTCAAATTTTTGAGGAAAAAATCCATGAAAAGGGTTGGTTAAATGCTGGAAAACTCATTTTCGGGGGAACAATTTTTCTAACAAAAAATTTCCCTGCATCAATAGCCCAGTTTAACAGGTTCTCACCATTTTACAAGAGGGGATCTTAACTCACATCAACCCCAAAAAAAAGGGAAGTGATATATCCGCCCCTTTTGATCACCAGGAACACCCCGTAGTGTTTGTGGCAATCAAGGGCATTGAATTCTTCTGACAAAAGTACAACAGCCCCTCTTTAGTCAATGATGCACTGACAAGGGGTTCCTGGTGATCATCAAAAGGGGCGGATATATCATTTCCCAAAAAAAAACTTTTGATAATGGGAAAAAGGCACAGTTAGTTGTTGAGAGCATGAGAAAAGTGGTATTTCCAGTTCCACCATACCCAGCAATAAGTATGTTGAGCATGACAGTGGCTCCGACTGCTATACCTGCAAGCTCTCCCACCTGCACTAAGATTAACAAATTCATTAATCAGTAAAAGGATCCTGGTCAATGATCTTGACCATCCACGTGTGGATGATGTGAAAAGGTCACGATGGTTAGATGATCCTGACCATCCAATTGGTGGGGCCTACCAGATTCAGATCAACGGTCAGACTGCTCTTTCAGATCATTCCGAATGGGGTTTGTTGTTTCAGTGATTGAAAAATAAAAAGCTTGGGGAAATGATAGTTCGACCCTCTTTCCCAGCAAACCATACTTACAGCTCTTGTGTCAGTGGCGACTGCTGTAACAACAAACATGAGGTTGAATGTGATGATGAACTCCAAAGCAAAGGCCTGACCATAGTTTCCTGTGGGAACAGTCACTCCCCCTCCCATGAATGGATGAAATATCCCTTTAAGTGCAAAGGCAGCACATATAGAGGCCACAATTTGTGCTCCAATGTACATGGGTGCCTGCCAATTGGACTCACATCACATGTCATTCTAGAAACTTCTACAAGTATACATAGAGAGAAAAAGGGGGTCCTTGGCTTACCTGTTTCCATGGAAAATGTCTGAGAGCTGCAAAAGCTATGGTGACAGAGGGGTTGAGATGGGCACCAGAGATATGGCCAGTTGAAAGTATAATTATCATGACAGCAAGGCCAGTTGAGGCAGCAAGGCCAAGTAGGGTAACAGAGCCTTGTGTTTTCTGATTGACAATTGCTGTTGCAGTCCCTGCAAAGATGAGTATGAATGTGCCAATGAACTCTGCTCCCACCTGATCTTACCACCAACCCACCAAAAAAAAAGAAGAAAAAAAGAGTTGGGTCAGTTGCCATTTGAATTTCTGAGATTAAATGACTGATCCAACTTAATCAGAATCACTTACAACAACTAACAAGCAAGCAATGGAGGGGTGCTATAATGAATAATTGGGCCTTACAAGACCTCATCTACACGAGAATTGCTACTTCGAGGATAGCTGCAATGCTTGGAATGCTATACACTCTAATTTGAACAGTAACAAATGGATGGATATAGTGATAATGAACTGAATTCTAAACAACTATACGAAATGTGGATGAAATATCAGAGGGGTTTCTCACCTTTCTTGCAAGTGAGACCGGAGGGTGTGGCAAAGCGCATGCCATGTTGCCTATGTTTCCTTCTTCCATTGCCCATGCCTCCACACTGAAACATCTGCAATTCTTGAGAATGGACCTTCTACCATTAGCATGTCTCTCTGCCTTGAACCCACCAAAGAGGGGAGCCCCAGGTGTGCCTGGGGTTGCAGGAGTGGAAGGAGCCGATGCAACATCTTCAGAGTCCACCATGATGTAGGACCAATGAAGGAACGACTAATACTTCGCTTTGATACTAAAATAATGCAGGACAGAAGGGACGTTAATGCTGAAAAGGACGAGTGAAAATTAGGGTTTTGATCACACTAATACACTAAAAGAGATGGAAGGGAAAACAACAAACAAGAACTTGCCTTTCTGTTGCAGAGTTGTGTGGCTTATATACTTGTACAAAGTGGGAGAGTAGGCATTTTGACTTTAAGTCTCAGAAGGAAAAAGAGAGGTAGGACAGAAGGAGAGTGTAGTGGTTTGGATTGAAATTCAAAAAAGTGGAAAGAGTAATGGAGAAGGATTGGTAGTGCTTTATGGGGTTCTCGTGGGGAAGCTGTTGCATTTAGGAGTTTGAAAGGGGATGTACCTTAGACATGCATCATGGTTTTACTGTCTCTGCCACAAAGTGTTATACTCAATGCTTTCCTTGCCACAATAATGGACTAAACCACTCTCACAACCACAATAAAAGAAAATGAGCTTTCTGTAATAAGTAGCATGCAGTGCTAAACTGTCAAGAAAATAAATAATATCCAATGAGATATATTTATTTTCGGAGAGATAGAAAATGGAAACTTCAATAACACTTCCAAAAAATTATAATAATAAATTTTGATGGCATCAATTTTGATGGCATCAATTTTGAAAATTGCCATCACTCTCTCTCTCTCTCTCTCTCTCTCTCTCTCTCTCTCTCTCTCAGCTAAGGATTTTGGTTTAACAACTGCAACTTGTCCTTGATTAATGCTTTTCCTCTATGGTTACAGTTAGTTTATTGATCAATTTTGTTTCAAGTAGCATATAATATTCGAAACCCACAGATATCAATGTGGCATGTGGGCCGAAACCGTTTCTATATAGGGAAATATTTGGCAACAGATATGTTCTAAAGATAAAACTTCCAGTGTAACAGTGGACACTGTCACAGTGGCATGGCAATGCATTATTTTTCAGCCTACTATCTTTGTTACCTATGAGTACTAAGAAAAGCACCAACCCAATCAAGAAAAATGAAAGAAGAAAATCCTCCAACCTCATTTGGAAAATGGGTTTATTATAATGAAATTGCCAGATAGATTTTGAAAAGGGTGATTTATTCCGTGCTTCTTCTTGTATTAATGTTATTGAAGTGAGGTTCCAGGAAAAGCATAACCACCAATCTCGAATAAAATAAGTGTGGCCTAAATTTCCTCTTGTGACTATCATTTCACCATCCTTGGTGTTTAGAATTTAGTGAAGGTCGAACCAATAAAGTTTCATAGGCTCACTTGCTCATGTGAACTAGGTTGATTCCCCTATTCTCAACTTCCTTACATTTCCTTTCTCTAAGTGGGTTGATGAAAGGTAATGTTTAGGTGTCAAATCAGGAATTCTTTTCAACTTTTTTATCTACATTGGTAAGTGATTATACCTTATTATAACTTGCTCTAATCACATATTATTCTCAAAAATGAGAAACTTCTTTCAACAAAAATTCCATCATATGAACACTTCTCCCTTATAAAGTTTTTAAGCAAAATAGCTCATAAAAAGTTGAGCTAATGGGCTGTTGTGCCTCAAATTTCTTAATGTTGCACAAATGGCCCACTTGGAGTTGTATACTCAAGAGATGATGAATGATAGCAGCTCCCACTCATGTACCTGTTCAAAAATAGTAGGAGATAATCTTTCTCTGTATGTGCCTCTTTGCTTTGACAAACATATTGCCTTGGCTCTCTCTACACTCAAGGCCATGTTCCCAATTTCCAACTCCACCATAGGCTTGCTTAGAAGAATCTAGAGAATGTTTTCTCGAAGGGTTGGAAGTTTAAAAAGTAAACCTTTTCTTTTCACTCTAGAAAGAAGAGTTTTGCTACATTTCCGATCTCACATCTCACATTATATATGTAACAAGCTCTCTTCCCCTCATAATAACGTATACTATTTTTTCTAGCTAATATGCCACCCTTTGTTTGTTTTGTAGGCAACTACATTAATAAATTTATTAAAAAAAAAACTAATTTAATATTTGAGCCGAAAACTGATTATTGGACTCAAATTTACATTTAATTTAGGGAAATGATTTTAGCACTCATATGTTTTGATAGGAAGCGAAAGTAGCATGTCTTCTTGTTTTTAATAGCATGTCTTCTTGTTTTTAATTGGTGTTGTTATGGCTTTTTGGGAACCGTAAATAACCTTTTGACAGCCCTTTAAACACTAGAAGACAAGAAGCTTTGGTTACCTATGAAAACACTAGTGTTAAAATCATTTCCCTTAATTTATAGTCCAAGAATCAGTTTTGGACTCATAATCTGTCCTCAAAATCCAAAACAAACAGGACCTTATAATTGTAGCATCGATCATCGTCGATAGAATTTTTGGTTTAAGCAATTATACTTCTTAGGATGGTTTATGTGGGTGAAGACCACTATCCGATAAATGGTTAAAAAATTTCCAGCATTTGATGAACTCTTTTTCCATGTAAAGTTTTTACTAAATCAATATTTTTTTTCCTCAAAACTTTCAACCTTAGTGAGCTTTGGAAAGTTTTCTCCATGGAATATTTTTTCCATAATTCGTCCCTAGATTTATTTTCACCCATTAGAGATCAGATTTCACACCCTTGGCTACATGTTCTCCTAAATTTTATCCCAACAGATGCACTCAAAAAAAGAACAGGAAAAAGTGGAACAAATCCAACATCTGGAGTATAGGTTTTTTTTTTTTTTTAAATGATGTTAAGGAAAAACAAGAAAGAAACAACGAGTTTTTATATGGTGCCCGACCGTCAAGTACCGTCATAGTGGTACCACCCTTGATATTTGATCCAACAGCAGCGCATTTTTTAAGAGGTTGTTGTTGGATCAAATATCAAGGATGGTACAACCATCATACCACCTTCAGGGAACTTGACGGTCGGCCACCATATAATTTCTCAGAAACAATGACAAAAGTATCATCTAGAGTATACATTAGACCTACATATAGAAGACTAATCACCGTCGAAACATGAATTGATGTTGGGCCCACCAAACAAATTCAAGCTTCTTGCATATTAAATCGGCCCCACAATCACCAAATCATGATTTGTAAGTGCTCATTGCAATATATACCAAAATCATTTGTATAGTCATTCCCTAATTTGAAAGAAAATACTCCTGCATCTATGGGTTAAAAGTAGGGGTGCAACTTGGGTCGGGTTTTACCCAACCCGCATCGACCCAACCTGAAAATAGCATGGGTCAGGTTTAGAAATCATGGGTCTTGGGTAGGGTCAGATTTTAGTTTAAAAACCCAGCTCAATCTTGGATATGGTCGGGTTTAAAGAAATAAATCTGAAACCCGACCCGACTTACTATGATATTTTTAATTATCTCGTGAATAACATAGCAAATTATTTTTCAATATATTGATATAATTGTTTTCACTTAGGTGATCATTGTTAGTGATTTTGGATTTTCAAAATCTTATATTTTGTCATTATTTAGTGTTTTTGGAAAATGTTTTCTAAATTGTGTCTGGGAAAAAGAAAATGTTTTCTTGGAAAGATTTGCTTTTTTACAAAAGGATGTAGAAGTGTAGTTGAAAAGATAGTCCCGTACCGAATGAGAGAAAGGAAAGAGAAGGGCTTATAAAGCACTACACTTCTCAATTACTTGTTTGATTGCACATTAGGTTGAACCCATGGTTGGACCCGCGGGACAGTGCAACGCACCGTTCGTGCACGCGCGCGCGGCGTGGGGAATGGGCTATAGGGCGCTTTATTGGCGCTTTTTTTTAGGAGCGATTGGAGCCTTTGATTTTTTTTCAGATTTGATCTGGACCATTGGATCAAGATGAAGGTAGACTGTCGGATGGGTGGACCGAATGGTTCATAGGCCCATCAAGCCCAGTGCCGAATGGTTCGGTTGGGTTGGGCTTCGACTCGGGCCTAACGGTCGGCCCAGCGGGCCCAATACTCTAACGGTCAAGGAGTGTGATCAAATGGGTTGTGTCCCTTCCCCCAACGGTCAAGAGCCAAGGGGGTGCGATCCGCACCATAGATAGTTGATCTAACGATGACAGGGTTGGAGAGAGGTTTTACTCAAACCAACAGTCACCTCTAAGATCGATCAGGACCGTTCAATATTAAATGGGTGCGATCTAACAGTCAGATTTCAAACATTCTGGAAAGGTGTCCTGTAGAGGTGTTTTTCACACAGAAAAGACACCATGTGGTCTATGAAATGTGCAGAATTCGGTCATTTCAATACAGAAAAATGAATTGGCAATTTTGTGCAATTCTGACAAACTTTAAACACTCTTCTACATTCTTTCAAAATTCCCAAGGATTTCTTCTTACTGTTTTTCTTTTGTTTACTGTTCTACATATTGTTCTTCTGCAGAAACAGTATCTGAAAATTTCTCCAAGGCTTGAAATTTCTGAAGGGCATTTCGGGTTTGATTTCGCTAGTGCGAGGCGTCATCAAACATTAGTAGGGCTTCCCTACTAGGCTTTATTGTATCTTGGAGGCAATTCGCGGATCCCCTTTGCACACTACTGGTGGGGGCGAATCTTGTCTTAAGGAAAGTGATATCACGCCTTGAAGCAACAAGTTTCTATTTTCTATCACCAACAGTACCCTCCAACAATCATGTGTGTGATGTGGAAATATAGTTTCCTTCTTAAATTTATACACTTGATTACATAAAGTTAGAGATTTTTAGTGTGAAGATTTGTTTTTTTTTTTCTACAACGCGTCAACGTGAAAAACCCGACCCGAGAATTATCATGGGTAGGGCAAGGTTTGGGAATCGTGGGTTTTCCGGAAAAAAACCCAACCCGAACCGACCCAAGATATTTCTCGGGTAGGGTAGGGTTCTTCAAAACCCAACCCGCCCGACCCGAGTTGCACCCCTAGTTAAAAGCACAAATTAAGGGACGGTACATGAGCCTAAACCAAAGTAACAATTTTAGTACTAGAATGAATAAATGATACACTCTAATGATGCAACTAGGGTTCCAATAGCTTGATTTCTTCTTTAAGAAAATTAGTTTTCTTTCTTTGTTAGCTAGATTTTAACAGAAGCACCTTTTCCTTTTCCTCAATCCCGACCTCGTGCAAAAAAATAAATCATCTTCATTTCTTTCCTTGCTTCAAGCAAAAGCCATTGTTCTCTTGGTTCCAAACTAGCAACCAATGACAATCATCATCTACAATAATTCTCATCCAAGGAATGGTCAAGAATTTTACTCCCACATACCCTGTAAGGAAAACTACCTCGTGTGCTAGTGCTTAGTGGGTTTACCTTGAGACATGCATCATGGGTTTCTTGCCTCTACCACAAAGTGTCATACCCAATGCTTCCCTGGCCACAATAATAAATTACTCGCACAACCACCATGAATGGTCATAAGAAAATCAACTTTCTATGTATTTCCTAGTATTTCCTACATGTTTGAGACTACAATAGTGGGTATATTTGTTCAATAGAGAGAGAGAAGGCTGCTAGCAAAACTGGAGTTCGATTGGGAAAAAAAAAGACGAAACCCTATGTTGTGACACATGCACAAGAAGACAAGGAAGTGAGCTCGAATCCCCACGAAATGACAAAAACACTGGAAATGACCAATTCCACTTTCGTCTTTATTTTACAAATGAAATCCTATTTTGGAAGTGTTTTCCTATTATTGTTACTTTGTATGTGTTATTTAAGTTTCCATTTTCTATTTAATCACTGAAAATAAATGTGTAGCCGTATGAGTAATCACTGAAAATAAGTTTCCATTTTCACAACTGCAACTTCCCATGATCAATGCCGAGATTGGTTAGTTTATTGGTCAGATTTGCTTATAATAACATAACCCACAGATAACAATACAATGCATGTTGACCAAAACCCTTTTTATATCTGGAATCTTTGCCAACAAATATGTTAGAATAATTAATAAACTTCACAGGTTATGGATTCTGTTTATAATTTATCAGAAAAACTCCAACCTCAACTAAGAAAAAGGAAAGGAAAAGAAATAAATCCTGAAATTTTGGACCATCAGTTGAATTTGAAGGTATTGTATTCCATGCTTCTTGTTGTATTAATGTTACTATAGTGAGGTTCCAACAAAAGCATAACCACCCATCTCGAATAAAAAAAAAAGTAAGGCCTAAAATTCTTATCTTGACTATCATTTCACCATCCTCTATTTGTTGTGGTGTTGGAAATTTAATGGAAGAAGAAACATTAAAGTTTCATAGGCTCTCTTTCTCATGTGAACTAGGTTGATTCCCCTCTTCTCAACTTCCATGAGTTTTTTTAGTAGGGGTTGGTAGAAGCTATGTTTAGGAGTCCATTCAGGTTTCTTTTCAGCATTTTCATTCATTGCAGGATTTTTATGGAAAAAATTGGGAAAAAAAAATATTCCCCAGAATTTCCAGCTTTCCCATTGATTTACACATGAAAAAAGTAACCTGAGCCACCACAGTTCAAATTTTGTTTACATGGGCCTTCAATTTATAATGATATCCCTCTAAATAAGCCAAAACCATATCATTTCCCTCTAAATCGTGGGGAAAAAGCCTAAGAATTTCTTTCGAAAGAAATATTTTCCCCGCAATCCAAATAGGGGCTTATAAACTTGCTCTAATCCCGTATTATTCTAAATGAGAAACTAAAATCAACACATTTGATCCCATGAACACTTCTCCCTTATAAATTTCTAATTAAAATGTCGTGAAAAAAATCAATCAATCGTTTGCTGGAACGCAAATTAAAACGGAGAAATAAAAAAACCACAAGAATACGGGATTTTATGTGGGTCAGCAACGGTGCCTACCTTCATGGGCAAAAATAATCAAAAGTTTCAACTATGAGACCTCATGTAATAATACCTCAACCCTAATAAAATACATTAGCCCTAATCCCACTATATAAGTATAAGACAAACACAAAAATATGTAATTATTGCTTTAAGAAAATACACACACTTTTCTTGGGAGGCACTGCCCAATCCCCTATCTGAGGGGACTAGGGGGAGATAGCCCGCACATGATGTAATCATATGGGGCACAGGAGTTTCCATGGGATATAATTCGAGACATAGGCATAACAAATTAGTCTCTAGCAAGTTGAGCTAATGGGTTGGTCCCTTTGTCTCAAATTTCTTATTGATGCAGACCCAAATAGCCCACTTCCAGGAGTGCTCTAAAGCTATAATGAATCACAGCACCTCCCACTCATTTTACCTGTTCAAAATAAGTGGGGTTTAATCTTTTTCTGCATGGGCTTCCATTTATAGACACAATGCCTTGACTGTTCACACACTTTTCACACATAAGGCCCTGTTCCCAATTTCTAGTTCCATCATGCACATGCTTAGAAGAATCCAGAGAATATTTTCTTTTAGTGTTAGTACCCTACATTACCCACCTCATTGCCATCTAGAAAGTAAATCTTTTCTTCTCTCTCAAGATAAGATCATTACAACATTCCCCACCGCCGCACCTCACTTTACATGTATAGCCATCTCTTGAGAGAGAGATGAGATCAGAGTTGGTAAACCTTAATGGGCAGCACCTTATCTTGCCATTAGATCTCTCTGTTCTCTTCATTTTTTTCTCCTGAAAATAAAAATCCTCATAGAAGGTAATGAACTAAAAACTGTAATTTGTATTTTACGCATGTGATAAGAAGCCATGTCAGCCGGATTTAGTGAATGGTTTCTTGAGGATCTTCGATGAATCTATCCCTTCCAACGATAATCTGGCAATAATTAGCTGTTATTTGAAGAATATACACAACTATACACAACTTGTCCTCTCTTTTTTTCCGAATTTATGGCCATTTAATCTGTCACCTGTATAGCAACATAATTGATGATGAGACCCTACATAAAGGCAATCGTCAGTCAAGACAACGACAGCCTAAGCAACAGCAAACCACACCTGCATTCTCAAATCAACAATACTGAAATGACTCGTTTGCAGAAATTGTGTAAAACACTAAAACCTACGTATGGGAGGGCACGGCAACAACAACCTAACCAGCAATTAAGCATCAGCAAACCAAACTTGAATGCTCAAATCAACAAACAGAGATAACTTTCTTGTAGATATCCTGCCCAATTTGTTTAAACTTTGAATTTCTTTTGAAAGAAAGCTTAATCAAGGAAAAAGATGGGGAAGCCCGTGATCCAGATGGTCAGTACGAAGAGAAAATGAGCAAATAAACGACATATAAAACACCAAAAAACAAAGCCTCCTCGAGGAGAGTAAAAATAAAAAATCGTCAAACTAACTCTCTTGACTCTATCTGCATCACTATTAGTTGCTCTCCTAACATGCTAAATCTCGTCTATCATATGCACAAACCTCCAAGGATGAGGGTGACCCATAATCCATCTGATAATATCGAGCCCTCTATGATCAATTTGCCTAGGTCTATGCTCTCAGTAATCACGATGCCCTGTAAAATCACCCTCATTTTAAAAAAAAAATTAACAAATATATTCATACCAGCAAATTTTACAATGGGGACAAGTAGTCCCACCAGATTTACAGAGTATGAATTGCCCAAAAGCATTCTCCTTGGCCCAAAAGAAAACCCATTAGCCCTTACAATACCCAATAGCCTTAATTGTATCGAATCCAACAAAAATGCCATTGTGGGGCCCCCAAGTCAAGATCGTGACCTGCCACGTCACACTGACTTCTCCACCACAACCCGAATTCGATTTTTAAAAATCCCGCTCAAAAGCCCAGAGCTATCGTGCGCCCTCACCGTGCGCGATAGCCAACTACCAAACAACATCGGATCTCCGACGGCCTCCACCTCAAACCACTACCAATCACTGCGGTCACCACCTTCAGTCCCACCTCTGTTTCCTCCACAGAAAACATCTCCACCGGGGGAGTCCCAGGCACCACCACCATCATCAAGATCCGGCAACCACCATTGCCACTGGCCACCACGCCCGTCCTCAGGCCACCACCCATGATGATGATCCCGGACACCACAACCTCCTACAGCCAGACCCTTCAACCCCATTGCTAATCCGGCAATCCACAATTCCCAGCTTGAAAAATAGGATCGCTCCGCCTATAGCCGGCCTTCCACGACTCCGGATCCAGCAACCCACGGCCTTTCATAGCCTCTGGCAACCTCTGCGGTTTTCCTCGGCTCCAAATCCAGCATCACGGCCTCCACCGCTCCAGATCCGGCCTCCACGGCTTCAGATCCCGCCTCTACGGCCCCAAATCTGGCCTCCACGGCCCTAGATATAGCTACCATGTAAGAGTCATACTCCAGATCTGGCCTCCACGGCTCAACTTTTGCCAGCAATGAGGAGAGATGAGAAAGAGAGGGCGAGACTCCAAAAATACAGAGGAAGAGAGGGGGACGAGAAGGGGCCAGCAATGGGGAGAGACGAGAAAGAGAGGGCGAGGCTCAAAATTCAGAGAAAGAGAATGAGATGAGATAGAGAGAGAGAGAGAGAGAGAGAGAGGGAGACGAGCGAGAGAGGGGGGAAACAAGAAAGAGAGGGAGACGAGCAAGAGAGAGAGGGAGAGAGGTAGAGAGAGGGGAGAGAGAGAGAGGGGGGGGGGGGGGGAACCGCCTCCCTCCCTAGGGTTTCCATCAACCTAGGAAGGGAGCGCCACGAATTGCCTTTTTTTTCACGCTCATTTTTGCTTCGTTGGAATCCGTGATCCCAATGAGGGCCAAAAAGTCCTATCCAGTTAAACTCCTCAACCATGATAAGTCCACCTACACCGATAGACCCTGGATTACCCGAGCTCGGTCTATCAAAGTTAAGCTTCAACATGCTAGGACCAGGAGGGTCCCACCTAAAGGAAGGGACCTCTAACTGTTTCCTGCTAACACATATCTCTCTCCAACAATGTTGAAATCGAAAATAGAAATAAACCTAAAGCAAGGAAAATCTCCACGCAAGAGATGGCAAGCGAAACCACCTTAGAGTAAATGTAAGGCAAACTTTTGACCGAGCTTCTAAAGACCTGAGCATTCCTTTCCTTCCAAATAACTCAAATAGTAACCAAGAGCACCACTCTCCACAAAATCCTCCCTTTCCTCTGCCAAGGGGAAATAACCAATCCTATAGGAGATCAACAAGTCGGGATAGGAAGACTCGGGATATCCTGAATCTTCTAATAATGCGGTTCTAGACATCTCTAGCTATCCTGCAATGAAGAAAAAAAATATGATCCACAGACTCCATTGTGGACACATAGAGCGCAATGGTCAATAATAAGCATCTTACGAATTTGCAGGTGGTCCACCAAGAGAATCCTATCGAGAAAGACAATCCAACCGAATGTGCAGACCCACCCAGGAGCAAGAATGTTCCACATTCTAACCAGGTGCGAGGAAGGACTAGGAACAATACAGTGGTAGAACGATTTGACGTTAAAAACCTTGAAAGAGCTCCAAATCCACACTCTTTTATCTTTGCCATCCTTCGTAGTGCACCAAGAGTCCAAGAGTCCAGAATATCCAAGAACGAGCCACCCGATCAATATTTCTATAAAAAATATTGCCTGAAGTTAATCTTCCAAGAGGCTCACCCCTCAGTCCATTCAAAACAATCTTGGACGAAAGCATCCTTATTAGAACCCACAACGAACAAATCATGACACAGATCCACCAACAGCGCCTCTTTACACCATTTATCATGCAAAAGCTTGATCTTGTCACCCTTAGACTTTGAATCTAATCCCTTCATTGAACTTGTGCTTTTGCCTAGGAATGACCCTCCGTACAGTCAAACCACTGAATATGTACTTGCCGTCAGAAATCCAATCTCCAGGGGAGGAACCATATTCACTTTCAATGACCTTGGTCTAGAGTTGATGCCTCTCCTCCCCATACATCCATAGCCATTTTCCAAGAAGAGCTTTGTTAACACCTTTCAATCTCCTAAAGTCTAAGCCACAGACTTTGGTAGGCTTGCACACCTTCTCCCAACTAACTAGATGAAAGTTCCTCCTATCTTCAGAATCACCTCAGAGAAACATCCTCTGAATCAATTCAACGTGATTTATCACACTAATTGGACATTTGAAAACGGAGAGATAGTATATAGGAATAATAGCAAGCACTGCCCTTTTTTTTGAAAGATGTAATATTTTGAAGAAAATGGCAATAGCAAGCACTGCCTTGATGAGAGTAATTCTAACCCCCCCCCCCCCCCCCCCCCAAAAAAAAAAAAAAAAAAAACCACGAAACAAGATTATACTTCCAAGTGTCGAGCCTTCTCTCTACCCTCTCAACAATCAGATCTCGCATCCTCTTATGAGGCCTCCCCTCACGTAGAAGGAGACCAAGATATGTCGGAAACTGATCCACAAAACACTCAACTCACTCATCCTCAATCTTGCTGAGTAGCCTACGTTTTCTTTAAACTTTACTTCTATTCAATCTTCCTTATTCTTTATTTGTTGCTTTGTTAGTGATAAAAACGTATTGAATGGAATAGGTTGATTATAGGCACTCCAAAAAGGTTCAACTGGAACTGGTCAATTAATCGGTTCCTTCAACTAAACTGTCCATATTTTCTAGAAACAACATGAACCTTCTTATTCATGGGCCGAATTTTTTGACAACGATAACCTGAACGATTTATCACAAGGCAAAGGCTCATTTTTTGAAAGGTAAAAGCCGAATTTTAGGGTTCTTTTTTTTCCGGAATGGCAGCAAGGATTTTAGGCTTCTTTATACTAGCTTTTTAGGTTAACATGGGTTTTTAGTGTGGGAACAGAGTTATTTTGAATAAGGGACATAATTTGTTAAAGAAAAAGAACAAAATAAGAGACATAATTTCAGGCTTCTTTATACTAGACAGGAGCAGAGTCGGCAACATCATCTGCTCCTGTAAATATATTTCTAAAGAAAAACCCCCTTCCCTTGCATAAATCACCTGTCTAATTAAAAATACCACCTAGCCTCAGACAGGAGCAGAGTCCCCTCCACTTCTAGATTGCCCCCAAGCTTGTTAACAAATAAATGGAGCCCAGTAAGAAGCACCTTCGCCGCTGCTTTCACTCAAATTCGCAATGCCAAATGGATCAGAGTATGCCAAAACACCTCTCTATGACAGTCTCAACCAAGGAAGCAGGATTCTTCCCTGGGAGCCTTCGATTCCCGCTCTAGCAACCTACTTTACCTACCAAACTTGCGCTTCATCACCAGCCTCCCACTTTCTAATTATGTCCTAAAGCAGAAACAGCCCAAAACTCATCTCTCACTAGTACCCCAACTTAGCGTAATGAATTTGATCTCTTAAAGAAGCTTATGAAAATGAGATCTTGAATCTTCAATACTCAAAAGACCACAAACCCCAATTCACGAGAAAAGGAGCATCCAAAGGTTGTTACTATGCAAGGAGAGATAAGATGGAGACTGTTCATGACTTAAAATTGGATTAGCGACATGAGCTAAAGAAGGAAAAAGCCATTGTTAGTGACATAGAGCTCATCCTATGTGCCAATGTGACTTTTTAATTATAATTGCAGAGTTCTAAATGGGTCCTTTAGATGCAAGTCGTAGGGGTATAATAAGCATTTTTTCTTCTTAAGTTTCACCTAAGTGAATTAGATTAAAAAAGAGCTCACTCCACTCATTGTCTATGATACTATTCACATCACTAATCATGACACTGTTCACATCAATATTCATATGGTTTAAGGAAGCTTTAATTGAGGCTATTATTTCAAAAGGTGAGTGATCTTCTTTTATGGTTTTAGACCTTTGTAGGTTCTTTTCTTTTTTCTATACACATGTATTTGCTCCAGGTTTTAGAAACAAATTATACATCTTTTGGAAAAAGAAAGTATTTACTGTCGTGCTGCTCCTGTTCGTGGGATTTTCTTCGCAAAGAAAACTCCATGATTGCGCAGATTTTTACGTAACTTTTACAAAATTTTTGTGGGCTTGATCAACGGTTATCTAGATTAGATATATTTCCTGCTGCAAATTTCATTCTTTTTTATCGGTTACCAATTTAAGGTTAGTTGCTGAAATTTTCTACAGTAAGTAAAACTTCTTGGTAGATTCCAACTTTGAGGTATCTTATTGAAATCTTCAACCAAGAGCTACCCATCGACTTGGATTTTTATTTTTGTTATAAGCTGCATCATATTTGGTATCATAACATCAATCATAGATTTGCTCCACATGATTTGATATCAGAGAGTCAGTCGCAGATTTGTTATTCATTACACACCATCGCCTATCAGAGCATCAATCGCAGGTTTGTTGTGTTACAGACCTTTGCAATTGCATGTGAGAAACCTCATGAATTGTAGCATCTTCGTAAATCAGAGTTACTAAATAAACCAGAGCAGCACTTGTGAAATACATGTTAATATCCAAGGTCTCGGTCATGAGCTAATATTACCAACAAAGCATAATTGCAAATTATAAGCCCGTGCTGGAAACATGACAGTAACTTCTGGGAACCAAGACAAGAATTGACTCAAATGGAAAATTGTGAATCAAATGAATCATTTGATGGATACAGGTTACAGAATTATCCACACTCATGCAGAAAGCCAGAATGCCACAATAACAGAAGAGTCCTACAAATGAAGACATTTTAAGCAGTGTTTTCACTAACCAACAATGAATACTTTTTCCTTTTTCTTTTCTTTTTCTTGTTTTGAAAATTAACAATGCCATTAATTAACAATGGATACTAAAGTACACCACCTAACAAAAAGATGAAACTTGCATGCACATATATAGACTGATTTACGAGTAAATTTAAATGCAAAGACAGCCTATAGTATAGAAAACAACATATGATTCTATAAAATACACAGATTTGCTAACAATGGAAAGCGTAGCAAGGAGAACTTCCCTTCTCTCAATAGAACAAATATTTACAAGATTGTATTTCAGATGTTCATAATTGACATTGATTACATCCTTTCCACAAATCTCAGAAGCATAATTAGGAAGTACCTATCAAGGAAATATTGTAAATGTTTTCCAACAGGCCAATATAATAAGAAAAACAGAAAAGGTTCAGGTAGGAGATGCAACTCATATTCAATGACGGTTCACGAAATCATATAAATCTCGCATCTCTCAAAACAATACATTCATTATTAATGCTACAAATCAAAATCCCCTACCACTTTAAGCAATATGCAGAATAAACATGATTTGAAAATTACCACTAGTTGCCATTTCAAAAAAAAAAAAATTACCACTAGTTCAGATGAGAGTTGATGATCCTCATACAGGGATGAGGGCAAATTCCACAAGGCCTTGCCCGAAAGGATTGGTATAACAGCATCCGAATGTGCTCCCATGTTAATATACAAATAAAATAACAATCTACAAATAATGCAGCAATCAATAATACCTTGGCCTTAAATGGTGAAAGGTATCCAACTATAGATACCTCTACGTGCTTGAGTTGCAATGTTGCATAGAACTATAGAAGTAAGCACCAAACTGAACCAAAGCAGCTGATAAAATGAAATGATTTCTGATGTCATAGTAAGCAAACAGCTGATATGTAGTACACCTTGAATTAAGTTTGGTGCAAATTTTTTCCATGGAATGTCACAACCACATTTAGTCAAACAAACAAGTCTCTCTTTCCTCTTATAACGAGTGTTATATTTGAGGTGAGAGTCATGTCCATTGCCAGCACCCATACAAATGTGCTTGGTAATTTCTACTAAGAGAACCCTTTTAACACGAAAGATGTCCAGGACATACGTAGACTATATGAAACCACATGATAAAAGATGCCATCCTCCCCACTCATAACTCCACAAGCTTTTCAAACCCATTGTTATCAAGACTCAAAAGCGGAAGCCTAGGTATCTAAGAGGCCCTTTCAAGGTGAAGATTAGGCTACAAAACTTGCCCCTAGAGTCTCAACTATGGGTAAATTGGTCATATACTTCCTTCACCTAAGCAAGAATTTGATTTAGCGGCTCATTCCAAAAGGCATGAATGCAAATAAAAAACATCCCATGGATAAGTGATGAAGACCATCCTAGGGCACGTACTGTAATTTTTAAGTTCTTTTAGGTGTCTTTTAAGTCCCTTAGGCTGTGTCTGGATGCATGATATCAACGGTTTTCCAAGATTTTCTATGGTTTTAGGGGTGCCACGTCAGCACCTTTCTCTGTTTGGTTGCGAATGGGAATGAAAAGCAACAGACGACTACTAGGGATGTCGAAGGGCTGTCGGCAGAGGTGGCTGCCCTACTGCATCCCTGCAAATACCTCAAAATCGGTGATATTTTCAGGTAAAGAAGCAGGATTTATTGCATACGTACATCGTCTTCTCGCAGCAGAGGAAATAAAGAAGGGCTAAAGCAAAGAAGGTGGTTTTTTTCAGATCTTGATTCCATTCATCTGCTCGATTTCGGTCATCTACGACACACAACCATCTGTTTTTGGCATTTTTGCAACTGAATCACTTCTCGGTACCACCAAAAACCGCAGCATTTTCACATGGCTTTCATTTGTTTATCAGTACCAACAAAAACCGCAGCACAGTCGCTCGATACACACTTTCTGCTGGTTTCCAGTAATACCTTGTTTTCATTTTCATCTAGTTTTGATTAGTTTCCAGTTTCGTCTTGTTTTTATCGGATTTCAGGCTGATTTGAAGCTTGTTTTTACTCTTTTTTTATCCCTGGTTTAATGGGTTTTTTTTTATCTCTAGTTTATGGTTTTTACAAACCAATCTTTACAAGACAGGTGGTTTTTAGTTTTTACAAACCAATTTTTACCAAACTGGCAGTTTTTACAAAACTGATGGTTTTAATGTTTTATACAAACCAATGTTTACAAAACTGGCTTCTTCTTTTTTTACAATCTACTAGACGAATACAAGCATCAAAACACAAATTTACCAGGTAAGTTTCATGTAAATCAAATTCACTCCAGTTGGAACGGTGTTAAGATGCACACTAACACCTTCCGCAACTGCGTCCTCAAACAAGAGATGGCTTTCCAGGCAAACATCTCTCCCTCCTTTCTTCTCTCTCTATTTTTAACTCATAAATTGATCAAAGATAATAGAACATTGATCCCAATTTTTACCAAACTCGCAGTTTTTACAAAACTGATGGTTTTAATGTTTTATACAAACAACCAATGTTTACAAAACTGGAGCTTAATCAGGTATTTTTCTTTGCAGAATTCTGGTTGTATCAAAAGTAGAAGTCAAAAAAGGGCAGCCAAGTGCACGAGGCTCCCCCCATTGCGGGTCTGGGGAGGGCTAGATGTACGCAGCCTTACGCCTGCTTTGCAGAGAGGCTGTTTCCGTGACTTGAACCCGTGACCACCGGGTCACAATGGAGCAACCTTACTGTTGCGCCAAGGCTCACTCTCTATCAAAAGTAGAAGTAGAATTACTAAAATTGGACCACCCTCAATGACAAAACAGTATTGAGTGAACATATAAGCTTAATCAGGTACTTTTCTTTGGAGAATTTTGGTTGTATTGAAAGAAGGAACATAAGGAAAAGCTCAATACCTCTATAGATAATGTAAACACCAACAGTGGGATGTTCAATACCTCAACGAAAAATAACATCCAACTAGTGATTTCATGACCTGCCACAGTTCAATTTCATAAACAAAGGAAGATGAATTAAGAATCTAAGCATGAAAAAAACACCAACATTTCAAAACATCCAATAGGATAAGAGGAGAGCTGAAATATGTTGACGCTAAAAATTTCATACGGTGATATATGAAGTCTACAAACTTTAAATAGCAAACAAGAAGAAAAAGAAAGCACATTCGCATACCTTACTAGATACTACACATGTGTTGCAAACAAACAGAGCAACTTCAGCTTTATGGATGTGGTTTTCCACCACCTGATACATGGAGTTAATGACACTCTACCACAGTGAGAATAAAAAGGATATCTTTCAAAGAAAAGAAAGAGAATGAGAATGATTAAAGTCAATGGCTTCTCTTGCGCAAAACTATTCGATGCAATGTTATTCTATTGTGGCCTTAAAATGTCTATTAAATGTGGACTTTCTGGTAAATAAAGGTAGAATTCCCAACATAGTGGAGATCAGAACAGCACGCAACAACCTAAAAGGAAAGGTAAATTGTTGAAGATTTGTTTAAGTAACCACGGTAAGATAAGTGATAGAAAACCCAAGTTAAAAAGATATGTGAGCCATAATTTTAGCTTGTAATGATGCAATGGTTGCTCTGTTGAGACAAAAACTGGAAATCTTGTGCAGAGGTTTAAAGAAAATGAGAAGGAAAATTCATAACTTAAGCAGCAACTTTTGTGCCAAAGATGTACATAGAGAGATGGGAGTTCACACCCACATGTAGTCAAACAAACAGTTTTTCATTTTTTTTTTCTTTCAATTATTCTGTCCATTCTCAACACCCAGACCATACAAGACACCAGCATATCTTTCGGTCGAGCCATTAAAGAAAGACTCTTTCAACTTCCTGAATGTACAAGACGTAAGCAAGCTATCAGAACCAGCTTGGTGGCAGATGCCAATCCTCTCCACATCTAATAGCTCCGCGAGCTTGTTCAATCCGCCATGAAGGCTATTGCAGAACTTCATCAGATGCTTGATATCATAAACAGTAGGGAAATACATTTTGATCAGATCAAAGAACCCACCCTGCGTGTCTGGAAGGCTCACGCACGTAAGAACCTTTAGTAAGTACCCAAAATCATACCCACTGTGGAATGTAACCCAGTGCACATTATCATTCAAAACAATCCCAGACGACATCAAAAGCTCCCCAAAACGGCTAGCATCAATGCCCATCTCATTGTTCTTCTTAAAATCAATACCGCTCTGGCACAAAAGCTCAATGGAGTCATTAGCAAATACATCATCACTGACATTAAACTCGCGAAAATTGAATTGCCAGACGCAGTACTTATCGGTCCCGCAGGTAGGGAGGTTTCCTTCATCGTCTGAGAAGGTAAGCCCTAACTGGATAAGTTTCAGCATATCAACGTTGGCCTTTAGGGTTTGGTAATGGTAATCAGAGGTGGTCTTGAAATTCCCAACAGGCCGAAGAACAATACCAGGGAACTCGGTATCCATTGCTACGTAAGGGTAAGTGTCAACGATCTCTCGAATAAATGCGAATTCATCGTCCAGATTATCGTTCCACACCTCTCTGATATGAATCGAGTCACTTTTTGGTAAGATCGACATTTCCGCAGTGAAAAAATCAAATCGAGAGCAAGAGTAACCCTAAATTTCACGAAATTTCAGAAATCGCTAGTCAAAACAAACCATACGGATTAGGAATCTCGTAACCCTAACCGATCTATCACGAACCGAGTCCCTGCGACCAGATCTGCAAAAATCCCGAACAAAAAACCCTAAATCACCAAGAAAGAGATCCGAGCCAAGGCAAAGGCATCGAGACTCTACAATCTAGAACAAAGACGGGAAAAAACAAAAAGTAAAACGAAAAAACGAAGATCAACGAGATAATAGATCAGAGATCTGACCTCCGAATTTCAAAATTCTCAGGCACGAGTGCGCCGATCGTGTGGATTCAGATTTTGTAATAAAGAAATGGAGATCGAGAAGAAAGGTAGAACAAGAAAAAGGTACTTTTTCTAGGGTTTGGAGAACAAGAAAAATGGATTTTTTCTAGGGTTTGGTTTCCTGTATTATATTTTTTTTTCCTCTTTGGGTCCGGATAGAAAGAAGAACATCGAGAAGAACCGCAGAAAAAAAAATTGAGAGAGAGGGCTGAGAACACGGTTTCTGCCATTCCCCTGCGCACCGCCTATCGCATTAAAGAAAAATAAATATTTTGATTAGAGAGATGGTGGGCCCACCTCGTCGATAAAGAGACGACGTGGTGGGCTTCGAAACAGTGAATTTTTTGCTGATGGTAATTGTATGGGCAATGATAAATTCGCACCCTTGTAAGATAATTCGCACCGCTGTGAATTGGGGTTTTGTCAACAACACTAGTTAAGGTGCAGCTGTTAACAAAAACCCTTTTAATTGGAGTAAAAAAGTGTTAAAGTCTGCTGCATACCCTCCTTTTCAGGGGTGTGAATTATCCTACAGGGGGTGCAAATTTATCATTACCCTAAATGTATGGGCTATTGATATTCGCACTACAATGTTTTGATAACCAGTCAAAGATTATTTAAAAGACAAAAAGGGTTCGTATCATCATCAAAACATGGTATGGTGAATAGAGGCGTATGGCGGCATCTTGGGGGTGTCGAATTACCAGAATGGGTCTGTCTTTCTACAGAACGACAAGAAGTTGTCCTCGACGGATAACCGGAATGCGCTTCCTTTTGCACAATACGAAAATGCCTGGGACTGTATCTACTATTTGAATGATACAGTGTGGAGCATTCCGGTACTGATACAGGTATGGGCCTGCTCTTAATCGATCTGGACTGTTCATCCTGTGGGACACATCCTTATTTGGGAGATATTCACTATATGATCAAATCGTATTCGAATCTAGACTGTTGTTTAATTGTTAATTGTAAATGGACGGCTGGATCGAAAAATAAATCATAAGTAGAAAATATCTCACGTCTAAGATAAAATAAGGGAGATGATATTTTCACCCCTCTGCAGTAAGCATTTGCCCCCTTGTAACGTGAACAGTGGGCAACTTTAACGCTTTTTTACGTCAAATCACGTTAAAAGGGATATCACATATGAAAATGGGGTGACCAAGAGATGAAATGGGAGTGTCACATATGAAAATTTAGAAATTACCAGGGATGAAGGGGACCTCTATTATTATCTGACCATATCAGGCCGAGTTATCCCAAACTATGGGACTCACTGGCCACTGTAATAACTCAGCAATCGATCCGTTACCGTTTCAAAAATAGGGTACTTCTACTCCAAAAAAATTATAAGCGTATCTGAATATAGCCACTGTTTACAAAATAACAAAAAAAAAATCATAAGAGTATATGAGTACATAAAAAAAAATCATATACAACTTCTCCTAAAAAAAAAACCCACACCCTTACACAAAGAAGGGAGCTTGACAAGGTACGCCCGACCTCGTGAGTATTGGTGCAGGAGGTCCAATAGCAATTTCGTCGAGGTTCGGTCCGACGACGGGAGGTTATTTGTAACTTCTTCTATTGTTACCAAGTTGTCGGCATCGGGTGCACTTGTAATTAAATCCACCTTTCAACTCGCGATCCGTTCTTCTCGTACGTGGCCTTTCAGGCGGTCATTTCGTAAGCGGTGGTAATATTATCATCAACGATTCGGGACTTTCATGCCATTGTGTCAAATCTAGTGTTGTGTGTACAACCTCAGCGTATGTATCACGATACCTCTCTGTATCAAAACATTCGTCGCAGTAATCGTACGGATCGAATTCTGTGATGTTAATGGCTGCGATTGCATGTCTGCACGGAGGTTCATATGTTTGGAAGGCACGACAACTACACGTTCGAGTTATAAAATCGACAGAATCTGTAGTTTCAAAGGACTTTACGGACGGACGTCCTCTGAGCAAGCGAATAAACGTAAACATGTCTCAGCTACCCAAGCTGCTGTAACGAGAGGGTGATCATTGCCCCTTATTTTAGCTGTACAAGTATGGTCCGCAACAAACGACTTCACTACCACAAAAGTCATATGATTCACACCCGTTATACGTCATTTGCAACCATCTTCCTTGCATCGAACGGAGTACTTTTTGTGTGATGATTTTGCCTTCTTAAAGATGAATCTCTGTCGAATAGCATATTCTCGAATAACCTTCTTGAAGTGTCTCATGTCATAAAACATTACCCCAACTGTTAACTGATCAAATTTTAATGTATCAAGCATCTATCTCTTGGGCTCCAACAAACATGCCATAAACTTCCATTGGCCCATTACCGTCACTCAGAACCGATTGAGTACCACCTCTGATAGGAGCACCCCCTCTGATAGGAAAGCCTCCATTGATAGGCTGAGTGGTTGGACTAACAACGATGTTTTCATGATGATCATCATCGTCCTCCACTTCCTCCTCCTCATAATCATCAACATCATCATTTCTTTCTTCTTCATAATCTAAACCCCTTACATATAAATCATTTTCAAAAATATTATTGACGTCCACTTCATGATCTCCAACATTTTGTAACTCATTTATACCTCTGGTAACATAGTTAGCATGCAAACCACTTACCAATGCTTCATTTAAGTCAAATCAAGACCTGTATAGTTCGGAAATATATAATTAGCCTCAATCCATATGATTAATTCATAATTTGAACTATGGAAGTCTTGAAAGATTACCAAAAAACGAAAATACCTTATGCAGCGTTGATCTTCAATATTTTGTAACTCATCTATACCTCCAGTAACATGGTCAGCATGCAAACCACTTGCCAATGTTTCATGTAAGTCAAATCGAGACCTGTATAGTTCAAAAATATATAATCAGCCTCAATCCATATGATTAATTCATAATTTGAAC